>NC_089520.1:13946469-14252774 GCF_963924715.1 Thunnus thynnus | reverse complement strand
ATAATTTTTCTTCTAAAATGTTTGGTCAAAGAAAATGTTAACAAAAATGAACGGCACCTGCTAGCAAGATAAAAAAAAATGTGACTAGGGTTATTTGCTCAGGCTCTTTTCTTCCTCGCAGAATGATTACTGCCATGCCCACCTGTCCTCGGCAACGGGTCGTTGTAAAATCACAAATGAAGTTTTCTAGTCGGGATTTAAAGTGATTAATGATTTACTGATATAACATAACATGCCAAAGTTTATTTTTAATACAACAGCAGCAACAAAACACGTTCATATTGAACTGTACATGAGAGTGTTTTTAAAAACGCAAAGAACTGTCTGTTTTGACATGAAATTTTTAAGTTTGTCTTTGCTCAGGTTGACTTCTCAGACTGCTCCAAGACGCGTCATGAAAGTTTTTTCTTTCTCCGTCACACCCCTCCGAATTTTACATATAGCCATGAAAAAACTTTATGATGGGAAAACATACAATACGTGTCTTCTTAAATTGAAGAGGTTACAAAGAAAAAACAGATGGATAGCCTGACATTGACCCTGTTGACCTCTGTTTCTGAAAATTCACTACATACTGTATGTCTGATCATTATTATTATTGTGTGGTGAATCTGAACGATTCCTTCACAAGCGAGTCTATGTTTACATGCTGGTGTTTGAAATTTAAAGCCATTCACTTACTGTCTAATGTCATTTGTTCGCTGTAGTTCTGTCATTGTTCTTGATTCTTAGTTTATTTTTTGGCGATTAGCTCCTTACAAAAAGTTTGTCACTTTTTAAAGCAGAATGTTAAATATTTATCTTGTTTGCTCTTTTACAAATCCGCAGCTCATTTTGACTTCATTTGTTTACTTTGACAGTCGACTTCTGAATTGTGTAGCTGATTAAATATAACTAGAGCTGCAAATAATAACTATTTTCATTGTTATTTAATCTGACAATTATCATTTTGATAAATCATTTAGTTTAAAAAATGCCAGAAAAAGCGACCATGCTAACTTCCTAGAATGTTTTGTTTTGTCCGATCAACAAAATAAATTCAATTTACAGTTACATAAGAAAAAGAAAAGGAGTAAATCCTCACATTTAAACCATCACATTTAGCCAAATGTGATAGCAATTAAACTTTAACTGACCATCTAAAATGATTTATTTCTGTTGATTAATCTTCTGTTGAGCTTTAGTCAGCTAATTGTTTCCTCTTTAAAACTGAAAACTTTTATTCTTTTTGTTAATAGATAAACTAAATAATCTTTATCTTTATACAACTTGCATTTCCTTAACATTGCATGCTAAGTTCTCAGTTTTTATGCCAACAGAGTTAAAGAAAGGTAAAACCCAGTCTGTAAACCAAACTCTTACCCCTCCAATTTTACTCCCCTTCCTTCTGTCTAATTTCTGGCGCTCGTTACAGGCAGTTACTGGAAAGAAATTACAAATTAAGGCACTTTTACAGTGTTTGTGATGATCTGCGTTATTCCTGTTTGACAACTTTGTATTGCGGTAAGAAGAAAAAAAAAACCAACAACTGACTAGCACTGCTAGTTTTATCTCAGCCATCCTGTTCAGTTTCCCAAACTTCTGTATATCTGTCAGTCTTAACTCTCCCAGCGGAAGTTTTTAAGACTATACAGCGTAACCCTATTGCTCATAAAGGCTTATTTGTGCCTGACCATACTGTATGTGACCAGCTGAAGATCATAGTGAAGAGATAGGCCCCTACACAGTGACAGCCAAGCCTTGTGTCAGTACAAAGCTCTCCGTTTCTTCATGAACTCGGTGAACTGTTCTGTTTCCTGCCTCTGCCAGAGCCCGCTCATCTGCTGCTCCTCTCCAAATCGGCCTTAAACTTCCAAACTAAGCTAGGGAGTATCGCTGCCTCCCCCCATCTGTCCTTAAACATTTTCACCCATGGAGACCCAGACGAGGGACACAGGCCCAACCAGAGATACTACTTTGTTGTGTATGAACCAAGCAGCCCTTAGCTTTCATATTTAACACTATTTCTCTTCTCTTTTGTGGGAAAACCTGAAAACAAAAAATTAAAAATATATTATAAGAATTACACTTTTTAGGATGGCATTTTTTGGACTGATTGGATTCCTGTTTTGCCCACATATACACCTTTCCTGCAGCTCTTTTTTTTTGTGATATCACATCTTTATTTTGGGGGCTCCTCAGCCCTAAAACGAGGAGCCTGACTCGCGGTTATTTCTAGGTGTGGTATGTTGTTGATCCAGACCCCTCTTTCTCTTTCCAGGAGTTTTATGACCATGCAAAGATCCTCTGGCAGGACGAGGGTGTGCGGGCCTGCTGGGAAAGGTCCAACGAGTATCAGCTCATCGACTGTGCACAGTAGTAAGTCTCCTCTTTTCACCACTATACATACACTTGCAATTAAACATGCTGTACACATACTCTCAGGATACTCACAAGTGCAGGCAGACTCACAAAGACCCGCTTCCTTTTCGTCTTCTTTAGTTCACACATACACACTCACAACAAACCGTTAAGCCTGCACACTGTGGGGAGCTTGGGCGTTTTGCCATGTGGTTTATGTGAGCACAAGGTGTCAAGGTTCATGAGGTGAACCTCATGACAATGACAAGTTTGTATTAACAGTAGGTAGATAAGAGCATGACTGAAATTCATCAGAATATATTTCAAGTTTAGTTTGTCAAATATTAGAATAAGGAATAAAACTTTTTAAAGGAGGAGGCTAAAGATATTCTATATATTTTCTTATTGTCAGTAAATCCAATGAAGAGATGAAAACCAACAGTGTGATAGTCCGTCTCTCAATGCTATCCGACTTCTGTACCCTGCAGGCAGCTTCAAGCCCATCTTCTCCTACTTTAAATCTTTAAAAATGGGTCACGAAAAATAAATAATATATAATAATAAATTTAAAAAAAAGGCTCAATAATTTCCTAAAACAGCCGGGCACTGTAGTTACTCAAACAGGAATAAAAGTGCATTAGGTCTGGACTATTTTCAGCTGCAGATTCGGTGCGTAGGGAGTATTTACAGCAGAAGGACAGTGTATATGGGGTTGACTGAGAATAAACTTCTTCGCCCTTGTTCATTTTAATGTACGTCACACAGTGCAACGACAACGCTGGTCTGTCTGTCCGTCCACCACTTTGGTCCAGACTGAAATATCTCAACAACTCTTTGATACGTAGCCATCCAAATATGTACAGACGGTCACGGTGCTCAGAGAATGAATCCTACTGACTTCAGGGATCGTCTTACTTTTCCTCTCGTGACACCGAAATCCACAAAGTTTAAACTCACCCTGTGAAACGCGATGGATTAGCACAAAACATGGTACTTTCATTTTTGTGCAAATAAGCTAATGTTAGCATGCTAACATGCTTAAATAAGATGGTGAACATGGTAAACATTATACCTGTTCAACCTCAGCATGTTAGCATTGTTATCGTTAGCATGCTGACCGTCAAGTAGAATCAGTTCATCGCTAGTTTTGGTCTTTTCATGGGACTTATTGACTTACTGACTATGAAAATATACACAATCACCAGACTGATCCTTAAAGATGCACCGGTGTTGGTTTGCAGGTGGATTTGCTATTTATTAAGCAGTTGCAGGATTACACTTTTATGTGTCTGCAAATAAGTAAAAATGATCTGTTAGTTAGCTGTCTAGTTAGCAGTCATGCTAAACAACTTTGACACTGCGGTGTATGTGTTTGTGCAGTCAGTGACAGTGACTGAGATTGGTGGTTTTTTTTGTGTATCGAAATTATTTGTCACAAACGCTGAGACGCTTCCAGAGCCTCCCCCCTTGCTCCTCTCGCCCTCGTCTGTTCTTTCTTTCTCTCTTTCTTTTCTGGTATTTCTTTTCTTATCCGCCTTTTGATCTCAGTCAAGCCTGCCCCTGTTATAAGGCATGCAGTGGTCACATGAAGCCCGAGCTCTTGGACGGTGGAGGTAGTTTTTGGACGCATTACTTAATGTGTGTGTGTGTGTGTGTGCAGCACATGTCACTGCAGGAGCAACTGCGTGTTATGTGCGTCCCTGTTGTCACTTATTCTGCATGCACGGCCACAGGTGTTTGCCGCTTATGTGTGGTACTGTATGTGTTTTTTTTGGGGGGGGGGTGGGTGAAGTAGAAAAATCTTCCTTGTAGGAAATGCGACTGCGGACAGACGGGAGATGCAAGCTCACGGAGAGACAGAAGGATTGAAAAAGAGAAAGGATTGAGGAGACAGATTGAAATAGAGGAAGAGAGGGCTTCCCTGCATTGCGGGACCTCTCCTCTCCTCCTCTTCTCTCCTCTCCTCTCTCCTCTCTCTCTCTCTCCTTTCTCTCCCCTCTCTCCCACACCCAGCAGCCCCAGTGTTATGGATCAGATGCTGGGCTGGGTGGCCAGACCGGAAGTGCTCCCCTCCCCCCTCTGTGTGCTTATGTAAACGGAGAAGCAGAGAAAGAGAGAGGGGAGAGCTATTTTTAACCCAGGCAGGCTGCAGAAGGAGAAAGAATGAGCGAGTGTGTTAGCAGAGAGACAACTTCAGCATTATTGATGAAGGTTGTTAGCATTAAATGAAAATGTCAACCTTGGATCAGTGGGCAAAAGTGAGGACACCCCCACACAGCCCCCTTTCCTCTTTTTTTTTTTTTTAAAGCAAATTATATCATCTGATTCATGTCCTGATGATAAAAATAAAAAAAAAAGAGAAGAAGAAGTTGACGGGGCGCTGATGCTTTGTTGTCTCTGTCTGACAAGAAGGAAGTCACCGAAGCTTCCACGACTGGCTTTCTGCTCAGTCATGCTCCTCTGTGATGATTTTGTTGTTGTTGTTGTTTTTTTTTTATTAACACTTCCTGATGCCCTGTGTCACAGGCTTTGTTTTGCGAGGATGTTGTCCTTGATTACGTGGATGTCGTGTCGGGCAATTCACAAACAAGGTCCGAGCAGAGCGACCGAAGCGAAGGGTTTCTCAGGTCTGTTTCATCCGTACCGAGGTCTCTGAGTTGTAAACTTTCGTCCTGAGATATTCGGGCGCTCTCCGCTGATTGTAAATCACTTCTGAGACTCTGAGAAGAAATGGTTTCTTGTCAAGAAGTTTAACATCAATCAGTCTGAAAATTAAAATATTGACACACATAAATCAAAGTCTTCAAACTTTTTTTCTTTGTAATTTTAGTTACAATCGTTTTTCATTCAGCGATTAAATAAAGCACAGCACAACTATTTTTAAAAAACACTGTACTACAACCGTAATAACACACTATATTTCTAAAAGTGCAGTTTTACATTATGTTACAATTAGTTATTGCATATTTAGCATTGAGACGTTTATGGGTGTCGTACTGCTTTGGAGAGAAATAAACAATTCTGGACCGGTTGACAAATATTTTTCATCGTCTAACAACGGTAACCACCTCAATAATTATATTAGATGTTTATTAACTATTCAGCTGTCCATTAATTATATTATCATTTATAATAAACTGTAGAGAAACGATCAGTTAATTGTCGGTTGTAAGAAAATTAAGTGATGGTTCTGCAAATAAGCTTCAGGTAGACGCCTGATGAACATCTGTCGCGTCGCTCGTCCCTGTGTAACTATGCTGATCTGTATCGTTCCAAACAAATAAATACATTTTTAAAAAATCTGTTTTGATAATCGGTTTATCGTTTAAGTTATTTTTTTTCCTGCGAAATGCGAAACAGTTAGAGACGTAACCAATGGTTACAGGCATTTGTTTTCTAATTTTAGGCATTTTTTAGACCCAAAGATTAATTTACTAATCAAGAAAATCATCGGAAAATTAAGTGATAATGAAAATAGCTGCAGCTTTAGTAATAAATGGTGATTGTTGATGAATTCATATCGTCTAACAGTATGTAATGTCATATCGCCAAACATTAAAATAGATAAGTTATAACATCTTTTATTAAGAAAAGTCCAAACATTCACTGGTTCCAGCTTCTCAAATGTTTTTTTCTTTGTTTTGTTTGTGTTGGAAAAAAAAAAAAATAGATTGATCGACAATGAAAATAATCTTTTTTTTTAATTTGTTTGGGGGAAACAAGCTGTAGTGGCCTAATTTTCAGGCCTCGCACCAAGTTTTTTATCCAGGACTTCAAAAGCAGCTTTATCAGAATGAACAGGTTGATATTTGCAGTAAATATATTTGCTAAAACCAGATGTTTAGAGAAAACTGTGAATCGTGTGTGTCTGTTAGATAGAAACAACACTGACATGAGAGGAGGAACGTACCTCATGTATCTGTGTGTGTGTGTGTGTGTGTGTGTGTGTGTGTGTTTGCGTTACGTGTCTCCTGGCCATGATACCAGCCGAGCGTTACCGCCGGGGTTTATTATCTGTTGATTCTTTGAAATCTTGTCCCAGCGATAATGTGCCGTCATGTGCCGCCCGAGTCCCCTTGATTTACTTCTCTGGCATCCTCGCCGAGCCTCTGCTCTCTCCTCTCCTCTCCTCTCCTCTCCTCTCCTCTCCTCTCCTCTCCTCTCCTCTCCTCTCCTCTCCTCTCCTCTCCTCTCTTGCTGTCTGTGATGTGTAGTGGTGTTTCTGCAGGGACAGAAAATGGCTGGGATTGAGTCTCTGACTCATCGCGAGGAGGGAGGGAGGGAGTGAGGGGAAGAGAGAGAGAGGGAGAGAGAGAGAGAGGGGAAACGAGGGACGGGCAAAGACAAACTGATTTTTATTTTTGAGGGGGGGGGGGGGGGGGCTGCGGGATCAATACTTAGCGTGGCGTTATTCTGAAATATCTGTAGATGTGTTTTTGAAAAAAACGTGCAGATGTGCATGAGCAGCAGATGTTAAAGGCGCTGTCGTCGTGCTGCTGTGTAGCATGAGTCAGGTACATTTGAACGTGTTTTTGAAGGCGAGCTCGTTTCGAGTACGTCTTTGGGAAACTTTGCCGCTGCTGCTGCTGGCTGCTGCTGCTGATGCAATCTCACTGTATTGTGATTTTCTGAATGCTGTGTGTATTCAGTGATTGTGCCGCTCCCAATGTTCAGCTGCTGTTTAACAGGCCAGTGTTCCGATTCCTAGGTTTACTCTTTCTTTGTTTCATTCCTGCTTTGTTTTCTTTCTTTCCTTTCTGTTGTCTTTCTTGTTTTTGCTTTTCTTTTTTTTTTTTTTTTTTTTTTTTTGTC
Source organism: Thunnus thynnus (assembly GCF_963924715.1). NCBI lineage: Eukaryota > Metazoa > Chordata > Actinopteri > Scombriformes > Scombridae > Thunnus > Thunnus thynnus. Next base: position 14,245,622 of record NC_089520.1, on the reverse strand, counting down.
TTAATGGAAGAAATAAGCACATGCTTCACGTAGTTTAATCGTCGTTTTTCAATTTAAATCCTTTCTTTCTTCCTCGCTTTCTTTCTTTCGTTTCAGTTTTTATTTTTTTTTCTCTCTCTCTCTCTGTCTATCTATCCTTCTGTGTAGTTTTAAGTTTTTTTTGTCTTAATGGAAGAAATAAGCACATGCTCGATGTAGTTTAATAGTCATTTTAAAATTGTAATCTCTTTCTTTCTGTCTTTGCCTTTTTTTTCTTTTCCTTTCATTCTTTTTTTTTGCTTTTGTAGCTTTTTTTTTAATCACGTTTATGTTGTTAATCCTTAAATTCTTAATGTGTCCTTTCATTTTTTGTGTCTATTCCTTATTTTGGTCATGTGTTTCTGTCTCTTTTTTTTTCTTTCTGTCTCTTTTTGTATTAATTCATTAATTCCTAAGTTCTTAAATTGCTTTTTCTTTATTGTTTCTATTCTTTCTTTCTTTCTGCGTGTCTTTGTCTTCTCGTCACTCATTTTTCTCTCTTTTCTCTTGGTTTTATATTGTTTCATTAATCGTTCTACATTCTTCATTTGTTTAGTTTTTTTGTTTTTTTTTACCTTTCTTTTTGTCCTGGTCTCTCTGAACTTCTTTAATTTGTTCTTTGTTCCCTTTTTTTTTTTCTTCTTTCATGCCGTTCTTCCTCCTCTCTCTTTCTAACCCACTCCATTCCCTGCATATCTCTCTTCTATCTCTCTGTTTGTCCCGCTCTGTCCCCCCCCTCCCCCCCCCCCTCCTCCTTTCTTCTTTTCACTCCATCTTTTCTTTCTATCTGTCGTGCTTTCTTTCTTTCTTTCTTTCTTTCTGTCTTTCTTTTTCTCTTTCTCTCTTCCTTTTTCTCTCTCTCTCTCTCTCTCTCCCGGTCTGTCTCTCCCTCTTTCTGGCCCCACTCCAGTCGCACAAGATTTGGAGCCGATTGTCTATTTATAGCGCCTGTGGTTCTGTCGCCATGACAACCAAGCTGGAGGCCAGGGCGCCAGGGAGCTATTTTTGGAGCAGCGCTGTAATGTCAGACACAGCCTTCTCTCTCTTTTCTTTCCTGCTCTCTTTCTCTCTCTCTCTCTCTCTCTCTCTCGTTCGCTGGATATGTGTGTGTGTGTGTGTGTGTGTGTGTGTGTGTGTGTGTGTGTGTGTTTGATTAAGGATCGGCCGGTGAAGACTTTGGCTTGGTCGGCTCGCAATGTGAAACGTTAACGTACAAAGAAGCCCCCTCGCTTGGCGGGCCGTGCACGACCCCCCCCCCCTCCCACCCCTCCCCACCCCCCACCTCCCCCACCCCCCCGCTTTGAGGAAGCGCCAAGACCATTTTCTGAGTTGACTCGGTGTTTCGGAGGCTTGTGAAGCTTCAGTTTTCTCTTGTGCACAGATTGATTTTAATATCCTGAAATGACAAATGAAAAGTTGTTTTTTAAACTCGGTGTTTGCTGCAGACTAAAACCTGGAATTAATTTTGAAGTTGTGCAGTTTAACTTAATGGGAGTTTAATGACACATTAACTAAAAGTCTCGCTAAGAAAGATCTCTCTTTTTATGTTGTTTTTTTTTTTTACATACATACATGCATTGTTACATACAGTCTTTACAAGGACTATATGTAATAAATGTATTATATGCACCCATTGTAACTTCTTACTATTCATATTAAATCAATATAAGTATCCGTAACATTAATAGAGAACTATTATTGATTTAATAGTGATTCATCACATACATATGTAATGATACTCTATATTTTCAGTTTCTATTTTCTAACCTGTTGCTAAGTTGTATTTTGTTGTATTCATATAACATGAACATTTTTACTATTTTATTTAGCCAATTTAACTGGATTCTCACTTTATTTTCTCTATTATTATACTTTATTTGAGATTATTTTGCCGTGCTTTTGAAAAGAGATGATTTGAACATTTAAAAAAAAAAAATGCTTGTTGAACTTCCTTTTTAACATCTGGTTGATGTAAATGGATTTGGGAAAATGTACTTTTTAAGGACGTAATCCTGCCGGTCAGTGTGCGTGTGTGTGTGTGTGTGTGTGTGTGTGTGTCTCACACATCAGATGCAGGGCAAAGGTCTCCAGATGTTGTGTGTATGTTCAACCATGAACCCTGATAGTTAATCACATGAAGAAACGTTCTTCTGATTAATGTTGTAGTTGATTTCTTGTTTAATAATAAATGATGTCTGCTTTTAAATGGAGGGAAGACATTACCAAATGATTAAGTTCATATTAAATTATGATATCATGATTTTAAAAATGTAACCAGGAATGTTAAGGTCAGTAACTTCTTAAACCTGCTCGGTGTGTTTTATAATTATAAAGTTCATGATGTTTTTTAAGTAAATGAATCTAATAATTCTTCATATTTTCCAGTCCAGCTGTAAGTTTGCAGGGCAGACGAGTCAATACTGTTGTGAAGCTTAGAGTTGCTTAATCCTGTGTAGAGCTGGAGATGTATAGCAGCTCATAATCTGGGTAATCCTTTGTCCTAATGCTGTCACTTTAACAAGATGAATGCATTATGGGAGTGTTATCAGCTTTGTTAGGCCAATGCGCCGCTTGTTGATGCTGTAGTCTCTGATGTCCCTCCAGCACGTGAAGATCTCAGTTAGATTGTGGAGTGAATTCCCACCACAGGAAATATAATTTTTTTTTTTTTTTTTGCGAGCTTTAGTTTTGGTTGAGATGTAGAGCAGTGTTTCAGTAGAAAATGTCCCTCTGTTAATTTGGATTTTGAGTGTTGGAACGGGATACGGTTGTGGGAGAGATTAAATTAGTTTCAGAACAATTTATATTTATATTATCATATCAATAAAAAGGAATTTGAAGAAGACTATTCCAAAAGTACGTTTTGTAGATTTGTTATTGTTAGAAATTGATTAAGAAAAGATAGAATTTTTAGTAAAGTCTTAAAGTGTTTTTTTTCTTTAAATCTAAATGCATGTGCTTCTAATAAATTTCCCACAAATTTCAAAAGAGCCCAGATTTCCTACATTTATACAGCAGTAAAACAAAAAGTGAATAAACTAAATAGATAATATTAAATATATATTTTACGTGTTAGTTTTTGTTATTTTACATAAATGCTCTCCCCCTCAATTGTTGAACCTACAAACCCACAAAATGATAACAAAGTAAAACACAGACAAGAGTTTAAAAAAAAATACTATCTCGTCATGTAAATACTGAGTTATTTTCTCTCACCAGACCAGTGTCTTGTGTGTATTTCCAGAGTTTAAGTCAGCCTGTCTGCTACCCCAGAATAACCCTGACAGGTTATACATAACGCCGCAGACCTCTCTGTTACTGGGGCAGCCACTATTATTTAGTTCAACTTACTAGGCACGGTTATTATTGGCACTTCTCCTATTAATAGGGAGAACTGCTAAAAATTGAGCAGTGTGTTTGTCCTGGGCGTGTCAGTGCCTCAGACCAGAGCTGTAGATAAACAAGAGTTTGGCCTCGGCAGATGTCGGTTGCAGCCATGTTACTTCTGTCATAATTAGAGCTGCAGCTTCTGCTTTAGCTTCTGTTAACATGCAGATTATTTATGTTTTGTTTTTTGTTTTTTTTTGGGGGGGGGGGGGGGGGGGGGCTCAGCATGGGGATGTTATGGGAGGAGGAAGTGAGACACTCGCAGGCTCTGAGCTGTGGATACGGGGGCAGTAGTGACGGGCAGCTTGGCTGAACAGTTGTCCACTGAGGGCTCTGGGTGTGCTGGCACAGCAGAGGCGCTGTGGTGTGGGAACAGCTGAGCCGCTCGGCCCCTGCAGAGAGCCGATGGTACCAGACTGGTTGGCTGCTTAATTGCCTCTGTGTGTGTGTGTGTGTGTGTTTTATATGAATATCTGTGTCAGTGTGCATTTGTGCAGTAGATATGCACAGGGGTGTAACTGTTTCTCTTTTCAGTCTCGCACTGACTCTGGCTCTCTCCTCCTTCCTGACTCGGTGTCTTTTCCCCCTCTCTCTCTGCCCGTCTGTCCGTCCAGCGCTGCAGCTTCCGCAGGCCCAGCCCCCTGTTCCTCTCAGTGTGTTACCTGCAGCCCTCTTGTCACATTTCACTCCTGCCTGCCACATTCCTAGTTATATCAGAGGGGGTTACATACCTGCCCCTGAGAGGCAGCTACTAGCAAGCGTCTCGCCTTTCTAGTTGTAAGAATGGTGGGCAGGCGACCAGTCAGAACAGACGACAATGCAGGATGGGAATCAAATATGGTGGCAAATAAGTATAGCAAGTAACCAGGAATCATTATGAAAGTCTTTTTAGCTTGTGAACCCATGCAGGGTTTTTTTTTTTTCCTCAGGAAACAGGTTAGTGGAGGTGGTAAGTGCTGCCATGACACGTGTTGTCTTATTATCAGTTCACTAGATGACAGTGTAAACAGGAGCCATTTATTAAATAATGAGCCTTTCCTGTGGAGTTTAGCGCCTCTGCTTGGTTTCCTTGAAGCTTGATATTATATTTTATAAAAATGTAAGTAATATTTCTTCTGATATTAGCGGTCTATATTTAAGGCGAGTCTATATTTCTCCATTATATCATATTAACTACTTATAACTGAACTCCTTCCCTTTTTTTTGTTTACTTTTTTCCAATTTGAAAAATGTTTAGAGACCTGGAAATTATAATTAATTCACAAGGAAAAACAGATAAGTGGTAACTCTGAAAGACATAATGTAGTGTAGCAGAAATATGTTTTTTCTGCTTTCCTGTTGCGACTGCTTCAGATTTATCTCGCAGCCCGTCATGGGGGTCCTAACCCGCAGGTTGGGAACCCCTGCTCTAAAGCACCAAAGTCAAATGGTGAGAAGTGATTTTTAGGGACGCTGCATTTGATCTGGTTCGGGTTGTAATTGGACGATATTTACTACAAATGACTCAGTCAGTGGTTCTAAAATTTACAGATGGGGAAAACTGATCCTTCAATAGATTAGACAAAATAGATCTTATTCAGACAGTGCTTTCACGTCTGATCTACCCTGGCCAACTTTTCAGTTTATGTTCCAGTCAAACTGACTCGAGATGGCACTTTTGACATTGATAGAATTCAGATGCAGTCAGGCTGGCAGTATCTTTATCTTGGGGCTTCAGATGGCAAAGGTAGGGGACCTGTGGATAGCGTTCAAGCTAAATTTTTTAGAATAATGTGTCCATTGTTAAATATGTCACTAATGTCACACACAAAGCAAAAGCAGCTGCTTCAGTGGGGTCTCTTTTGCAGGAGTTTTCTGTATAAATGGTGATTGGTTTCTGATGATTAATGTGGTGACTGGCAGCCACCAAGTGAGTTTGTGAAGTTTATCATCTGCTGTCAGCTGTACACAAAGACGTTAGTTTCTTTTTGTCCTAGTGTGCTGACAGATTTAGGTGTTTTTAAAGTCCTCGTTCCTCCACCGCTGATATGCTGTCGCTCCACCCTTAAGAGGAATTGTGGGAAAACCTGATCGATGCAGGCTTGTGGGACACTGTAGCTTAAAGATAATCACCCGAGTTCATCCGATCACTCCTGTTCTTCTTCCTTCATAATATTTCTTGTATACATCTGAAGACAGCTGGGATGATTAAACGTTTGAACCTCTGTCTCTGTCGTGCTCTGTTTTTGTCTGTGTGTTTTAAGGCCTGTAACAAAATCCAGCACCTCGCTCAGCTTGTATGTATCCTCGCATTCGCTTCATGTTCACATATATTGCGGGACAACAGCCCACGTACATGAGGAGTGATGATTATTCAGTTTCACACAGACTCCTAAACATCTTCGGCCTCCGTCTCACGAAATACATTTAGTCTTGTTTCCTGGACCGATGCTCATGAAAATGTTTCGTTTGTCGTTCTGTAGATCTAGTTTGAGTCCTGACTTGTTGCAGCAGACACCTCCAGCAGGCGACCCTGATACAGTCATCATGAAAACATCAGGGCAACACACACGCACACACACACACACCTTATAAAGCAGCACTAATGTAGGCCAGTTCGTTGGAACAATTAACATGCGTCGAGCGCTGCTGCTTAACTGGGTAGGCGCTCTGCAAATCTGAACTCACCGTAGGCCTGCATACCCGCCCACGCACATACACACTGCCACCGCTCACAGACGTGCACACACACACACACACACACACACACACACACACACACACACACACACACACACACCTCTCCTCCTGTGCAAGTACTACTACAGCAGCTCCATTGACGAGGCTTCTCTGGTCTGACAGAGCAAACGGCTGCTGGTGACTCAGACTGGCTGCCTCTGATCTCACTGTGAATTAAAACACACGCCCCCTGGTGGCCGTTCAGGGACCTGCGTCCTCCATCTTTCTCCTGCTCTCACTAATGTACTGGGATGTACCGTTGTGTGTGTGTGTGTGTGTTTGTGTTGGGGGGCTTTCTATTCTCATTATAGACATCAGCACAACGTGATAGATTAGTTAGTGTTCATAAAATTGTACAGTGTGATTTTATTGTCTTATGATTGCTATGAAAGTGTCTAGTGGAAATACATGTCTGACTGTGTTATATCATATATATATATATATATATATATATATATATATATATATATTATTGTGTTATTATAATGTTATTATGTGCCTGCAGCTGAAACCTGACCGGTCGTTTTTTGTTTTTTTTTGTTTTTTGCAGCTTCTTAGACAGGACTGATGTGGTCAGGCAGAATGACTACACACCCACTGATCAGGTGAGATGTTCAGCACACACCTGCAGTCTTATACTGAAGCACTCTGCATCATCAAAGGACCTCTGCCTACATCTGTGTTTAAAAGTGTTGAAACAATTAGTCGATTAATCACTTTGTTGATCGACAGAAAAGTATTTGTCACCAATTTGGATTCATTGAGTAATTCATTTACCGAGCAGAAATACTTTTCCTCAGAGGACATTTTGACTTGTCACAGTAGTAAAAACACAGCTGTAAAGAATAAAATTGAATTGAATTCAGCTGCTTCAGATTCAGGTTCTGGTATTATGTTTGCTGCCTGAGTGTCACAGAGTCGTGGTTTACTGGGACACTTGAATGCAACAGAATCATCATTAATGTTATTAATTAACTGTTATTATTAACAGTTTTGCTTTTCCTACTACGACAAGTCGAAATGTCTGTTATGAAAAAGGTCGAGTGTTTGTTTCCAGGCCTCTGATATGAGGATTTTCTGCTTTTCTCTGTTACATTATTATGAATACAATATTTGAGATTTTGATTGTTGGTTGGACAAAAGAAAACTGTGATGAACATTGTCACTGTTTTCTGACAATTTATAGAACAAACAATACATTAATAAAAAAAAAAAACACATCAATTTGTAATAAAAATATTTTGCTCTGTAATAAACTAATCTCATTGATATTACATTAACTATGACATGAAATTAAAAGGGAGTTTAAAGTGCTAGCATACTTGGTCTATAGATGAACTGAACTATAAATGGAATAATTGTGTTTTATCTGTAAATCACATGAGACAGAAGACAAAAACCTGCTCCTTAATTCACAATTTGAGTTTATTTACTCCATATTATTCATCTTCTCCTGTTAGTAATCCCTTCTTTGATACCTTGATATCCTATTATCATTCCCTTACTCTCTTATGTCCATCTTCCTTACCTCACCTTTTCTTCTAAATCCACTGTGTCTACATCACTTTCTATTTTTACTATTACTTAAACTATCAAAGTGTTGATGTTAACTGTCCGTCTCTATTTTTCAGGACCTGTTGAGATGCAGAGTACTGACATCTGGGATCTTCGAGACAAGATTTCAAATAGACAAAGTCAATTTCCAGTGAGTCGCCAAAAAGTTGATTTCACTCTATACCAAGATGAAGGAAAATTGTCCACAAAAAGGCAAAAAAAGAAAATGAAACCAACAGGACTTTTATGCTTAATGTTTCCAGTATACAGATAATTATATACAGATTTTTCCTCCAGAATGTTTAAGTTGATTAAGAAGGTCGTAGTTTTCTCTACTGAACAGGTGTTGTCATGTGATCCACATCCCTGTTAACTGTTTCAGTACATCAAGTCGTTACTCTGCTTTTACAGTGTAAATTAAACCTGTAACTTCCTGTTTCTCACAGTATGTTCGATGTTGGAGGTCAGAGAGATGAACGTCGAAAATGGATCCAGTGTTTTAACGGTAGGATATTTGTAGGTTTTGAAATATAATCAGTGACGAGTACAGTAATCCTAATTTTCATCATTTATTTGTGTCCAGGAATTTGTTTCTAGTTTTGTCAAATGTATGAGATGAGGTGTATGTATCTGAATGTTTCGGTAGTTTTTTCCCATCTTTGCTGTGTTAATCCTCTTCTATGGTGTGTTTGTATACGTGTGTGTGATATAGATGTGACAGCCATCATCTTTGTGGTGGCGAGTAGCAGCTACAACATGGTGATCAGAGAAGACAATCAGACCAACAGACTACAGGAAGCCCTCAACCTTTTCAAGAACATTTGGAACAACAGGTCAGAAACACCGACATTTAAATATGGTTTACCTCAAGGTGGATAGAGGAAAAGGGAAATGCATTAAGTAAACTTAATAGGATGAAAACATTACATTTCCTTTTAATTTTCAACACCAATACAATCATAATGTCTATATACCTGCACTGTATCCTATAATCCTAAGTTAGTAATTCAACGATAAAACATGCAAGTGATGCAAGTTTTTTTTTCTGGTTATGAAGCTTATGATGATCGAATCGATGCATTAACAGGTAGACATAAACACATCTAACATATGCGTGTGTACTCAGTTATTGAACAAACAGGAAGGCTTTCAGTGTCCACCATAGACGCTAAAGCAGAGAATGTATTGCTGGTGCTTGACTCGGTTGAGAATAACGTTGGAAGACCGAAGAGAAGCTCACGAATCGCTTGACATAGACCCCACCACTTCTCCCTCGTTGCTATGGACACGTTGACTCTTGCAAGACGAGGGACATAGAAAAGAAGGATCCTAGAAACTACAACAACAATCTTCTTTGACACAGACTTGTGTCCACAGCAGGATTCGTGTCGGTCATTTCCAGAACCACTGCACTTTTTTGTTGTCCGTTTTTCAGGAAGTCACTGCCTGTCCAGTTTCGGTTCGTATGAGTTCAGTCTGCAGCAAAGACAACAGATGACTTGCAGAAACTGATGCTGTGATAAAGAAAGAGTCATGTTTGGTGTTTGATGCTTTGGATTGTTTTTTCACATTGATGATCACTTCAGCGTTCAGTGTCGTTGCTCAACAAATCCAAGATTGTAGTAACAGCAAGTAATGAGCGCAGCTTAAGTGCTCACACACATTACCACAGTTAAAGTAAATTTAAGTTTCTGGTGTTGAACCATTGATATTGATCACTGCACTAGTGTAAAACTAAAGTTATGTTTGTGCAGAAGATTCCTAAAACTTAAAAATTCAGGTATATTCTCTGAAATGCTTTCGACATGCAGATCTGCTGCACCCCCCTATTGGTGTTTAGTGCTGCTATCAAGGGGTGAAATCCAAAGCTGAACTTTTAATCAAAACCTACGCCGCAGAAAGAAGACATTATTATATTTCATAGATTGTTGTTACCTAGTTAACTTCAACTAGGGTCTATAATTTAAAAAACTAGGTTGGGTGACAAAATACTACACAAAATATGAGGCATGTCGTTGTGTTTTCTGAAAATTGAATGAAGTAAATGGTCGTGCTTGGGGTGTATGTATCGTAGGAAGAGACGCTGATTGGATACAGAGTCCTTCCTTCTCTCCCTGTGTGAGCATATGGACTGTTTATTGCAGGAGCTCTAAGACCTTTTCAGCCCAGAACTCTGGAGGGTAAATTAGTCCCTTGTTCTTCAGCCAAAGCCTATTAAAACATAATGCCACTTGAAACACGGGGGACTCTCCAGGAACCTGTAACCCATTTTTGGTCTGAACCGAAAACCCAAAGAAATCTGGCACTCAACTCTCGTTCTTCATTTCCCTCCACAGGTGGCTACGGACCATTTCGGTAATCCTCTTCCTGAACAAACAGGACCTGCTCGCTGAGAAGGTTTTGGCAGGGAAATCTAAAATTGAGGACTATTTTCCTGAGTTTGCACGCTACACTACACCTGATGATGGTAAGATGTTGACACTGAAAGCTGTTGGTGGTCAATACATACCACACACCGTTTTTCTCTCTTTGTAATGGGCAAATTGAAATGGTTTAGTATAGACGATGAGCCAAGTTGAGTTAAAATACAACAATCTTGGTAAAAATAGGCTCATTATTAAACAGCATATAGCTCAACTGAAGTAAAGCCTACAATATGTACTAATACTGTCAGTCCAAATCATCCTGTTAGGATGAGATGTGGAGACACAGAAAACTTGCACTTGTACAGTCAACTTGAGGATCCTGTTTTTGCAGGTTTGGCCATCATAACATTTTACTTAATTACTAAGATTGTGGGACAAGAAATATGAGCATTCAGATGATCAGACAAGTTTTAAACAAACTTAATAAATGTCAAACTTAAGAAAATGAAGGACAATAGTCAAATTATTACTCAAACTGTCCGGTGTAAAAATTTATCACAGTTTACAGACTGACTGACTTACTGGTTCAACGTTGATCTACCGTAATTGCCGTAGCTGTGTGCACACAGTTTTTCTGTGCGGTGAGGAAATATTACTCCAGGCGTGATCGCTTTCAGTTTTACATCTAAATAAAATGTCTTAGATGCCTTGTTTACAACCTGTCTGACTGAGGGCATTATTTACATGTTAAGAGTACATTTATTTCCTTCTTGAAACAAAAACAGTCATGATAAATAATTTTGGTCACTATATTTCATAAAATAATTGTCATTATTTCCAGATTGGTCATAGCTCCTCTGTTGATGTGGCCTGTTCAGCTGTTGGAGTGATACTGTAGATTGTTTAATGATTCAGTGCAAAACTGATTTTATTGTAACCAGATTTCTTTTTGTTCAACAGCAATACCAGAGCCAGGTGAAGATCCACGCGTCACAAGGGCAAAGTACTTCATACGGGATGAGTTTCTGGTTTGTACACAGCCTATGTTTTACCTGTTTAAATTTGATCTGTTTCCTTGTATGTTTTACTTTTTATACATAAATATATACACATATATCATTTTACCCATTAGGTTCACAGAACCAAGATGTAAGGCGTGATAAACAAAGCTCTTAAACACCAGTTGAGATGAGTTAGATGAAATGTCACCAATGAAAGACTGAATACACCAGCTGAATATACCAGCAGCACACAGTCAACAGCTATGTGGTTTCATATTTTCTTTTTTTTCTATTATACAGTACAAGTATCATCTTCTGTCAACTACAGAGCAATCTTGAAAAAAAAAAAAATTGACATGATGGTGCTGGAGGGAAAGTCAAAGAAACACCAAAATCATTAGGATTTATTCTGTAGGCACCATGAATGTCTGTATTAAATTTCGGGCAATCCATGACATATTTGTTCAGATATTTCAGTCTGGACCAAAGTGGTGGTCTGACAGACAGACCAAGATTAACATTTTAGCATAGCATGGCTAAAAAAACACCAGACCAGTGACAGCTTAGCACCAAAGATGTCACCAAAATCCAAACAGAAATCTCACAGAGGGCCACTTTAATGTTCCTCTCAGTTTGCCTGAGAGGAATACTTGATAGATTTCAGTGTAGAGGGTGTTGTCTCAATCTGAGGTACGTGTCTGCAGTTGGAAAGACTAGCTCAACAAATTAGTAAAAGTTAACATTACGTTGTCTTTTTTTAAATCCACATTAGCTGTAACACCTGAACATGACATGTTGCAATTAAGAGTGTGTGAAAACTAGTAAGTGAGGAGGAAGTCTGAACAGTTAGTTAAGTGGAATAGATAAATGGTTAAAAAGTCCAGCTTCTGAACTCCAAGTGGTCGTAGTATAAATGCAAACTTTCTAAGAAAAATAATCTTGTAAAGATGTCCACTTTTATGTAATTATTAGTGTTAAAAAAACATCCAGGTTGAAATCTAGACTAGAAGACTGATATGGGTCACATGACGGATCTGTACTGTCCTATAATGCTAACTTTTCTTCACTCCTGTGTCTCCTCCAGAGGATCAGCACAGCCAGCGGGGACGGACGGCATTACTGTTACCCCCACTTCACCTGCGCGGTCGACACAGAAAACATCCGCCGCGTCTTCAATGACTGTCGTGACATCATACAGCGGATGCACCTACGGCAGTACGAGCTCTTGTGATGGGGCAGCGGCCGTCAGCGGTCTACTTATCTACCTACCGACCTACCTATCTACCCCACCCCCACCTCCACCACCACGACCAGTTAGCCAATCACCCCTCCACTTCCACCAACTTCACCAAACAAACAACTGAGCAAGCAAGCGAGCGATTGACCGCCTGCCCTCCCCTCCACCCTGATACAACTCCTACTTCTCCCGGTAACATGATTTCAGAAGAAGCCTATTAAAACGAACAGTGGAAAGACTTTAAAAGAAAAAAAAAAAGGAAACACAGTTAACAGTTTCATCATCTATTAGCCAGGAACACTGTACTCAGCTACACTTTGACCGTGGAGGGGAAGACTGGAATCCCTCAGTGCAGGCTATCCCTCCTTTTAGCTCTCTTTCTCTCTCTCTCCCTCTCTCTCTCTCTCTCAGATATATGAACACACACACACTCGCAGGTACAAACACACTACAGCAGATAGGTTTTAATGTCTCATATCACACATACACACACACTCACACACATACATGGACCCTTTTAAAACCTCCTGCTTTTAACAGTTGGCAGAGGCTGAATTAAATAATGCATCCTGAGAGAGAGGAGTTTATTCACCGCGTGCTGAAGACGAATCAGGAGAAAAAGATGGACACAGTGGAAACGGACGGAGGGTGGCAAACTGATAACAGAGGAGGGCTGTGAGCCTTTTTTTTGTGCCCGGGGACGGACTAATTGACTAACGGCTGCCTGTGGACGTGAGCGTGACTCGAACACAAGACCACACAGCTCACATGACCTGCTCTTCAACAAACCAGTCGAGGAGGGATGGAAGAAAACAAAAAAAAGGAAAAGAATAAAAAAAAGAAAAATACCATACAATGCATAAAATCATGCATACCAGTGAACTTCATGCAGTGCAAAAAATCCAAGCTATATATATAGATATTTATATATGTGTGTATATAAATATGTATATATATAAATATAAATATTATATATTCCTGTAATAACACAATTCAACTTTTAAGTTTTTGTTAGTTTTTACCCCATGTTGTGTGTTGGTGTACACTGTGTGTGATCTGCCTTTGTGCACCATTTAAACCCCTCTACCTACCTACACACACACACACACACACACACACACACACACACACCTACATACATATATATATATACATCCTTGCCCCTCGTGCCCCTGCTGCTATTTGACAAATATTCAACATATGGAAAATAAAGGAGAGGATTTATTTAATAAGGAAAAAAAAACGACGCTAAAGGAAAGCATGAAGTAAAAGAAATGACTTATCGAGACTGGATGCAACATTTTTACCTGGGAACACACACACACACACACACACACACACACGCTCCAGCCCTCATCAAAACCACACACCCTCCCACCTTTTGTCTTGTTCTCTCACCTCTCCCAGTCCCCCCTCCCTCCCTCCCTCCCTCCCCCCCTCCCCCCCTCCCGGCTTTAAGTACGTCTGTCTTTATTTTACTGCTGGACTATTATTCTTGTACAGACTGTAAAATGTATTATTTTGTACAACTTTATTGAAGACAAAAAAATAACTTGTAGAAGATCCCTGTGCCTTGATCACGACTGTACGTGTAAAAATGAGCTAATATGTAAGTTATGTTTCACTGCGCTGTACAGCTGGACGGGTCTGTCCCACCTTGTCCGTGCTAGCTCACCCCCCGCTGGGGGCTGGGGGAGGGGCATCGGATCGGGGCGGAGGCCTTTCGTCTGTTGCTTAGTTTCCATCCCCCCTCCCCCCCACATTTGTTTGTTCGTTGATTCATTTGTTTTGCTTTAACTCTCCTCTGGTTTATATAATAGGATTTGAAAAAAAAAAAAGAAGAAAAAAAAAGATAATCAGACACACCTTAATGCTGTGTAGTGAAAGATACTGAACCCTAACACAATTTAATATATATAAAATATATTTCAGATTTTATATTTTATATATATGAACTGTACACTTATATCTATCTCCCTTGTGAGCTATCCCCAGGTTTCCTTTGCTTTCTGTCAGTAACATCTGCATACATTTTCAGAAGGTTTTTTTTATTTTAGCTTTAACTCTTTTGAAGGAGAGGGGAATATCCAATTGCAAAACATTGCTTGTTTCTACATAAACCAAATTCTTTTTGCTTAAACAAGAAGAAACTGCTGTATTAGTGTTTGGTTCATTCCTAGGCTCAGTATACTAGATCCTCTCACCTGAGGTCCGAATATATAGAGGACCACAAGTGTCACGGAAATAGTGACAAAGCATTTTATTAATTGATATCTAATTGTACAACATTCCTGTTTTTATTGTACAATCAGATATCAGTTATTTAGTTTGAAATGCTTTTATTACTATTTCCGTGACACTCGTCGTCCTCCATATCCTACACGCCACACGCTGTAAGCTGATCGGTGTTAAGGAATCTGATGGGTTTCACCTTAAAACTTTTGCTGAAGTCACGTCCTGCACAGCTCATCTTTCACAATATGTGGGATGTATTTTATCGGAACGTACAGAAGCAGTTTCAGCGTGATTTTCACCAACATTTCAGATGATTCTCCTGTTTCTTAAACTATTTTATTCCTAATGATTTTTGGTACAAATGTGGTCTCATATCACCGTAGCCTGGCTATGAAGATGATGGCGACAACAGGGCCTTACTTCTCAAGTCTCTTAGAGTTTGATTGTTGATCTAAGATTACACTCTTTTAAGTTATCATTCACAATGGTCTGAAAGGCACAATTGGACACTACTATTTGAGTTCTTGATATTCTACATGTACTACTCAAGCAGAGGGGGCACATTTGAGGAATTAAGAAAAAAAATACATTTTCAGACCATTTCTCCTCTTCAGACTGCAAAGGACAGCAGAGACGTAGAGGTCAACCCACAACTGCATCACAAAAACCACTGACTGGATTCCCTGTTACATGCTATTTTAATATTCAAGTGTACATTTATTTTCAGAGCAATCTGTGTCTCCAGGTTTATTTCAGTGAGCTTAATCCATCAGATTTGCAACAGTGAAAGAGAACACCTACTCACCTGTGTTCTCCTTTAATGCCATACAGGCTACAGTGAGTGAGTGTAATTTTAGCTCAAAAAGGAACTTTCTACTTTGGCAAGTGTTTTAGGTATTCACTGGTTTTCTGTGTCTAAATTTCCCTGTACATTTTGTACAAAGAGTTAAATTACAGGTTGAAAAACAAACATGTAACACTGAGTAAAAACACCCCTGAGAGACACACAGGTACATAGATACAAGTGCATAAACGTTAAGGGGTCCAGCTGAATTTGAGATTAATTCAGTCCTGTTGCTCATTTTTATGTGTATTAGAGGTTTAAGGAAACAAAAGTCTTATTGCAGCCAGACAGCCAGGCCTGTACATGCCCGACTTATTGTTGATGGCACACAGTATTGCAAAAGAAGTAACCTGATGAAATGACTTTCAAAAGACATCCAATATTTTTTAACAGACTTCTGGACAAAAAGAGTTAACACTTCAGAAGATCGGAGCTCCTCCTCGGACGATTAAAACGTAAGAAATTCAACCAGTATGTATTTACAACACACAGTTAAAATTCTCCATCCAAAGAGGTTCAAGAAGAGACAAACAGTACGTGTCACACACTCATCTCACGTTCATGGAAATCTTGCTAATACTCCATCTGTTTCCTTATTGGAGCAACAGGATTATGAGGTGAAGCTGGTAATTCCCCCCTTAGTAACACGACACACAGCCACTTCCAGTGTTACAGTGTGTACAGACCGACTGTCACGCCTCAGAGAATTTCACTATTGTTTCACTTCACCGAGGTTTAATGTTTCTCTTGTCTATGCAAAGAAGGGAGAAGTATCTAATGAAAGTTCAGGCCCCTCTGAAAGCTCAGGTGAGACTTCACCTGTTAAGGGAGGTTTCACAGTCTGCTGCAGCTGATAAGAAGCTGTTGCAATATTTTAATCTGTGCAGTATTTCACCACCCACTACTGTCAGCCATTTAAGTGCTGTCAGAGGTGGAAAACTGTCTCTGCGTTGGCTTCTGCCAGTTGAAATGGCCAAAAGTACTTGGATGCCCATATTATTACACATATTACACCCATGTGTGATTGCTGAACATCTCACTCCCAAACTATGGGCATTAAGATGCTGCTATAACAACCTCCTCTCTTCTGGGAAGGCCTTTCACAAGAATTTGTAGCCTGGCTGCAGAGATTTGCTTCCAGTTGCTGACAGTTGGCTTTCAATGTATCCCAAAGGTATCGGATGGGGTTAAGGTCAGGAGTCAGTAGAGGAAGTCATCAAGAGGCACATTTGCACTTCATCGTGCACTTTTATACATTTTGGTAGTTGCTGGATAACAATAACCTACACAAAAGAACAAAAATGTCCCCGCACACTGCTATCTTGTTCTCAGTTCTTTTACTCTGTAGTAGGCTACATGAACACTAATGGTCCTCCTTAAGTAAAGATGAGGATGTGAACACACCTATAAAGATGAGTGCAGACCAGTCGATTTCTTCAACATCAAACTGGAAAAACCATTTCCTCATGGACCTAGTTTTGTGCTTGAGAGAATCCTCATGATAAACAATCATGATCTTCACAAAGCTGTAGGCATATTATTGTCTAAAATGTGTATTTTTGTATTTGTATTGAGATTTCTCTTAATAGGAACTAATGGGGCTTCGCCAGGTGTGGACTGGCTTTATAGTGTAAGGTGAAGTCAGGTAAAATGGGACAAATAAGGTTTTACATTTTTGGCTCTTTAAATATTAGCAGCCAAACATCAAACATGTTATTACATTGTTGCTACAAATGTCCTTTACATGAAACAAACATTTTGTTTGGTCTGAGATAAGTAGGACGGGTGGATCAAAGATTCTTAAAATCACTGGTCCCAGAACTTGCAAGGTAAGCCATGAGTTATGTTGATCTTTTAGATAATAAGGTACTTCAGCTAAAACAATAAGGGTATGTCACCAAAAATGGTTATAGGATTGTAGCATTTTATTGATTTTGACTTGTAATCAAAATATAGTCACAATACACTTTATTTTTTATGGGAAAGGGTTTTGAGTGACTGCCTAACGCATTCACGTAAAATGGGGGAAAAATTAAGCTAAAATGGGACATTTTATTGAAGTGAAACCGGCATGTCTCCAGGCTACCAGCTGCCATAAAATCATGAGTTACCATGTTATTGTGTGCCACCCTGTCATATTACATGTTACGTAATAATTGTATTTCATGTTTGTTTTTTAAATGGTGAAATCCATTTATCAGTGCAGTCATTAACTCATTAAATCGTTAATGTAACCTAACTATTCATTAAAAAAAGATTGAAAACTGTAGGCTTATTAGGCCTGTAAGGAATTTACAGGCCTAATTAGCTGACAATTTTCAACCAGCCAATTTTCACATCACCCTATTTGAAACCAACCATCAGTGACTGTCCCATTTTACCTTACCAGCTATCCCATTTTACTTGAACATGTCATCAGAGTGAGGTGGGGGTTCTTGATGTGTTTGAGGGTCCAAAGTTTCTAAAGTATTTTACTTGGCAACATATTTTCTTTATAGATTATATAGTAGAGACCAATAATGTCCCTAAAAGTAACACTTAAGGTAGTCTTCAGAATTTTCTACCAAAGAGTGTCCCAAACTACCTGACGTTATCCTACATTGCACTTATGGCTACAATCTGAGCCAGTGATGTCAAAGTAGGTGTTTTACATCCCTGAAAGGCTCAATTTAGCAGTTGTTGGGGTGTGGTCACAACTGCACCATGCCTGCAAAATTTAATCCATAGAGGGCAGTGCAACAACAGTTTTTGATTCTGTGATTTGGTGTAGATTCGCTCAAAACTGTCTTTCTTCAGCTTTCAAGATTTTAGTCACAGTTTACTACAAACAAATCTTGGGTGGTCAAAAAAAAACCCAAAAACAACTTTTACTGGGATGTCGTCAATAACTTTGGTGGGTGACCTTGTGATATTTCAGACAGCAATTAAAGGGTAGGTTCACATTTTTTTCAAGTCTGTCTTAAAATAATAGTCAGGTACCAAAATGAACAGGTTTTGCTCGCTGTAATCATTTCTCCTGTCCATACTGACCATTAGGAGATCCCCTTCGAATGTGTTTACAATGTAAATGATGGGGAACAAAATCCACAGTCTTCATCTTGAGCAAAAACGTATATAAATGTTAAGATAGTATGAGGCTTCAGTCATTTTAGTTTAATCAAATAAAGTGGACATCTTCCACAGTTAGTCTTTTTTGTAAAAAAATTAATTAAAAAATCCCTCTTTGTGTCTCGGCAGACAGTGTTCTCCTGTTCAGTTTGGCACTAAATTTGGCACTAAAAAGACTAATTTTGAAAGATATTGATTTGATTTGACTAAAAGCCTCATTAGCTTTAATTGAATTTCTAAATACACTTTTCACAGAGGGAGGGCTGTGGATTCTGTCAGCCATCACTTACACTTACCTCACAAGTGCTTTATGCAGGGATGCAGGGACCAGTGTGAATAGTTACAGCAAGAAAAACGTGTCAATATACATTTATTTGTTTTAGTAGACTTGAGAAATTGTGAACCTATCCTTTTAAACTAAAGCGTTTCCCCCACTCCACAAGAGGGAGCCAGAGTTTAAAAACAAAGACAGACACAAACACGCACACACATACACACATACACACACACGCACCCAAAAAAGTGTGCTTCCTCCGCTTCCTCTTGCTAAACCCCGCCTCCACGTTTCCATGCATTGGCGCGCTTCGCCTCTGTGGCCGTGGCTCTCTGCTCCTCCCCGCGTTGTGGTGGTGGTAGACTGACTCTGTAGCGGGCTGCGGGTGAACGCACAGCAGGCATGAGTGCGGTGGGTAGTGCTCGGTCCGGTTCGGCCGCCGGCCCGGTCCAGCAGGGACTAAAAGAGGCTCTGATCGAGACGTTGACGGCCATCCTGTCCCCGGTTCAAGAAGTGCGCGCCGCCGCGGAGGAGCAGATCAAAGTGTTGGAAGTGACAGAGGGTGAGTGGTAGCCAGCGGGCGTCTAGTTTGGGGCAGTTACGGTGGCTAGCTTCGCCGGGCTGCCCACACTCAGTAACGGCATGGGGCCTCTGCGGAGAGAGGCACCATGCGGGCAGCTGTCTGCTGCCTTCATAGTTGCTAACTTTGACTGTGTTGGCTAACTAAGGTTGAGGAATAGCTAACAGTCAAAACGTTAGCCGGGGAACAGTCTCGGCTCCCGGTAGCTAACGTTAGGCCATACTGTCAAGAAGTTAGAGATGACTAATGTAGCTTGAAAGCTCATGAAAACGTGCTGTCCTTACCTCGACTTCTGGGTGGTCGTGTTCCCCTCTGACAGCCCGATGTGATGGGACAAGTCACAGCTAAACTAACCGTTAGCTAGTGAGTACTGTTACAGCACATGTGGAGTGTGCGGACCCCGGCCTCATCTGCACAGCAACAGGGTTTATTCCTCAGCCTCCCTCTTCAAAGGAAAACAAACCCGTTCCGTTAACGATATATTATATTATATTGACCGTTAATGTGCTGGGGTGTAGCGGTTAGCTAATTATTGTCACTATAGCAACAGTAGAATCTAATAACGTCACATGGTAACGGGGGTCTGACAGCAGCGGTCCTCAGCAGACACCGTTAGCCTCCCGAGGTAACTTACTGCTGTTTTAACATCTCGGGAGCGACAGTATTTGTTCAGTCCGTCGCTTAAAACTTGTTAGACTCCCAAACTGACTATTAATTGATCCCACGGTCACTATGGCAACTACTGAATGCCAAACTGACATATTTTCCCGCGAAGATGTCCCCCTAGGGGGGCTTCTCCCGCGGGTCCCGCCTAATCTATCACATTATTGAATTAAATATGTGTTATATATGTGCTCTTCCTCGCTCCTCCAGTCTAAGGTGTGTTGACAGAGTTGGAAATGATGCACACATGCAGGCTGTAAATGGAAAATAATGTCAGCAGAGTTGCACCTTACTTCTCATATTAGTCATCATTTAAAAACAGTCAAAGTGTTATGAAGGTGTCTGCAAGCCCTGAAAAAGTCTAGTAAAGTATCTGAGATTATATCCAAAGAGGCCTGAAATGGTTTTCAATGCAGCTGAATGCAGTGCATTTTATCTCATGGAGTGCACTTTGCTTCAAGTCTTAAATTGTGCGTTTTCTTAGCACACTCATGACAGAAAAAGAGAAATTAAACCAATTAAGCACTGTCTCCTCTGGCAGGCAAAGTAACAGTTGAACAGCCCGTCACTATTCTGTTCCTGTTCAGCAGTGGCAGAATTGGTCTATTTTCTGTCAAAATGGCCATTAAAGGTTTCAAAATCAAGATGATGGATTTGCAGGGACCTTGGATGTTAAACATAGTGATATAATCTATCTAATAATATCCATATCAAACTACTGTCATTTAATTTGACAAATAATTCAATGGGATGGATGCAGGGTGCAAAATTAACTTTTTTGTCCACCAGCTAAATGGCTAGTGAATGTTCAAATCTACCAGTCACTTGCATATTTCACCAGCGTTTTGCTGGTGTCTGGTGCTAATTTTGTGCCCTGGATGGATGAATGGATGGATGGATACAGTACGTAGTGGCTGTAGCTTATTCTCATTTCCATTGTCTGTCCTGCAATCCTCGTGCCCCTGGTCAAAGGCTAATTGTGCGCGCTGTCTGGCGGCTGTGCTGTAGTGTCGCAGCGAGGCTGACCCTTTCCGCTGGCCCCTCTCTAAGGCAGCCGCTCAGTAGGATTGTCAGCACTAACATTGTCTTCTGGCGCCTGATGTCACTCTTAGTAAAACCCAGTCAGAGAGAGCTGAGGTTGATGCTGATCCTGAACTCTGTGTTTATCTCTCACACTCTGCATGCCTGTCAGGCCAGGTTCAAACCAGCGTGTGCTGTTAGCTTTAAAGCTTGTGGGTTATAGCACTGTATTAAGCCTCAGATCCAAAATTATGTTATGTCGTCACTTGTTGTGGTTCAGGGGCTCTCAACAACATACCTGCACATTTGTTATGTTCAGCTCCAGCTGTGAGACTGTCACATGTTTGTTTGTTTGTTTGTTGGACCAGATGTTTTACAAAATTCTGCCTGTATATTAAAGCTTGCTTGTGTTTTCTCACCCGGTATCATCATCAGTTATCTTGTGTTCCCATGAATTCAGCTGGGAATGTCCCACTGTTTTATCGTTAGGAACATTTTAAAAAATAAAAACATAAGTTTTCATGTTTTAACAGGAAAAGACTCTTTAACGTCAACATGAAAACAAATGATCTAAACCGCTTGAGATATAACAACAACTTTTATATATTTTAAACACAAAATAGTGGATTCTAGTCAGCTTTTGCCGTAATCACAGCCTTTGTTTATACTGTAGATCTTTGCATATTGAGATATATGAGATTTGTTTTTAGTTTCTCCTTTTTAATTAGTCTAATAATCATTACATCCGAACTGTGTGATTCAGTGTTGTGGAAATAAAGCCCTCAAAAGCCTTTTGTTATCAGTTAAGTTTCATGATTCCTACCTTCATCCCATTACTCGATATGATTCCCGCGTGTATCTGACCGGAGTAAGCCGTGCTCTGAGCTTGCTGTTATCTTTCACTGTGTGCTATAAGCTGGATTTTTATTTTCTTAATTAATTAATTTTTGTCCTCCGTGTTGTAGAGTTTGGTGTCCACCTGGCAGAACTCACAGTTGACCCTCAGGGAGCGCTCGCCATCCGTCAGGTGAGTAAAGGGGGGAGAAAAACCCAAGTAGACATCCTTTTGCTCAGCTTTTCTGACATTATTGATCGTGATCTGTTAATGTGTTGTACATTATTTAAACTGCATGGATTACTGATGTGCTACTTAACTAAAAGCACCCTCACCTTTCTAAGACTGTGTTGTTGTGTGTTTGCAGTTAGCATCAGTCATCCTGAAGCAGTATGTGGAGACTCACTGGTGTTCCCAGTCTGAGAAATTTAGGCCTCCTGAAACCACAGATCAGGTAAAGCATTCTTCACCTTAAATACATTTCTTTTGTCTGCTGCTGGCAGAAGTTTCAACCTTTCCTCACTCTGACCTCAAAAGGATTGAAGCCAAACTCCTGCTCTCCCCCCTCCAGGCTAAAGCTGCCATCAGAGAGCTGCTGCCGGGTGGTCTGCGAGAGGCGATCAGCAAAGTCCGCTCCAGTGTCGCATACGCCGTGTCGGCCATCGCCCACTGGGACTGGCCTGAGGCCTGGCCGCAGCTCTTCACCCTGCTGATGGAGATGCTGGTCAGTGGAAATGTCAACGCTGTGCACGGGGCCATGAGGGTCCTCACAGGTATGTAATGATGTACACATGAACGCACACTGACCCCTCTACATGTACATTCTCTAAAACATGTCGGTAAATCCTGAGAAAACGTGACCTAAATTTGATGCAGTGAAGATACTAGATCATGAGAATACAGTTTAAGTTATTTTTCACAAGTGGAAAAGCAGTTTTCACTGTTAACATTCTGAAACTACCATCATCAATGCCAAAAGATGAAATTTTAAAGTTACAAGAAATATGTTAGTTACATCCATTTCACTTTGTCAGGGATTTGAAGAGAAACTCCAGTTCAGCTATTAAATGCATGATGCAGCATAAGAGCTCTGATACATCTGTTTATACACGAGCATCAACATGTTTATATCACTACAAACCTACATTCAGCTCAGAGTAATTTGAGTTTCTGTTAAACTTATATTCACTAATAAATGAACACCGTTTTTAGTCATTGTTTTGATAAAATTATAACAATGCTATTTTTAAAAAAAACTTTCTAGTACATTATAGTTGAAAAATATCTATGTATAGTAAGTCTCATGTTGCCTTAACATCCCAAATAACTTACAGTAAAAACAGAGCTGGTGTCAAATCAGTGCTCAGTATTCAGAGAAAAAGTGGGCTTCCTCTGTATCTGTCAGTGTGTGTTGTGTTGACCAAATGTCATGTTGTATTTTACACGGAGAGTCAGGTGTCAAGTTCATGTATTTGTAAATCACTTTTCATACAGTGGTTGTAACTCAGGGTGCTATACACATAAGAAAAAACATTAAGAGGCATTTAAAAAATAAGACATTAAACTGCACTTGCACATTAAACATAAAGGCCATCCTATTCCTCTGTTTCTTTTGAAGTCGAAATAAAACACAAACACTTGAATCCCCTTGTGAAATAATCATAATTTGAGCAACAAATACATGTTTTATCTTCTTTCCTTTTTTGTTTATGCGATGATCTTTTTCGTTTGTTTCTAGAGTTTACTCGGGAGGTGACGGACACACAGATGCCGCTGGTGGCTCCAGTCATCTTACCTGAGATGTACAAGATCTTTACTATGGCCGAGGTGCTGCGACAACTCTTGTGTAACAATATACGAATAATGTGAATAAGAAAGGAAAAGATGATATGCATTCATTGTGAAGAGACATTGCAGCTTACATGTGAGAACACAAGTCTGTGTTCTCACATGTAAGCTGCATTGAGATGCAACATGAAGCAAATGTCTCTTTGAACTATTGTTTATAAAAAAAAGGGTTATTTAATGCAGGTGTCTTTTAGGTTCTTTTTTGTCTGGATACACACATTTTGTCAACATGTCAGTGAGAGAAAAGAGTGTTTTTTTTTTGTCTGTACTACTTTGCACTACTGGGAGCCTTTTATCATAACTATCTATTAATTGTGGACTTGCATTTCATTCTTTATTTGGACTCATTGTAATATTCCTCACTGTTGCAGGTGTACAGTATTCGTACCCGATCCAGAGCGGTGGAGATATTCACCACCTGTGCCAACCTCATCTGTGCTATTGAGGAGCTTGAAAAGGTGAGGAAGTTACAGCTAGACGTTTAATTTGAATTAATTGTATTAACGGATGTTTTGACTTTTGATTAAACCTCTTTTTGCAGTGGAAAATGAATTTATAACAGAGGATGTTTGTTATAATCACTGTTGTGCTGCTCTAGTTACTCCAGTATCACATTTATGTTTTTATTTTTTGTATAAAGGAAGTGACATAGATGAGTAACTTGTCGATACTGTGTTTTTATTGTAACTGTGTGTGTGTGCGTGTGTGTGTTTAGGGTGCAGCCAAAGCGTTGATCTTCCCTGTGGTGCAGCAGTTCACAGAAGCGTTTGTACAGGCTCTGCAGATGCCTGATGGACCCTCGTCTGACAGCGGTCTGAAGATGGAAGTCCTCAAGGTGAGAGGCCAGAAAGAGGCTTGGAGTCAGTGTGTAGTGTGACTGTCTAACGTGTCAAAGTATCAACAACAGAAACTTGTACGTTGAGCTGTTAATGAGGAGTATTTTATTTCCTGCAGTTTTTATGAGTTTAGAAAAGATAGTGGCAAAGTAAAACTGTTCAAAAATAAATGCACAAAATATGTTGTAAAGTCTGTAGTCATTTAACAAAGTATCTCTCATACTGTCTGTATGTTTGAGCTGTAGTGTGATTGTGACACATGGTAGTTGTCACTTATATAGCTGGAAGTAGAATTCATAAGATTTATAATAGTTACAATTGAGGCTTTAAATCTGTATTTCTTCTTATTCTCCCTCTTCCAGGCAGTGACAGCGTTGGTAAAGAACTTCCCCAAACCCATGGTGTCGTCTATGCAGCAGATATTACCCATTGTATGGAATACACTGACTGAAAGTGCCGCTTTATATCCTTTACAACACCAACTGTGTACCAGCTGGTGTCATGCCGTTACCATCACTGCTGTCCATAAATGCTAAAAGCATTGTTGCATACATTTGGGGTAAAAGAACACTACTAAACTAGAGGGTTGACTTCCTTTTAGACACACTTGTGGTCTGAGCTTGTGTTGTTTTTGGTAACAAAACTGCCTGTTTGTTCAGCAGGATCTTTCACATGTTGCAGTGGGTTGTGATGGACACCTAGAGTAAATTCTACCTCCCTAATAGACTGTGCATACATTTTCTATTAGACTGAATGAACAGGACAGGAAAACCTGAAGCTGAGGAGACTGAAATTGAGTGTTCCTTAACCACATGTTCACTTATGTTAGAACAGAGGTCAATGACACAGAGGAAGTGGATGATCCAGTAGACTCAGATGGTGAGCATCTGCTCTCACTGCTTCATATAACATGAGCTTGACAGCAGTGACCATGTTATAAATTTACTTGTAAGAGCACCTTCTCAACTGTGTTTTGGTTCTGGTTTTTTTGCAGGTGAAGTTCTGGGTTTTGAGAATCTGGTGTTCAGCATCTTCGAGTTTGTCCACACGCTGCTGGAGAACAACAAGTTCAAGAGCACAGTGAAGAAGGCCCTGCCCGAGCTCATCTACTACATCATCCTCTACATGCAGATCACCGAGGACCAGGTGAGAAAACGACTGCAACACAAGTTGTTGAAGTTACTGGGTGAGTGAATGAGATGTGAAGTCGTCAGGCCTGATTTTTTTTGCCCTGTTGTTTTGTTCAGATCAAAGTGTGGACGGCGAACCCTCAGCAGTTTGTAGAAGATGAGGATGATGACACCTTCTCCTACTCTGTTAGGATCTCTGCTCAGGACCTGCTGCTGGTGAGAGAAAAACATACAAATCTTACTCTAAAGTCACAACAATGCTGCATGAATATGCGACACACAAAATGTGACTTTTTAAAGCCCAAATTAAAATAACTCACTACATCTCACCCCTTCTTCATC
Organism: Thunnus thynnus; assembly: GCF_963924715.1. Lineage (NCBI taxonomy): Eukaryota > Metazoa > Chordata > Actinopteri > Scombriformes > Scombridae > Thunnus > Thunnus thynnus. The sequence continues at coordinate 14,219,626 of NC_089520.1, read as the reverse complement.
TTCTGAAATCAATCTCTACTGGTTTTGTGTAATTATATAGATATGTGTTTTTGCTACACAGAAAACCATCTTTAGCCTGAGGGGTATCTGAATCTTCCTCAAAGTTGATGTTTATCACACCCACTGCTTTCCAAACTGATCATCAGAACCCAATTTTCGTCTCATAAGAAACAAAATTTTGCATTCAGTGCGTTGTCCACTAGAGCTAGAAGAAATTTATATCATTTCAGTTTTGCGTTGCTAAGTACAGATTGCAGAGGATAAGAGGACATTCATGCCTGCTAGGTGATTTTTTTTTTTCTACATATAGTCCTGAAGAAACACGCTGTCTTACTCTCCTCTTTCTTCTCCTACACACACAGCCTCCGCAAACTCCGATGTCAGCTGCTAACCTGCCCTACTCCTTTGAAAGGGTTGTTTACTATGAACAGTGTGCACGTCTGTATGCAGAGTTTAAACATAAGAGGGCTGAGCAGTGTAGCCTACATGTAGAACAGGGCCCCGGAAAAGTCCAGCTTTCATAATTTTGCAGTGGTTTCATAAAAATACTCTCTCTGGTCCAGCCTGAGAGTGTGTATAATGCTTTGACTTTGACCTTTGACTCCTGCTTGCAGGCTGTTGCCACGGAGTTTCAGAACGAGAGCGCAGCAGCGTTGGCAGCGGCAGCGACCAGACATCTGCAGGAGGCAGAGCAGGCCAAGAACAGTAGCAATGAGCACTGGTGAGGAGAGACTCCTGCTGTCTCTACCCGACTGTGTTTCTGTGTCTGGTCTTTTGGCTTTGTGGACTCTGAGCATCTTCTTTTCTTGTTCTTTGTGTCTGTTGAACTTGCAGTGACAATATGCACATTATGTAGGTGAGACAAATCCTCAATGTCTCATGTTTTGTTTTGTTTTTTACCAGGTGGAAGGTCCACGAGGCCTGTATGTTGGCTCTCGGCTCAGTCAAAACCATCATCACAGAGAACGTGAAGAACGGTCGCATCCAGTTTGACATGCACGGTTTCCTGGCCAGTGTTATCCTGGCTGACCTCAACCTGGCAGGTGAGTCCTAAAGTGACCCTCAGAGGGTTTTACGTGAAGTTTATGATACAGATGACTTCATAGACAAACATACAGTCGGACCCAAACTCCACAAGCTTCTCAAAATATTTCCTCGAGATACACAGCAGTAGTAAGATCTCTGACAAAAACTGACATTTATAATGCATTTCTATAACCAATAAAAACAAACTGATCATTTCTCTCTCCAACTTCGTCCTGTTTTTGTTTTCTCTCGACCAGCGGCATCTCCGTTCCTCCTCGGCCGGGCTCTGTGGGCGGCCAGTCGTTTCACAGCAGCCATGTCTCCTGAGCTCATCCAGCAGTTCCTCCAGGCCACTGTCAGCGGCCTTCATGACAGCCAGCCGCCCTCGGTCCGCATCTCTGCGGTTAGGGCCATCTGGGGGTGAGCAAGATGTGTTTTGAACTGTTTTTATCGCAGCCACCACCCATATACAGAATCCTTGTGTTGTTTTAGTGATCTCACACAGCAAGCATGAACAGCTTTATCACAAAAGCTGGAGACCACAGAACAGGCTCAGGCATAAACAGGAACATTTGAAATCGGACAGACTGACAGACTTTAAGGCTGAACACTACTTTACATGGTTTATAGGCACATATTATTTTTTTGATTCATTTTAAAGTTCCAGTAAATATTTTAAGAGTTAGAAAGTGTTGGTAAACAAACATTAAGATATAAAAAATGTTGAGCAAATACTTTATATTCATGGATGTCTGCTGTCAATATGTCGTTCTCCAGATACTGTGATCAGCTAAAGCTGTCAGAGAGCACCCATGTCCTGCAGCCCTTCCTCCCCAGCATCCTGGAAGGACTGGTCCAACTTGCCGCCCAGTTCAGCTCCGAGGTGCTCACCCTCGTCATGGAGACGCTGTGCATCGTGTGCACCGTCGACCCGGCCTTCACCACCAGCGCAGAGAACAAGATCTGCCCCCTCACCATTGCTATTTTCCTTAAATATAACAACGGTATTACTCACATCCTCTCTGTCAGACTTACAAACTACTGCTTTATTAAGCTTCATTCATTCGTTTGTCTTTTATTGTTCAGCATGTGCACGGATAAGCTGGACTAAGTGAGGCATGAACTGGTGTTGTGCCACATTTTTCTCTTAGCAAAGTGCAGCACTTTTTCACTTGATGCTTCCCAGAGAAAACATAGACATGTCACGTTAGTGTCTTATCTTTTCTAAGGTCCTGTCTCCTCTCTTCTCCTCAGACCCCGTGGTGGCGTCCCTGGCTCAGGACATCTTTAAGGAGCTTGCACAGATCGAAGGCTGCCAGGGTCCCATGCAGATGCGCCTCATCCCCACGCTGGTCAGCATCATGCAGGCTCCCCCCGACAAGATTCCCTCTGGACTCTGTGCTGTAAGTAACAAGTGGTACAAAGAGACACAAAGATGTGGAGAAACATCACAACTTCCAGAAGGAGCTGGTGGCACAATAATGTGAGCATGTTTGTTGCCCTGCTTGAAGAGAACAGTGACGGGGTCTTTTTTTTGGTCCACAACAAGATAACTGTTGTCCAGATTGTCATAATATTTGGTAATTAAAGTATTAATCCTAGAAGGATTTGTTTTGACTTTGGGGCTTCTGACCGTTTGTCATGGGGAAATTTGTGGGTCAAGGGGAAAGTTTGAACTGATGGTGACACAAGACAAAGTATATAAAAAACAAATGGTCAGATTCCACTGAAATTTCCTGCTCTTCGATAGAAAAAAATAAAAATATTTAAGGTGCAGTATCATCACTTGAATTTTTCCTCAGATTCACAAAAGAATGACCTCCCTTCCTCTTTCTTTCTCTCTCTCTGCTCCACAGACGTCCATAGACATCCTGACCACAGTGGTACGCAACACCAAACCCCCTCTTTCAGAGATGCTTGTGTGCCAGGCTTTCCCTGTTGTGGCACAGTGCACTTTACGCACTGACGATAACACTATAATGCAGGTAAACCCAACAAAGTTTCTTTTATTTAAGTAGATTTTTTTTTTAATTTCATCCAGACATGAGCACATGTACTCTCATAATGAAGACTAGTTTTGAATAGAAAACATGAAGAAAGAAAGGAAAATGAGCAAAAACATTGCATTGATTATGAAACTATAATATGTTGCATGTGATTCACTCAAAAATGCTTGATGGAAAGTCTATCATCTGTGATTCGACTACCTTCCTCTCACTCCCTCTCTTTGTCACTTTCGTCCTCCCTCCAGAATGGCGGAGAGTGTCTGCGGGCGTACGTCTCCACAGCCCTCGAGCAGATCGCCCAGTGGAGGGACGAGCAGGGAAATAGCGGCCTCTGGTACGTCATGCAGGTGGTCAACCAGCTGCTGGACCCCAGGACCTCTGAGTTCACGGCTGCCTTCGTGGGCAGGTTGGTGTCTACTCTCATCTCTCGGGCGGGCACCGAGCTCGGAGAACAGCTGGACCAGATCCTCCGAGCGATTCTGAGCAAGATGCAGCAAGCTGAGACTCTGAGTGTCATGCAGGTAAGGAAGGAAAGACGCAAAGTCATTTATGCCCTGTGATTATGCAGATAGGTCTTTGTTTTTTTGTTGCTGTATCAGTTCCAATAGATGCAGTTATCTCTCCATCTGTCACCACCTCAGTTTTTTTTTTCAGCTTTCCTCCATCTGCACTTCTTTTCTTTTCTCTCTCTCTGCAGTCTCTGATCATGGTGTTTGCCCACCTGGTTCACTCCCAGCTGGAACCTCTGCTGGAGTTCCTGTGCAGTCTACCCGGCCCGACGGGGAAACCTGCCCTTGAGTTTGTCATGACAGAGTGGATGAGCAGGCAACACCTCTTCTACGGACAGTACGAGGGTAAAGTCAGGTTAGACAACTTTTTCAATAATCACCATATTTAGTTAATTATCATGCTACCAGACAAACTCTACAAACTTTAGCGTCACTCACATCCACTGTTTACAGTTTGTGATCACTGATCAATATTTATTTATTACTCGCATCAGAAACGTGTCATCAAGCCCTCTTACGGAGCAGAGTGGTGAAATTTTGTGCAATGGAAACATAATGTGAACAAACTGCTGGTACTGTGGCTCTTCAATTTGATGATATTGGGCCTGGCTTTAGATGCTAATTCATTGACAGTTTTTGCTTCAAGTATAGCTCTAAAACAGAGTTGTGCTTGCCATATTTCTCAGACTTTTGTCATCTTTGTTTTTTTCCTGCAGCACGGTGGCTCTCTGTAAACTGCTGCAGCACAGCCTCAACACTGATGACAAGCGTCTCCAGGACATTGTGGTGAAGGGAGAAGAGATCTACAGCCCTGAAGACGGCATCCGCACACGCTCCAAATCTGCAAAGAGTAAGGCGCCAAGATATGATTATAATACCTCATAGATACTGTGATATTAGATGCACCACGGGACAGTGCTTCAATCACGTATCGCTGTTAACACTGAGCTCTGTGGTGTTTTTACGTTTACTGTATTTCTCCTCCATAGATCCAGAGCGATGGACCAACATTCCTTTGCTAGTGAAGATCTTTAAATTGATCATCAATGAACTGTCAACAGTGGTGGAGGCAAACGCGAGCAGGGTGAACGCAGCAGACTGGAGTCAAGGTGAACACAAATAGTTTAGCTCATTCAGCTGATGAGACCTTCACTTTAGAGACAATGATGTAACGGGGTTGCATATTATGAGTTTGTCTAAATGTAAACTTCTGCTCTGCAATTAGACAGCTTTATTGATTTTTGGAAATCGATTTACTATAATCAGTCAATGATGCATCACCAAGAGATTCTCACAGTCGGCAGCATCAACTGTTTTGGACTAGTTTAAATAAACCTGTAGCACAATAGATGTTACTTTACTATATGAATGTGTAAATACAGTCTTGAACTGCAGATGCTTCACTGTGGCTTCTCACTGCATTTGTCACATCATCACAAGTTCTTAGATCAGCAAATACACGATTAGCTAAGAAACAGTCTGAGTGAATTTGTCATATTGCAGGTGAAGCCACTCAGGAGGTTTTTGGGGCTTCACCCCATGGAACCCTGATTGTGGTAGATTTGGTTGATAAGTTGCAAGGGATGCACAATATTGGATTTTTTGCCAATATCTGATATGCCGATATTTTCCATCTCATTTTTGCCAATGCCGATATATGCACACCTGGCTGAGGAGACTATTATGCATGCAATCATAGATTGTATGATAAAGAAAGACGATATATGAAGGAAGAACTTAGGAAGACTGGAGTCAGCATTAAAACTTTAATGAACCTGCCAAGTGGGTGGAGCAGTAGAGTTTTCTTTGAGTTGAGACAGGATTAACGTGTAGGATTTAATCTCTGGTCCACATTTGGAAGCAGAAGGTGACGGTAATGCACCTAATACGCAGATGCATGACCGCTGTTATAAACCAAAAAGAATTTTCAAACAGAGTAGTACATCCAGCTCCTGCGCGGACTGTTTCACCCTGATGGTCCCAGTGTTTCCTCTGCATGCTCCACTTCAATCAGATGCCCAACAGATCCGCTGCTTCTTCCCATTTTAACCTGAATAACAAACCGGGGCTCGGTGCTCCAGTTGGATCCACACGGAGGATCCAACCAGTTGGATCCACACAGAGGCAGTGAGAAGGCAACAAATTGGCCTATTATATCGGCAGAAATGTTCATTTCGGGTCGATGCCGATATTTAATTTTAAAGCATTTATCAACCGATACGATGACGTGCCGATATTATCATCCGTCCCTAAAAATTGCAAACTACAGAAAAGGTTGTCAGACATTTTAGTCACCATCTACTGTTTGTCTCAGATTCCAGTGGTATGTGGGAGGAGCAGGAGGAGGGAGAGGGGGAGGATGAGGAGGACGAGGAGGATGAAGGACTCCCAGGGCAGCTGCTTTCTGATCTCATCGCCTCCAACAAATACGGTACTACCCAGCACCTTGTATATTCCTGTGTTCTATTTTCATTTCCAATTTCATGAATATATAACACTTCATGCCGATACTGTTATAGTGGCTTTTCTTGTTTCTGTTTATCACATTAAGTTTCTTAAATATTCATGTTGGTTGTTTTACAGATGATGATTATTACGAGGATGATGAGGAGGACGATCCAGATGCCTTGAAAGACCCCATATATCTGATTGATCTGCAGGTACAGATGCTATACTGCTGATTTCACATCTTATCTCAAATAAAACCATTAGTGGGACAACATGGTGGGTTAAAAAATCAGAACAGTCCTTCATCTGTGGGATCTGTATTCAAGCACCTGCCAGATTTACTGGAGGCTTTGCAGCGATATTCTGTATGTGAGCTGTAAATGTTCCTATCGTAACACCAACGCAAGTGTTTGCAGTGAGGAAAATAGATGCACAAGTAAGATTACAAATTGGTGTGAGGTTGAGCTTAAATGTATTTATTGTCATAATAACCAATAAAATATCAGAAATGATTAACCAACTGCACCAGACATGGCTCCCATCAACCCGAGTCACCTGAACGCTGCATGCAGTGATTGAGAGTGTCTGTAAACTATTTAAAAAGCGAGCAGTGGAAAAGGCTACAAGTGATGATGGATGATTAAAAAACCTCCCAAAAAAACCAAATACTTAATTGAACCTTTAATTGAAAAATGAGAGATTTAGCCTCAACATCACTCTGTCTTCTATGAAAAAAGGTATTGTTAAAAATATCAATTTTTATATAATTAACAATAACAACATGACTACTGGTGTCAATACTGGTGACTGTGGGGTTACATCAGACAAAAAAAAAGACTGGGAATCACTGAACTTGTGATATTGTAACAAATGTTAAAGGTCATCTGAAAGTCTCTGTAAATGTCCCTCAGAACGGCTGCTGTCATCACTGCAAGATGCCATGCCATGATCGCCAGCAAGTCAGGGAAGCAAGAGAGTATTTTCTGTCCTAGAATGTCAAGTCAGATCAGAAGATGCTCCAATTAAACGTTTGCTTTAGGGTGAAATGGTGCCAGTGGATTAGTCTTTAAGGATAAAGCACGCAGTTTGCTCTTTAAACTGCTGATGAGCAACTTCTGTATGATCATGCAACATTATTTTCCAGGACTTGTATTCATGTCTTGTTGACATTCCTTCTTTTGTGGTCAGTGGTTTCTTACCTTGAACAACTGCTTCCTGTTACATCTCCATCAGATCCAAGTAGAGCTTCCCTCCTTGTTCTTTACACAGTTCAGTAAATGTGAACCTGAGCTTGCCCGAGCTCGGGCCTCGTCCTTCCACCGCTCTCCCTGTGTCGACCTGATGCAGCGTATTTCCCTGCAGGCATCAGCTGAGTCATAGCATCATGGTTGACTTGTATCTGTATCATCTGTCTTTCCCCCAGGCTTACCTGACGGACTTCCTGACACAGTTCGCCCAGCAGCCGTGTTACAGCATGTTCTCAGGCCACCTCAACAACGCCGAGAGACAAACGCTACAGTCTATAGGCCTCTAGCCCCGCCCTCTGCTGCTCGACATCTTCTTCATCTACAACGCCCCCAAAACCCTCTTCTATTACCCCATCACTTATGCTCTCATGATGAATTTAACAACATAGCAAAAAAAAAAGAAAAGAAAAGAAACTTGAGTATGGGATTGATGGGCCTGGCAGAGGAAGGGGGACGGGATGGGAAGAGTCAAATGCACTTACCGGTAATTCCCCTGTTTCTCCATACTTGTGATGGGATGAAGGACTTTGCAGATGTGAAAGTGAGGAGGATGAAGAGGTGAGAGACTGCACAGGTCTGCTGCTGAAGAAGGTCAGGTCAGTCTGGGAGGGTGGGGGGGTGGTGGCATGTCTTCTCGCCCTCCTCTGCCGTTTAGGAGTAACTTCAGGCTGGACGAGAGGATTGAATAAAGAGGTCGAGGCTTCACAGTGGGACAGGTGAATCATGAGATATGAACGGACTATTTTGCCATGTCCTATTTGTAACTTAGCCCGTTATTTTTGTGTTTCTGTATAAACGGAGTGAAATGCAACATGGAAAAACACTTCCTAAAGACTTTACATTGATCGAAGGAAAGTGGTTTAAAAAAAAAAATCCTGATCTTTGGAGAGGGAGAGAAACATTGGCGGCCTTATAATCCAGAAAACTGTTTCTGACAGGAAATGAAAAGCTCTTAGACCAGTGGTTCCCAACCTGAGGGTCGGGACTCCCACAAGGGGTCGCTGGATGATGGGACAGGATAGGATACAGAAAAAAAAACATTTTGGAGCTTGTAAGCAAGTGTTACCTCCTCAAGCCTCCAGAAGTTATTCAGATAAAACAAAATAAGTCCTCTTTCTAGAGCTGCAAGGTTAGTCGATTAATCGATCAGAAGAACATAAATCAGCAGCTATTTTGATATTTGAATAATCCTTTTAGTCATTTTTAAGCAAAAATGAAAGAAAAATAGCTGGTTTCAGCTTCTCAAATGTGATGATTTATTACTTTTCTCTGTCAAACACGATGAGAAACTGAATATCTTTGGGTTTTGGACTGTTAGTCAGACAAAACCAGACATTTGAAGATGTAACCTTGGACTGTCTGGAGCTTTTAATGGATATTTTTCACTGTTTTCTGACATTTTGTGGGCAAAACAATTAACCGATGAATCACAAGAATAATCGGTAATTTAACCGGTAGACAATGCAACGTGTGATGAGCAGTCACAGGTCGACTTTGCTGTATTCTAAGGGGTCACAGGCCAAAAAGTGTTGGGAACCACTGTCTTAGACCAGCTGTCATGTCTCGGGTACGGTGGGTATTTGGTAATTCACACTGTTGCCATGGTAATTCACAGCCTTGTCATTTCCTTGTACCCATTTGAAATTTGGGGTTAAAAGATTTCTAAATAAAAGTCCCGAAAGGACAACATTTCCATATCTGCTTCTAGATTCCTTTTTTTTTTTTTTTTTTTTTTAAATCTCCCTGATCAAGAAATAAAATACAGCTATTTAATCACATTCATTATAAAATTTGAAATTTAAGATATGTGTTAAAATCATCATTCATACTGCCTCAAACTAACTTCTTTGTGCTGCATATTCTTTTTCCTATGTGGAAAAAAATTAAAACGGCATTCAAGGTGTTTTAGTTTACAATAAGTTTGCACCACAGATTTACTGTACTTGGTTATGCACTGCTTTATCCTTTTGATGTTTCATGGGTTCATTTGATTTGAATTAAAAGGTTCTTTTGGTCAAAATACCAAAAACACGTTTTACACTGAATAATTCAACATAAACAAATACAGTATACAGAAAAATAAATTGTAACATGTGCTTGAGGCAGAGATAACCGATGTTTTGCTTTTCAGATTCAAGTTTAGGAGTGTTTAGGCGGTATAGTTCAAGTGTGTCACATCTCACAGCGAGCAAGTCCAACTCAGACATTGTTCAGTCCTTGTTTTGTCCTGATAAAGTCTGGAACAATGAAAGAAACATGAGACAGAGTCAGACAGGATATGTATAACTTCACTATAGACCTTGCATTTTTAATTATTAGCATTATAGTGTGTGTGTGACTGAATTAATAAAGTAGTCGTAGTGGAGCTTAAAGGATAGGTTTTACAATTTTTCAAGTCTGTCTTAAAACAACAGTCAGGTGCACATATGAACAGTGACAGAGGTTTTCCTCGCTGTAATCATTCCTCCTGTTCATACTGGCTGTTAAAAGATCCCCTTCAAATGTGTTTTCAGTATAAGTGATGGAGGCCAAAATCCACAGTGTGTCCACACAGTCATTTAGTGCAAAAATGCATTTTTAAAAGTTTATCTGAAGCTTATATGAGGCTTCAGCAGTCTGAGTTAGTCTTATCAAGTGGATATCTGCCATATTTATAGTCTTTTTAGCATCAAATTCCCTCTTTGTGTTTCCCTGTTGAGCTGTGGTGGACGTATAGTAACAAAAGCAGGGACTTTGGCACTAAGAAGACTGTAACGTTGAAAGATATCTACTTGATTTGACTCCTTTTGGACGGCTGAAGCTTCATATTAGCTTCAGATAAAATTTTAAATACATTTTTTTGCACCGAAGGAGGCTTGTGGATTGTGTCCCTTAGATTGTAAGTGCATTATGAAGGGATCTTCTAATGGTCAGTATGAACAGGAGGAATGATTACAGCAAGACAGACTTGAAAAATTGTGAACCTGTCCTTTAAAACTAGTTTGTCTCAGTGCTATCCATCCATTTAACTTGTTGAATAACGATTCATGAACAATACATGAAACAATTAAGAATGTGTCTTTTCCACAGAGGACATTTCGACATGTTCAAGTTGGAAAAAGCACAGGTGTAGATAATAAAATTGATGATGGTTGAGGTCTATTTAGCTCCTTCAGTTTCAGGGTCCTGTTGTTGTGCATGCTGGCTCACTATCACACTGTCATGGCTTACAAGTCAAAATGTCTGCTAAAAAAAAAAAAAATAATAAAGGTGATATCTAGTTCTCCACAGTCCTCAGAAGAAGTCCAATCAGGCTGAAAACATCTGCTTGTATGGCCTGTAGTAGTTGTTGTTTATTTATGCTCTCCCTCCTGTTTTTAGTCATACATTTTAACATTTTCTTTTATGTGAATAGCCTCTGAAAACTTAAAACTCACTCACAAACTCACATTTAGCATCTGCAGATTCTGCACAAGGGGGAGCTGTGAGCAGCTGCTAGCTTTTCTCTGCCTCCATCATTAATCATTAATACAAAGATGGACTCACTGCCGCAGCCTCACGCAGAAGAAAGGGCAACTCGGAATTGTTTGCATATATATTTTTTAACAATCAAACCAATGAATGTACTTTTTTTTATCCCCTACAAGTAATAGACTTTTAAAACGTTTTGTTTTACACCATCACAGGCCATGTTTTAACACTTTCTTCTCACTGTGTAACATTATGAGGAGCCGTTCTTTATCAGGTGCATGGTAAAATCCAGACCATGTCAAGTCTTTCTCCCGCCACCAGGGTGGAGGTTAGGGTGGGGTGGAGAGACGCCTTGACCTGCAATGGGTCTCATGGTGCATTCAAGGCTCGTCGTAAACTTACAGTTTCTTAAACTTATAATGTTACAATTATAAAACTAGAGCAAGTTATTGATTTTTGGCTGATTACGGTTTAAGAGACTGTTAAAAAAGTGCTTGCAGCAAAAACAGCCCATTAAACCATGCCATAATCCGGGGTAACCATGTGTGAACCGAACCTACAACGACCTCGATACTATCCTTATATACTATGAGCACACTCAAACCTATTTGATATGTGTTGTGCTGCAACAGTTAGTCTATTATTTGATTAGTGAATTGATTTTAAGCTTTTTGTGTCATACATGATAGTAAACTGAATATCTTTGGTATATTGACTGTCAATCAGACAAAACATTTGAAGATGTCACCTTGTATGTGTTTTTTGTATTAACTATTTTCTGACATTTTATTGATAAAACAATTAATGGGCAGATTAATCGATAATGAAAATATCTGTTAGTTGCAACCCTGGATATGTGTTTAATATTTCGCTATTCAAGACAGACTTGAAACATTATGAACCTGTTTTTTTTTTTTATTCCGACGTTTCAAGCGGTCTGTGAACGCATCACCCTGCTGGTCCCGGGTGAGCAGCGTCACAGCCGCGATGTGTCATTTCGACGGATAAATTACCGACCGTCAGACCCGTCCCGTCTCCCTTGCAAGGATAATGTCTGAGGGCGACCGTTAGTCAGATTATTGTTAGTCCACAGCTGCTCTTTTTTAATATTGTTCTCGCCCGGCTTGATTTTTTTTTTTTTTTGGATGAGGATGATGCTTCCGACGGGCAACATGTCTGTTATCTCGTCGGCTTTGTGGCTGTTCACTGTCGTCCTCTGCACTTCTCAGGGTAAGATTATGGCTCTCCATCCAGGCCGCGCCGCTAGCTAACGGTTACGGTTTAACGGTTGAGCCCCTTTTGTGTTGTTCTGCCCTCTTGCACGGCCGTTATTTATCAGTTAACACCAGACTCTGCCAGTCCCCGCATCTCCCCGCATCCTCAACATGATATCACGCTGCTTTCCTGGCTGTTTACCTGCGGGGTGCTTTTAACCTCGATGTTTATTTCAGGCCTGTAAACTCAAACCGTCCAAACATTTAGCTGTTTGTCTATCTAACGTTAGTGAGCCATTGTGTCTTCTTTCTGTGAGCCAGTCTAACGGGTTTTTATATTTGTTTAAAGCATTTGTTATTTAAATATGAAGAAAAAAATCGCCTTGCTAGCTTGCAATTTACACAATAGTTCAACAGCCCAGCCCGAATAATTCAAGCGTTTGTACTGTAAATTATATGATAACACCGTGTTTTTGTTGACATTTTAGCACCAAGTTTGCTCAAATCATCATTGCATGGCAACATATAAAGTTAAGCATTATGCTATATCATCACAACAAGTGTTTCCATCTCAGTTTACATTATAGTTGTTGTCCCAGCGTATTTATTGAATCGTCATTAAAAGGCTAGATATCACTGAGACAAACTACTTTCAGGTTTTCAAGTATGTGTTAAAACAACAGTCAGGTGCCCAAATGGACACTGAAACAGGTTTTTCTTGCTATAGTCCTGATCATACTGACCATTAGAGGATCACTTCATAATGCATTTACAATGTAAGTGATGGGAGACAAAATCCACAGTCTTCCCTCTGTGCAAAAACGTATTTAAAAGTTTATTTGAAATTAATATGAAGCTTCAGCCGTCCAAATGAGTCAAATCAAGTGCTAAAGTTCCTCTTTTTGTTACTATACTTCCAATGCAGCTCAAAAGGGAAACACTGAGGAAACACAAAGAGGGAAATTGTTGCTAAAAATACTTTAAACGTGGCAGAAATCCACTTGATATGACTAACTCAGACTGCTGAAGCCTCATATAAGCTTCAAATAAACTTTTAGATGCATTTTTGCAACAACAAAAAAAAGACTATGTGGGCACTGTGGATTTTGGCCCTCATCACTTACACTGAAAGTGAATTTTGAAGGAGATCTTTTAATAGCCAGTATGAACAGGAGGAGTGATTATAGCGAGGAAAACCTCTTTCGCTGTTGATATCAGCACCAGATATCACCAGTGAACCTATCTTTTCAGACTTGCTGCATGCATCAGTGTTAACAACTTAACTAAGCAACACTATCAGCAGAGATAAAATGTTTTTTCAATATCAGAGTGCAAGATGAGTATTGTGGATACCGGCAGTCAAAAGGTCATCATCCAAAATTAGTCTTAAGAGGTTCAGGAGCCAAGTTTATACCGATCTTGGCTCGACACTGCACTAAAGATATCCTTTAATGGAGCTTCTCTCAGTTTAATATACTTAAAAAAATCAGTTCAACAAGGAAAAGCAGCTCTCTGACTTTAATTATGTTTTATTTACATACAGTATTCACTCAGATTGTATAGTTCAAGATACTCTGAGGAAAACTCATATTTAATGTAAAAGGTGGTGTGACTTTAAGCAGCCTGTTGCGTCCAGGCTGTAATTTCGTGAGCCTTAAATTCCACATTGTGGGAAACAGAATTATATGGACTCTCTACACCTAAATTTAGGGGTTTATATGTGTTTGTGCTTATGAAAGACGGCATATCTTTCTCAACCGCTATGTGAACCACAGTCTCCATAGAGCCATAACATCACAGGTTTGAGTCTTATTACTCCACGTGTTCATGTGTTGATTAGATTTTACTAAAAAAAAACCATTCAAATGAATTAGAGCTACAACCATCAGTCGATTAATCGACAGAAGATTAATCTGTAGCTATTTTGATAATAAATTTGATTGTTGAGGTCACAAGTGTCAAACTTTTGATGCAACCAGGTGTTCACATGTGATCATTTGCTGCTTTTCCTCGTCTTACATCACAGTAAATTGAATCTTTTGGGGTTTTGTGTTGTTAATCGGACAAAACAAGAAATTTGTTGATGTCACCTCGGGGTGTAGGAACTTTTTTTTTTTACTGTTGACTGATGTTTTATAGACCAAACAGTCAATTTATAGAAAGAATAAATGGCATATTAACTAATAATAATTCAGTGTTGGTTGCACTGTTTTCTATCTCTGACAAGTCCTCTAAATCTCCTGAGTACTTTGCTTGAGCCCTAATCAGTTTTCAACCTCTGTCTCAGGGAACTGTTGAATAATCCATTCCAACTGTGTTTGGCCTGGAATAAGAAACATGTAAAAAAATAAAAAAATAAATAAAAAAAGAAGAGTTCAAAATAAATATTTGTTTTCTCCTGAAGGCAGAACAAAGCGCTATCTGTAAGTGAGCAGTCAAGAAATGTCTCACTGTGAAAATGTGTGACCAGAACAGAAACAACAGCATGTCTGTATGACTGAGAGACACAAAAATAGAAAATGGATTTCTGCGGCAAAGACTCTGAAACCCGACATGCCGCTTCTTTCATTCTTCCTCTCTCCCGGCGTCCTTCTTTTCTTCGCCCTCTCTGATCATCGACCCCTGTAGTGTCATCTCGCCTCACACTTTGTGTTGCTCTTGCTTCGCAGTGAGCGGGAATGAGGACTGTCTGTGGTACGTGGATAAAAACGGCACCTGGCACAATGGCTTCGACTGCCCTCTCATCACCTTCTGCTGTGGGAACTGCCACCGGCGCTACTGCTGCCTGGACGCCTTCAAGATGATCACAGAGCGGGAGCAGAAACGCTGCATGCTCTTCCAGTTCAGGTGCGGACAGCAGCAGGGTTTTCATTTAATTACTTGACACCGAGTGTTAGTGTTTGTTTTCATAATTCAAGGCTATGAATCATTTATCTTTGATTTCCATAAAGCAGACGGATACTTTGGTATAAAAGATATTTGGTCCACACACGTCTATGAACATAAATCCAAACGTACACTGTATATTCTACACGGACTTTACTACTTTGTCTCTTAAAATCATGTATTTGAATACCTATTTTATGTGCTGTAGGGACATTATTTTTAGCATTTTACTAAAGCTGAAACAACCAGGTGATTAATGCATATGTTGATCAATAGAAAATTAATCTGCAACAATGATAATCATTGAATTGTTAAAGTCAATTATCAAGCAAAAATATCAAACATTCTCAGGTATCAGCTTCTCCAATGTGAGGATTTGATGCTTTTCTCTTAGTTATATAATTGTAAATTTAATCTCTTTTGGTTTTGTACTGTTGTTTTTGAGATAAAACAAGCTATTTGATCACTTTGGGCTCTGGGAAATTATGACAGTTGTGTCATTTTCCTACTATTTTCTGAAGTTTTATAGGCAAAACTACTAGTTTAGATCAGGAAAAAATGTTAGATGCAGCCCAACATTTTACTAAAGGCAAATGATCAAAGAAATGACAAAATATTGTGAAATATAGTAACATTAAATGCCAAATATATTGCAAAACATAATAATAATAATAATAACAAGGGTAGTGGGTTACAGTTTGTCTGTGTTGTATCACATGATGGTAGTTGAATTATGGACTGATAATGTCATGAACAAGAAGAAAAATATTGTATAAACACATAAAGAAAATGTCATCAATCACTGTGCGTTCTACCAGCAGTTCCCCAGTTTCTGCCACAAAGTCAAGACACTCTCACACGGGCCTGTTAACATTAGCTGCGTTTGACTAAATGACTCTGCTTTGCTCCCCGCGGTGTAATACCTTCTCATTAGTTGTTCTATCACATCAGCTATCTGTGCGCTCAGTGTTTTTTAGTACAGGAATCCCCTGTGAGAGATCATGATAATGCCGGAATAAGCAAGCTTATACCTGAGAGGCTTCTACATGGCAGTTCTCCTCTGCAGCACTGGAAACCATCCATCACTACACACTACCGAGCTGACAACCTGCAGCTTATTAAGCCCGATGGGAGATCAGATCAGTGGGCGGCGGAGGCTGAGCTGAAACTGAGGACTTTGTAGCTTCACCAAGACTGTGAGATAATCGAGTCTGGTAGAGGGAGAGATGCTGCGTGTCGGTGATGAATTCAGATGTGATTTCAGGGTCAGTCTATGGTTAAGCAACACGTCTGAATCAATAACTGCTTCACATCACAGCCCCTCTCTACTTTAATCTTCTCTAAAGCGAGTTGCAGTCAGCAAGATGTGAAGCGGGAGGAACAACGTGAGGCTAGATGATCAAAGTAAGAACGGGGAAAAGCTT
The DNA here is from genome assembly GCF_963924715.1 of Thunnus thynnus. NCBI lineage: Eukaryota > Metazoa > Chordata > Actinopteri > Scombriformes > Scombridae > Thunnus > Thunnus thynnus. The sequence goes on along the minus strand of NC_089520.1, from coordinate 14,203,416 downwards.
TGTAACTTAAATCCTCTCCTCTCCTCTCTCTTCGTTCTCTCCTCTCAGCCCCACTACTTTAGCTGGCATCGCCTCCTCCGTTCTCCTGTTTGTGGCGATCATTGCGACTATGGTCTGTTGCTTCATGTGCTCTTGTTGTTACCTCTACCAGAGAAGGCAGCAGAGGGGCAGGACACCCTACGATGGTAAAACCTTCACTCTTTGACCTCAAGCTTGTCCACACAACCATATGATTGATTTGTGTTTTCCCTTCACAGCAGTCTGTACTCTTCTGACCCACAGCCCAGCAGATCCCCATGGCCAGCTACCCAGTGGAGCCCATGTACGATGCTTATGGAAAACCACTAGGACCCACTGAGTATCCGCACGCAGCTTATCCAATGGCGCCGCAGTACCCCGGCATGCCCCCACAGTACCCGATGATGCAGCCCGGACCTTATCCTCCACACCCGATGGATCCTGCATACAGCCAGGGTAAGCCCAAAGAGTTGTGCTGTAAAGCTTTCTGGCCTTGATATTAAGTCCAAATTATGTTGATAATGTGTTTGAGAGACATATTTTATTAATGACACATATTTTTGATAATCTCTCAATTCACTCACACGGCCAATAAGTAACTACTAAACTAAGAGGATCTATTCATGATATATTATCCTTTGGATTTGAAATCCAGAGAGGAATAATGGCTTGAATTTAAGGTGTTTTAGCTGCTTTTTTTGGTAATATATTTTTTATCATTATTTTACATTTCATCAAACAGTAGATAGTACAAACAATGCAGTCCACACATTTCATCATTCCCCCCACCAAAGGCCACAAAAAACCCTAAAACAGCGCTTCAGTTGTTTACAATTAGCCAAAATTATGTCTTTACAAAAAGTCCATTAAACAATATTTCTTAAAACGAAATATAAACTCTTTTTTTGCATTTTGCATTTTTCAAATACAAGATAAAAGATGACCAGAATTCATAAAAAGTATATCCACAGTTTTTGTTTTCCAATGAAAACTTCTCAAGGGGAAGAAAATAAGATATTAATGAATTCAAAGATGGAGCAGCCCTTTCTTTCCATTACAACAAAATACATTTTCTTGCAAAATAAGTGGACAAAAACATCTGTCATTTGTGCATCTGATGGAACAGAAAGTTTGTATTTCGATCAATACAGCTGTCTACACAGGCTGCGTAACTGGTTGCAATTATCTTGCTCTTTATGCACATAACCAGAACTGTACCTGAACACAACCTGTTATAGCCATTTTTTAGTTTAAAATGGATATAATTGTGTAGCCTGTGAATTATTGTGTATATGAGTTAGAATTGCTATCTTAGTTATGTGTAGAATATAATTTGACATAGCTATCTTTGATTGCCTTTGGCCGAGAGGCGTTATTGTTTGGGCAGGTGACTGAACAGCAATCATATACTCACCTGGTCATGGCGGCGAGTGAGTCAGTCTGGCAGTGTCGGACGAGTTGAGGCTGTGGTTCAATGCCAATTTTGACCACTTTATAGAAATTCAATCCAAATTTTTTTTTCGTTATCTTTTGAGTTTAATTGGAATTCTGGAGCTAGAGTTTACCAAGAAATGTATTCATGTGATTAGAATGAAAGGTCTCCCAGAGGATGAACCTGTTCTGGTAATTATCTTCTAGTGAAAAGTTGTCTTTTCCTCTATCACCATTATATCAAACTTTTCACTTTTACTCCTGCTTCAAGGCTTTAAGCTGCTGCACCTGCTGTGTGTAAGTTCAGTCACAGCACAGTATGGAGTTAAACTATAACTTAGTAAAAACAGGCTGCACCATTAAGTTAGTTAAGATATAACTTATAATGTACACCTTCCTCAAGCCAGTGTTTAGTCATTCTTTATTAACTGTTGTCATTTTTAAATATATATATATATATATATATACCTTATATATCCCTTCACATATATGATGACATACACATGCTGCATCATGCTATTCAGTTACTGTTACTTTGATTAGACAAATGCACACATGACGTTTTATGCTGCATTCACTTGATGTGGAAATTGTCGCCACCCCTTGGTAGCTTGTGATAAAAACTCATCCCAGTAGACACACAGTCGTCTCATCAAGACATACGTCTTCCAGTGACTTTTATTGATGTGGTTATAATTTATGTGTGAGACATTGTCCTCACCTTACTAAAAAACATCAAAGTAGTTATAATGGAAGTGATAGATAAATAATGGTTTAATTATAATGAGGTATTGTAAGTTAGATCATATATAATATTACCAATATTATACACTACTATTAATGTTATTATTACTACATATATAATAATATTACTATTATTATTTGTCTTTTTAGTTAAAAAAGTCAATTGTAGGTGATTTCAGTCAGTGGCTTTCTCACTCAAATATCGTTAATGCTGAAACAGCCTCACTCTCTGTGTGTTTTGATTACAGTGGACTTAATGAAGCTATAACATCAGTACAGTTTAGTGTGAAGTCGTTATGACATCGTGGTTTCTGTTGACTTTACACTCAGATTTAGAATCAAACTTGTGTTCAGCTGCTGCAACAGGCTGCTGCTTTGTTCCCGTGTCTCTGTCCAGATCTGGACTCCCTGAATCTTTAAAGGTTCCCCTAAAGAAAACAATCAACAGTATTTGGACATATATCATGATCAATAAACTGTTCCCAAAGATGCAACGAAGCTTCATTTCATTTTGCTTCTTTTGTGATCTCATAAATGTTGATTGTTATCAGAATCCCTTAAGTAAATTGACTGTAATATTTTTTATTTTATTTTTCAGCCCCTCCACCTTACTCTCCACCTCAGTATCCTGGTCATTGATGGGCTCGTCTACACACACACACACACACACACACACGCACACACACACACACACACACACACAGAGTGGGAAACGACAGCAACAGAGGGAAATGACTGTTTCAAAAGGAGAAGGCAGCACCACTCTCTCTCTCTCTCTCTCACACACACACACACACACACACATACTCAAACACTTTTACACACACACACACACACACACACACACACACACACATACTAATAAACACTACAATTTGACTAGCAGTGGTTCGCCTGTGAAAGCTAACAGGAGGCACTTTAAGGGGTTTTATTTTTGTGTTTTTGTCCTACTTTTCCGGAGGATTTACATAAGTCACATTGTGTTCCCACGACCCGACGCCTGATTGCTCCCGGCGGGTTTCACAGAGGGTGTCGCACACATCCCCAAAGTGAGGAGGTATCCGGCCACCGTCGCGACACCGCGCTGCCACTTCACACTCACCTCAGTGACAGGGTGTCACCTGACGACAAGGCTCATTACCTCGAGGAAGAGGAGTCGGAAGGGATTTACAAAAATGATAACAGACTCCCTCTTTATTTATTAAAGGGAAAAATACTTCCTCACTTTTGTTAAATATGAATAAATTGATAACTGCCTGAAGCTACATTCCAGGTCAACTTGATCCATATTTTCCAAATACATGATGTCTTCATCTGTATTTGATGTTTCTTTTGTAATGTGGTGGAGGCTAAAGGAAGGCGTGTTTTTTACTCAATTATAAGGTGTAACTGGATCGTAGGCAGTGTGAAGCTGTCTTAATATCGCTGCAATGGCTAAATGGATTTTATGATTCTCCTCGTAAGAAGCCTTTAGTCGCCTCTTGGTCTATTCTTTTTCTTATCTGACTCGACTTGTAGTACATAAGCTGCATTATTCTAATGTAACATCTCAAACATCAGCATGCTACCCAGTCAAACATTTGTCTTCTCCTACTTCTTTTCCAGTTTTAAATGAATTAAAACTCTTGATTAATCCTAATGTGCCAGGTAGGATGTTTTTACAGTGGAATTTCATGTTAAATGTTTTATTTCTTGTAACATATCAGGTCAGGGGAGCTGCAGGTCATGCTGCTTGATTAAAACAAAATGTCCCGCCTTACAATAATTAACCATGAAGAGAGAGAGAGAGAGAAAAAAAAGAGATTAACTATTTAAATAAATATTTTGTAAATCTGTTCTTCAACTGAATATTTTATGATATTGTAACATTTTAAAACTGTATTGTTGTAACATAAGATATGATGTTTTAAGCATTTTGGCATCTTTCCATTTGGTATTTATTATTATTATTATTGAGGTTACCTTTTACTGTGAACGGGTTCTTCTCACCTTCTGGACAAGCTACAAAGCCAAAAATCACTACGATTCAAAAAGTAGATTTTGTTGACCTCTCTTTAAAGGAATAGTTAAGACATTTTGGGAAATGTACATATTTGCTTTCTTGCGGAGAGTGAAATATATAGGCTATATTTAAGGTACAGAAGTGAGAATGGTATCGATCTTCTCTTCCAACAATATATTTATGCATTTCCCAAAATGTTGAACTATTACTTTAAATTTTCACTTCCAGATTTTGGTTCCAGTGAGGTCAGAGCCTGTAACCTGTATATTTATCTGTAACTGGGTCTAGTATAGCATCTGGGACAGAAAGTAACAGCCCTTTGTACCCTTTGTAAGATGTCTGAATGCAGGATGTTGATGTAATTGTAAATGTATTGAACATCTAATCCTCGATGTTAAATGAGGCACATAATTAGAAACACAACAAACTCGTTCCGTTGTGCTGTTCAGAGAAGCCTGGACTTTCTCAAACCTTTTCCTCGAGACTTTGCTGTATCTTGTCTCACTGCAGAACCATGCAATGAATCAGACGAGAGTTATTTCCCCCCTCGTTTACAGCATAAATGATTTGTTGAGCCTTTGTAAAGCACAAAGAGATTACTGGAATTTTCTTTGTAAGATGCTTTTCATGTAGTTTGACATACATTTGTTCAATAATGTTTCTGTCAATTTGTGCTTCTGACCAACTCCATGAGTGTGTTTAATGAAACTGACATCAGTTGCAAAATAACTTGTCTAGATATGGCTTTTTTTTGTCTGTTGTCATATGGATGGTATGACATTGTAATATAAAGTGAGTGAAAAGTTTTTATTTCTATTAACATAAAATTTAACTTTGGAATGTAAAAACAGATTTGTCTGCTGTGTCTTATTTTATTTTTTAATGGAGATGGATGTTCCCAAGAAATATAATTATGCAACATTTAAAAGGGGGTCAGTGTGTGTTGACATCATTTTGACCACTAGATGTCCATATTTACCTCCAAAGAAGGTTAAATATGTTAGATGAATTCATGCTCATAAAATATTAACATATATTTACACTACAGCCTGTACAACATTTGATTGTATAGTTTGCCTCACAACTGTAAAATTTACATTTTTATATATTGAAAAATTATACAGTCCACCTGCACATATACACATATTTATATATGTTATAAGTCTTATTTTTACTGTTATTCTAATTATTATTCCTTATTGTACACTAGACATTAAGTTCAGCCTCAACACTAAACCACCCTGCATTTCACTGCACATGTAAAATGAGCTTGTGACATAAAAACTCTGAGTCTTGCTTCTAACAAATAATGTTTCCCCCTAAATCATGTTGTAAAAACAAAACTACATGTTTTAATTCAACTCCCCCCCCCCCCCCCCCCCCCCCCCCCCCCCCCCCCCCCCCCCCCCAAAAAAAAAAAGATGGGAATGTGTTTCTTTAAGAAACCACCAAATAGGAAAAAATCTTGTGGCGTAAAATCTAATATGAAATTCTTAGCTGTTAAAATTAGAATCATTACTTAATAAATCATCAGGGACTCAGTATAAAGATGAATTGTGTAATAGGAAGTCTGTGTAACTCTGCTCTGGCATCTCTGTAAACTTCAGCCCTTCCCATTACCTTTAAAGGAGTGTGTACCCTGAACTAAATATGGACATGCACTTTCACAGGATTTCGAAGAATGTCCCAGCCTCACAGTCCATTTTGATGATGCGAGCCTCTTGCAGTTCGTCACTGGTACCCCCTCACTGCAAGACCGTGAGTCTAGCCTCTTTGCACCAGGATTGATGCCTCTGGTGGCTTTTTGGTGAGCAGGACGCGGCAGGACAGCAGGACATCAGCTTTGGCTTATGGGAATACTCAACCTCTTACCATAGGAGAGAAATTACACAATAATCTGGTTTACAATTAAGGAATACGCTGCACTAACACCATCAGCACCTCCAAAGAAATCAAATTCTTCTGTTCTCCACGGGCGTAGCCTTTACCCAAGAATTTTAGGCAACTATGTCCAGGAGAAAGGTGAGAGGCCTGACCCGTACGGGTCGTCAGGTCAGCGAGGACCCAGACCTGGACAACCTGCTGTCCACCCTCTCCCCCGAGGAGATGGAGGAGCTGGAGAAGGACATGGAGAAAGTGCCAGACATCAACCCAGAGGATGGGAAGGTCATCGTCCAAGGGGAGAGCCAATCTGCGCAGCCACCAACAAGCAACAATGTCCAGGATGCTAAACGGGACGCCCAACGGGAGAGTGGAACAAAAGGGCGGCTCAGTCAGAGGGAACAGTCATTTGAGGTATGATGGTGAATCCTTAAATTGATTCTGCTTTAGTGGCGCCTATGAGTGTGTTTGTAGTGAACTTGAAGCACAATCTGTATGTTTTTAAGACCCTTCACTGTCTTAAAATGTTTGTATTTGAGCTCCTTCCAGCAGCTTTTGATAAAAACGCAGATAAGAAACATTAGAAGAGTTTATAAAATCTAAAACAATGTACGTCTGATAGAATCAGCATTACGTAACACTCACTGTCCCGAGGTATTCTAATGATAGCTTCATGTGCTGTTTTCTTTAATTGTGCTTGAAGCAAACAGCCAACTGGACCTCATGCACCCTGAGTCCATCAACTCATAAATAGTCGTCCCCAGAGTTGTCCTGTGTGCCAGGAAAAATATTGTTTTCCCCTCTGAGACCTGCTTGCTCACATCCATTTCACATTCTTAACCATCCTCTTACAAGCGGAGAAACATGCTGGCATTTCTGTTATTCCTATGACATGCCATAAAAGTTTTTTCATCAATGCATTCTGACACAGAGCCCTCCTCCGCTGAGTGTCAGGGAACCAGATTTCTAGCAGTTTGTGTGTCTAAAGGAGAGGCACTTCAGTCGATGGAGCTGCGGCCCTGTGGAGCTTCTTAATCCCGGCCTGATGGAATTCCTTGGTTGATTGCTCCTACGCTCACTGCCTTTTAAGGATACATCTGCCAGGGCCACGGCCTCACACAGCAAAACAGATGGAGACTCACAAATCAAACACTTAGCAAGCTACCCGCTGCAAATGTATCCCTGTGCTATAAAAGATGGCTCCTTGTCCTTTTGCTGACTGTAAACACACATGCCATATTGTGTCAGACAGGCTGTGTGTGTTTACAGTGGGCAGATGGATGGAGAGCTGTCTTACAGTAGAGGAATACAGTAATTGAACAAATATTTGCCTGGATTAGTGTTATATCATATGGTACATAGCTTACAATATATACTGTATGACTGTAAGAGCAGGTTCTGCTTCACTTTATAATGTATTTACTGTATATCCAATATAAATCCAAAATTATGAGACTTTAAAGAGGTCTTTAAATTCTGCAACATAGCAGCCTTTTGCTGTATCTGCTGTGATGTATTTTGGTTTATGGCACTATTTTCTCTTCTGTACAAGAAGGTTTGATTAAAATAACCCTATAATTGTTTGCTTTTGGTACTAGCATATATTTAGCTGCTTTACTTCCTAACAAAATGGCTGATGTCTTCCATATCACTCTCATATTTGTCCTCCTGCAGGGTGAGCAAAAGAAGGAGAGCCGGAAGCAGGAATATTTGAGGAAGATGGGCCTGAGCCAGGAGGGGAATGACGACGTGAAAGTAGGGTTACGTAGACAAGCTAGTATGTCAAGTGAAAAAGATATCAAGGCAGACGACAGGAAAAGCAAAGGTCCCGAATCTTTGAAAGAGGAGCGAAGTCGGCTTTCAAGTCGATTCAGGAAGCAGGAGAGCAAAGAGATTGACGTGAAAGAGGGGACCAGTGAAAAAGAGAAACGAAGTGAGGACAATAAGCTAAGAGACAGAAGAGAAGACAGGGAGAGCACAGGTAGCAAAACAAAGGATATGATCTCCAAGTTACAGGACAAAAAGGACGACAGCAGAGAGAAGGAGAGGAAAGAGGACTGCAGGAGAAAAGATGACAGCAAAACCAAAGACATTATCTCAAAGCTACGAGAAAAGAGCGAAAAGGAGGTCGGCAAGGAAAAGGAGAGAAGATCAGAGAACTTCAGGACACAAGGACTCGTCTCTAAAATGTTGGAGAAGCAGAGCAAAGTACAAGAAGTCCAGGCTCCGGAGAGTAAACCAGAGGAGAAGAAACCTAAAGCAGATGAGAAAAAAGCTGAAGATAAAACCAAGCCTGAAATCAAACTCGAGCGACAGCCGTCCATGAAGGGTAACGTGCAAGTGAAACACGACAAGGCAGAAAAAAGAACAGACAGAGAAGAGCTGGTTAACCACAGTGACCATGTGAAAGAGAAGGACAAGAAGATAAGCACAGAGAAGAAAGTAGAGGAGAAAAAGGAAAAAGAGGATGGGAAAGGAAAAGTTAAAAAAGTCGAAGAAAAAGAGAAAGTTGGCAACTGCGTGGCCAAAAACACTCCAAACAGCAAGAAAGCAGAAGAAGAGGAGGACGAAGACTCGAGCATGTTTGATGAGCTGATGGCGCAGGTTCGAAGCAATGACCCCTCGCTGACTGAGCTCAATGTCAACAACTCAGAGGTCATCAAGACGAAAACGCTCATCGAGTTTGCAGAGGCTTTGCACAAAAACACTCATGTTAAGAGCTTCGCTTTGGCGAACTGCCGAGCGGATGACCACGTGGCTTACGCCATCGCTGGCACGCTGCGTAGCAACAAGACCATCACCAGCATCAACCTTGACTCCAACCATCTCACCGGCAAGGGCATCCTGTCTCTCATCCAGTCGCTGCAACACAACTCCACACTCACCGAGCTCCGTTTCCAAAACCAGCGTCACATCTGCGGAGGGAAAACCGAGATGGAGATGATCAAGATTCTAAAAGATAACACCACCTTGCTGAAACTGGGCTACCACTTCGAGTTAGCCGGGCCCAGAATGACCACAACGAACATACTGAGTCGCAACATGGACCGGCAGAGACAGAAGCGCCTGCAGGAGCAGAAGCAGGCCCAGGCCAACGGGGAGAAGAAGGGGACACTGGAGGTGCCCAAGACGGGCGGAGGAGGATCTCTAAGAAGCTCACCCAAAGTCTCCCCCAAAGTTTCTCCCATACCCTCACCCATGCCTTCGCCGAAACTGACTCCCAAAAGAGGAGCTGGAGGTCCGGCTCCACCACCACCTCCACCTCCTCCTGGGGGTGGACCTCCACCTCCTCCCCCTCCCATGCTGAATGTGGATAGCTTGAGGAACTCTCTGACTCCGGTGTCGCAGAGGAAGCTGGATGGAAAAAGCCCAGGTGCTAGTAAGAACTCAAGGGACCAACTGCTTGCCTCAATCAGAGGAAGCAACATGAAACAACTCAAGAAGGTACGTAAGATGAGTTTCTGGATAGATTTGTTCAGCCAAAGTGCATTCAGACATACTTACATTTTATTTCCTCCCCTCCCCAACACAGGTGCCGGTGCCAAAGTGGTTGCAGTAATATTTCCTGTTGGAATATAAAGTGAAAAAAGAAGAAAGAGGGAGAACAGACATCTCGCCACAGGTTTTCACAGAGATAAACTCTACAATCCCGTCAGATGTGGTCAAAGCGCTGCGCTGTGGGACGGACAGATGGAGAAGATGAATCATAAGATGCCCATCGGTTGGATGACAAGTCCTCACTATGAGTTCTCCCCTCAAACACTGGACCAAAAGGACTCTGTGGAGAATGAGTATCGTAGGGGTCTCTATTAGCTGACTGCAGAGAGTGTGTTGAGTTTGTGATTGTTTGTCTTCAGTTCATATTGACGCTTTGCTGGTTATTTGCACTAGGTGATATGAAGCCGATCATATAACATGTTGGCTTGTGTATGCAGCTGAATGTGAGCATGGTGGGAGTGTATGATGAGCTTTAATAAGAGATTCAAATAACTCTTTATAAAATTCTAATATACAAAAGTCTATCAATTATATAGTGGACATTAATTTGACCATTTATTTATTTGTGGAGAGGGAATCCACTCCGTACTTGTCAGTTGTAAATCTGCTCAAACTGGGAATTCTGAAATGGCGAAAATATCAGGGAATAAACAAACATGGCGGCCTGACTTAAGAAAAATCACATTATCTGGGTAAAGAAAAGACAAAAGGTCAAGGTGGTCTTTGATTGTGCGTCTCATTTTCAAATCTCAAGACATCTCAGGCAGAGTTTAAAGGATTGGAAAGCAGCCCAGAGGAATCCTGGTGCATGACGAAAGAGTTTTAGCATGAAAATAATTGCATAATACTTTTTTTTTTTTTAATCAGGAAGTGCAAATGGCTGTCCTTTGGTATCTGACGTTATATTTTGTGCAGAATAATTCTAGCCTGGGTGTTTGAATATCTTACATAACTTTTATGTAATACATCTACATGTCTTAACCTTGGGGATTTGGAAAACCATTACTGGCTTTTATCAACCCTCCTGTTGATTTGCGCCGTACTTTTAAGTGAATGTCATTTCAAAGCAATTTAATGTGATAAAAAAAAAAAATCAGAGTGGCACTCTGCTGATAATGATGTGTTTTGTGTAATGAAGGATTCTCTTTCATATTTGATTACACATGCCTTTCTTACAGAGCCTGTATGTCTTCAATAAAAGACTCTGGTATGTTTGCAATGACAAGTCACAAGTGTGATGTGATGTTGTGCCTGGCTGATATGTACAGTATATGGAAAATGAAATACAACTAATTTTAAAATCTAAACCCTTTTGCAATATTTTTTTAATATGATAAATCAAGGAATGTGTGTATTAAAATCTGCTGTCATTTGTTATATGTGTTATATGAAATCTCCGTAATCAGGTATTTCCATTTCACTTCAGCTCTATCTGTCTCATAATAGTATACGCACAATATATACAGATCCATATATAGATATGTATCCGTAGCTAACAACCAACCTGCAGCATAAACAATATCTCCAGATTTAAAGGACAGGATTTGCACTCTAATCCTACTGCGTGTGACTCCTGACAACTTATTTAGATTGATTTCAAGACCATCACTGCACATGTCTGTGCTTATGCATCCAGCAATGACGGATATTTACACTATCTGTTGCTCTTTACATAACATGTTTAAGGCTGCAGGAAAACAGTGTGAGCTGTGTAGTGTTCACCCACCAGCTGGCGAGGCAGCCATCATCCTGGGTGTGCAGAGGAGAAGAGGGGAACAGCAGCAACAGGCCAGTTTATGTCTCCATCGCCCTGCCTCAGCCTCTGCATCCATGAAATGCCTATATTTGGTCATTTCTCAATGAAGGCTTGCTCTGCAATTCATTCCTTTCTCGTTCCTAATAATGGGCCGCTGGCCAGCGGTCTGTCTCTCTCGGCTGTAGCTGCTCTGCTGACCAGCAGCACTGATCTGATGGAGGAAAAAGAGGGGAAGGAATGAAAATGTTGAGATTACTGGTTGGTCAGTGCCAACAAAGGGGATCTGAGGAGAAAATGGTTGTCATTTGTAGGCTCACTCACTCACTCATAACTGCACCTGCTGCAATCACACTTTGTTCTTCGTTCTCTGTATTATTATTTTTATTCTGTCGTCAGCTGTACTTAACAAGTTCCACACACTTACAGCTAGAAACACGGTGCCAGCTCTAACATGTTGAGCATGTTTCCACAATGTGTGCTATTACTTGTGTTTTCTAGCATATTCTAGTGACTTTATATACATTTTTAAAATATTAAAATTTATAATGGCAGTCTATTGGAGGAATATTAGACCTCAGTTGGAAAGTTCAAAAACTCTTTGTAACTTTGAAACTCACATGCTCGGATGTACGTTGGCCTACAGACAACGTTCAAACTTTAAAACGTTCAGCAAACTTTCAATATTCAAAGTTGTGTTCTGTGTTGTGATGCCATGTGAAGTTTTGGAACAATTTAAGTCAAATGTCAGAGCTTTCACAGCAGTTTTCAGATCTTATCAGTGTGTGATGTAATCAGGCACAGGCTGAAGCAGCCATTTTTTAGACCAGAAAAAAAAAAATTCTAAACATGTCTCACTTCCACACTTTTAACTCTTCAAGCACATATCATACCTTAAAATGTTGCCACAACCCTCCTCTCTTTCAAAAGGTAAATATATTTCTCATAGCAGTTATAGTTTTTGAGATCTAAACCTTAATTGATGGGAGAGCACTGTTATGCTCTCATTGACTGCAGTGCAATCTTCAGGTGTTGCCTCCTGTGTCTTAAACTTACAGATTCTCTCTTCCTTCAAACACTGTTTACACACATTATTCATTTTCATCTTCAGCTAATCCTACTGCCAGTTAAGATGTACAAATCTCTGAGCTACAAGCTTTAGTTTTAGACAGATCAATTTCTCCTCAACAAAATGAGAACTTTTTCTTAACATGTCAGTGATAGCCTGCTGGCTCAGTGGTTTAAACTCTGTTATTGTGGTCAACTTCCCATGAGATTAAGGGTGTGGGTGAGATCCCTGCGTCTGGCACCACTGCTCTTTTTGAGGAAATGCAGACAGAGAGACACACAGCTGGTCCACTCAACCGATTGATACTCTATGTCTCCCTTTTAACTGTAAGTATATTCAAACCCTCAGGTTTCATTCACAATTCAGAACTGCTTCAGTCTCATGCATGTATGCACGCAGGAGTTTGTGTGCACATATATCAATTAAACTATTCAATGTAATTATACCAAACCTTATAATTTCCAGAATACCATAATTTGACGTTGTGTTTGGTATAAAAACCTTAAATTATGTAAAAACATAAAATACTATTACATGTGTGTTGAATGTTTTATTTACTATCCAAAACACAAACCACTCCAAAAATCACACTCAAAACTGAGCATGGTGTGCCATATAACAAATAAAAAATACATTCAAATGTGCACAAACAGCAGCATTCAACAGTTTTAGTTGTAAGCTATCTATTAACAGTGACACTTTGTAACATTGTCTTTAGGGGAGACTGGCATTAAGAAAGACTAAGAGCCTCAGCTTAGAGGGACTGATCCGGTTTCTTCTCTCTGTTATTTAATAATAGATTGGAAATGAAACAGGTAAATCAAAGAGAAAACATCACAGGGCAGCTACAACTATATTATTATTATTGCTAAATCACTGTTATTATGCTGTTGCACCTCAACTCTGGAACAGCCTCTAATAAAGTGTCAAAGAAACCTTAATAAGTGCACACATTTAAAAAGCATCTTTATACCTTTTAACGTTATGCATTGTCTACTGTGTCTCATTTATTCCTTCTTTTTCTATTCTTCCTCCTGTAAAGCACTTTTAAAAATCCCCTCCAGACATGTATTAAGATATATAAAAATACTCTGCTTGGAACAACAATTTGTGTCTGTGTCTTAAAAAATGCCAGAAGCTATGCATATGCAAATATATTTATTTTTAAAGGTTAACTGTTGGACACAAGATGTCTCCTACTTGACTGTTAAGTCCATTCTCAGAGTATGTGCACTGGAGGCTTCAAGTTTCCACATCATACTTGTGAAAGTTGAATAATGAACCAGGATTGGCTTCCAAACTAGTTGTGATGTCACAAATCCTGCCCGTCCCTTAAAATAAGATTTTCATTGAGCACAGAGAAACTGTCAAATTTAAGTGGATGAATGTGGAAACAGACTTCCAGTGTGAAACTCTGAACATATATCTCTCAGTATGGTGAAGCTCAAACATCCAACTGAAGGATTAAGAAAAAAAACATATTTTTGAGCGGAAGTGGACTTTGACTTCTTCTTCTGCTTGCTTACGTAATAAAGATATGACAGACTGATAAACTTTAAGACTTAGTTAACTGTCTGTAAAGTGTGCCTCACTTGACAACCCAGGTTTACGTCCCTCCCCCTCAAACCGGGCATGCCTATCCTGATATTGGACCCTCAAGGCCAACTGAACCACTGATGTTGACAAATAAACCAGCTGGTGAGTACGGGGTCTTTGAAGTCCCAAAAAACACTTTTACGGGATAACAAAATAACAAGCAGTTATTTTGTAACAACATTTGGGGTAGATCCAATTATTGTACTCCCACATAATGAACTATTTTCACAATATAACATCTTAGTTCCTCAAAATTACAACTTATTTAATGCAGGTAGCGTTTGGCTCTGGTGAAATACGCCTTTAAGACGCCGCGTGCTATCGTTACGTCAGGTTGTCGATAAGCCTGACGTCAGAGGGAACACCGAAAGAACAAAATGGAGGAATATGCCAGAGAACCATGGTGAGTCCTATGACCAAAAAATATATACCTTTATTAAGCTGTTTTTCTCATACATGTCAGTGTTTCTCTTCAAAATAAGTAGCATGATACGTGTGTCTAATTGTTTTTATTTTACGTTACATGACCTACCCGGAAAACCTCCAAACCCGGCTGGTTAGCAAGCGTTAGCAGAGATGCTAACATTACATATCCTTGCATTGGCAGTGTGTGCTAGCATTACACCGTTGTTGCTAAATCACGTTGTTAGTGACCTTGTCGGTTTATTCACCCACATGTCATCACATTTAGTTGAATGACTTCAGTCACCGAGTCTGTACAAGGTGGTATGTTGTGCCCAGTGTGTGTAAAGAGACCTAGCGGCACTTTTAGCTGTTCAGTAGAAGAAATGTAGAGTTAAGAATGATGCTTTAGCATTAAGGTGAGCTAACGTTAGCTGGGTTATGTTATCTGCCGGTGAAGGCTGAGGGTTGTACAACATCTGGAGAGCGGTACCTCGACTCAAGTCCAACAATGACAAGTGTCCATTTAGAGTTAAACCTGTTGATTTTGTTTAGGATTAGGGTCGGGTGAAGGGTCACGTTGTGGTCATAAAATATTACAAATGTAATGTGGCGCACCTTTTTAAAATTTTAACTTACCGAGAAGCAAAATAACGTTACTTTTAATACAGTGTGAAATGTAACTTTTGATACTGATCTTTATGAACAATGACCGTTAAAGCCACATATAGTCCAACTGACATAAAGACAAAATTCAACAAAAAACAAAACAAACAAACAACCGACATGCCTCTGACCTATTCCAAATGCACAAAAGTCTCAACTTGTCAGGCAAGTCTACGAGTACACGCTGGAATCACTATTTGCGAATCAGTTATTCAAATGTATTTTCATGTGTTGATCATAAAACTTTAACATATTATTTAGCAAGTATTCTATTGTTATGAATCTACAGGATTATCAACACGTTTGTGGCCACAGTCTTGTAGTGCAGTATGCTGATCCTGGATCAAATAGTACATACTGTACTAACCTGGCAATAGAAGGACTTTTGATGTATGGAAGTATGGAAATTAGTTTCTGCAGTACTTTTAGCAGTTTAGCCTCTGGAATAAATTAATATTAAACTTTTCTCTCCCGTTTACTTTTTGTTGAGTATGTGTCCACAATGTGGTGATGACCTCAGGTGACACATTTGAGGTCATAAAGAGTAAAGCAATGATGGTTCTGTTTAAAATCCCCGTCCACTCAAAAATGTTTTGCTTATTGTCACTATGATGTTTGAGCTTCACTGAGCAGAAAAATGTACGTGCAGAGTTTGACACTAGAGGACTGTTTTCTTCTGCTGAAGCTTCTTTGTCCTTATTGGGTCTATGAGCACGATCTGCGGCATCACAACTAGTTTGGAGGCTAATCAAACATCCAGTGATCATTTGGAAACCTGAAGCCTCTAGTGCACATACACAAGAATGGACTTTTCAGTGGAGAAGGAAACATCTTTTGACCAGTAGTTAAACGGGTTGAACAGTTAAATAGGTTTAATTTTAAGATTTTTAATGAGGTAATTGTATTATTTTCTTAGGAAAAAACATTATTAGACACATATCAAGCAGAGTTCATGACATGTCTGAAAGGGAAGAAGCCCTTAAAGTAAACAGGGAGGTCAGATATCTTTGTCTTCATGTTACCTATTATATAATAAGGAGAGAGATACAGTGTATTGCTGGATGATAATGACAACTACTTGTTGATTTACTTTGATATGATCATATTGTGTTTTCAAAGTCCCATTGCCAAGTTAAAGATTACAAGTAAACCATAAAAATTAAAAAAAGTTTCTGGTTTTCATGTCTTTTGGGTTTTTTCTGATGTAATGCATAACAATGGAACAGAGCTCATTGCATTGATGATAAATTACATTGAAGACATGTAATTTTTCACATTTTCTTCATAGTGATGTTGTACGCAACCATATTGAGCAGCTTTTAAACCAACAACAATACTGAAATACTGATATGCATTTTGTATGCCAATTACTGTACACTTTGTCTTAATATATACATATGTATGATGTTTCATTTTATATTTGGTGAGAGATGTGGCAACTTGTGTAGGAGTGTATTTGCATTTCTCAGAGGTCTGCTCGGAATTTGAAATCTAAGTTCTTGTATTCAGATTAACGATAATAAATGAGTTCCTCTACAGTCACCCTTGGTCTTATAAACTTGGTCATCCATACAAATGGATATCACACATAGCAAGACTGTACCTGCAGAGTGATCTCAGAGATGATGTTGATAGTATGTGTAAATGTAATTTCATTCTATTTACAGTATGTGATAATGACCTTTTGTTAATGTGCTTTTAGTCCCTGGAGGATTGTGGACGACTGTGGGGGAGCATTCACCATGGGAGCTATTGGAGGAGGAATATTCCA
The DNA here is from genome assembly GCF_963924715.1 of Thunnus thynnus. Taxonomy (NCBI): domain Eukaryota; kingdom Metazoa; phylum Chordata; class Actinopteri; order Scombriformes; family Scombridae; genus Thunnus; species Thunnus thynnus. The sequence goes on along the minus strand of NC_089520.1, from coordinate 14,186,585 downwards.
GGCAGTGAAAGGCTTCAGAAATGCACCCTCAGTAAGTTCAGTCATAACACTGTAACTTGTCATTTCCCTCAGTTAAACACAACTATTATAACATCCTTTTACAAATCATACTACAAACAACATGAGACTGGCTTGACACCTGCACCGAGAAAGCACTATACCATGTTTTATTATGTCCGATGATTCGTGGCACAGTAAACTCTTTGTGTCTTTGTCAGTGTTTTGCACCATCTACAGCTAAATTACACAATTACATTTCTACACTGCAGGGAATAATCAATGACTTTTATCTACGTCTATTGTCAGGCAGTTCTTTTTGTGTATTTTCTGTCCTTCCACCATGCAGAAATTTAGTTAAGCTTAAAATATAAGTTTTAGCACCAATAACAAGTTTGAATTTTGATGCTTAATACCTTCCCCAAAAAAGAGGTAACATTATAAAAATATTCTCAAATTTGTCATAGATGAGGGTCTAATTGAGAACCACACACAAGAATATATCTACCATCTATAGAATAGGTTACTGCATATGATATGTTTTGGAATAATATGCACAGAAAAATAAACAAAAACAGCTTTTTATCACTGATTTTAATGCACTCGATGCTTGTTGTGGTTGTTACAATCACTCAAGTGCAAATGTGTCCTCCATGAGCTTAAACATATACATGAATAACACTTAGCAACTTTTGGGATTTTTAATTTTGTCAAGAGTTAACAGGTAGATATCAGGAGTTGACAATGAATTTCCACTGATCTGTGTTTTTTTTTTTTTTTTTTTTTTTTTGTTTTGTTGTTGCTGTATCTTGCAGGGTATGAGCCACAGAATGAGAGGCAGCATGACTGCCATCAAGACCAGAGCCCCACAGCTTGGAGGTAAAAACAGAATATGCAGAATATAAATATTATCTGACTTAAAGTGAGACTTTACCCAGATATATCTTTTTTTAATTAACAAATACTCACCATCTGTTGGCTGGAAAGGTCACTGCAAAAACGTTTGTTCCCACCTCGCCAAGGACAGTTGCCAAGGACAGTGGACAGTTTTCAAGTCAAGTCAATTTTGTTTATATATAGCGCCAAATCACAACAGAAGTTATCTCAGGGCATTTTTCACATAGAGCAGGTTTAGACCGTACTCTTTATTTTACAAAGACCCAGCATTCCCCCATGAGCAAGCACTTGGCGACAGCGGCAAGGAAAAACTCCCCTTTAACGGGAAGAAACCTCGAGTAGAACCGGGCTCTAGGTGGGCGGCCATCTGCCTTGACCAGTTGGGTTGAGAGAGAGAGAAAGAAGAAGAGGGAAAGAGGAGAGAGACACAGAGAAGCACAGATTAGCACAGTTTTGTGCTCACTATGTTGCAAACAGTCATGATTTAATCAAAATATGACTAAATATACCACTTTCAAAGCCTTTCTTGAGGCTGTGACCCACATCACCTTTGGAATCCATCACCTTCATAAAAAACATGAATCCAAGCCAACTACTCTTCATGAAGGAGGAAATGACAAATGTTTTACAGGCACCATGAAAGCCTACAGTTGATACTGAAGACAATACACACTGTGTCTTGACTGTTTCTTATTCTGTGAATCTTTTTTTTGTGTTGCAGGTAGTTTTGCAGTATGGGGAGGCCTCTTCTCCATGATTGACTGTGGTTTAGTAAAAGTGCGAGGGAAGGAGGATCCCTGGAACTCAATTACAAGTGGGGCCATGACAGGTGCTATCCTCGCTGCAAGAAGTAAGTAAGCTTAGAAGAAGTTGGCAAATGACAGTCAACAGATAAACACATGCATACCTCATGCAAACAGAAAACCATCTTACTATCTTACTCTGAACACTGAGAGTGACTGAAATTAAACTTGTTACTGTACCAAAACTCTACAGGGTGCACAAGGAGGCATCAGTAAGACTATTCACTGTGTGGCTACAGTTGAGTAAAGCTCTGATATGAGTTATGATATGTTTTTTTAGGCATGTTATTAGAGAGCTGGCATCTCTTTTTCTACTGTGCCTAAAGGTTAAATCAACTTAACTTTTCAGAGAGGCACTGTGCTCATCAATGTTGGCTGATTGATGTTTATAGTTTTTGATATACAAATTGCGCACTATTATATATAAAATCAGTCCCTTCAATTATAAGTGCCACATTAATAATAAAGCCTCTGGTGGATAATTTCATAGGGAATTTCCAACTTTAGTGAATCCTCATCCCTTAAACACAGCTGTGGCCAGATGTTTAAAGAAAACATCTGATGTCACCTGTTGGACCATAGTCACGAGTTATTTTGGTCTACAGCTAATTTTAGACAAATGACAGTTAAAGTGTCAACAGGATGTGATGTTGTGATGCATCATGTCCTGTTGTGGACTAGAGATTTACTAAAATAGATTCAGTTCAGCCAGTTAGAAGATTTACTGTGATAAATTAGAGGAATTGGAGTTTTCATGTATAGCTAATGGGCTTCATATGAGGTCTCAAATGTCCACATTTATTCATTTCAACAAACCTACAATTAAAGGCCCTACACACCTGGACTTGTTGTACTAATATATTACAATATCTACTATTCTCTGCAGATGGACCAGTGGCCATGGTAGGCTCTGCAGCCATGGGAGGCATTTTGCTGGCATTGATAGAGGGCGCTGGAATCTTGCTCACTAGGTTTGCCTCTTCACAGTTCCCAACTGGTGAGTGATATTTGAAGGTTGAGTCATCAAATTGACAGATATAATATTGAAAGATAATACAGTAAAATGATTTAGTATGTTATAACTTTGATTTCAACACCAGCTATTAATATTAAGTCAATCTGACTCACTCAATGTGGATAAAGAAACACACATTTTAACAAAAGGTGGATATACTCAGAGTATAATGTTAACTACCAGACTGGGTTTAACACCAGGTGTAATAAGTGTGTGTCTACTTTTCTACAAACTGAGACAAAGTCTTTATCTGGACCAATATGTATTTTCAGTTTATCGATGGGCTTTAAAAAATTGCCCTATTTCATGAAATTTCAAACATTGGCATTGCAGGGTTTTTGCTTGACAATGATGACAGTAAAAAGTAAATCACACCAGACTCTTGTCTTTATGAAAGACATTTTGACACAGGAGAAAAAGCACAGGTGGAATCAGTAACGTTAATAACTAGTGAATTCTTTTGAGGACACTTGGGTCACACAACTGAGTCGTCGTTAATGATGTTAGTTAAACCTGTTCTTCCTGCCATACAAGACAAAATGTCTGTTCAATACTAACTCTATACTACATAATAATTATATACAATATGTCCCAGTACTCTTCAGTAGTACAGTAATCATCTTTTATCTTTGAGTATACTTATTTTTTTATACATTTATATATTTTTGGGGTTGGGTGGCGTTTTATGCCTTTTTATTATAGCAACAATAGAGAGATGACAGGAAACAAGGGGAGAGAGAGACGGGGAAGTGTGTTTAGTTGATCAATTAGTTAGTTGATCAACAAAAACTGTATCTGTAAATCTTTTTTAAAAAAAAATTCTAAACATTCACTGGATCAAGCTACACAAAATGTGAATATTTGCTGATTTTCTTGGTCTTTTGTGATAGTAAACTGAATATATTTGTGTTTTGACTGTGAACCGAATGAAACATTTTATAGATCAAACAATTAATCTATTAATTGTGAAATAATCAGTAATTATTCTTAATCAATTATGAATGTAATCATTGCAGCCCCACAGTTAATATTAAAAATCTACTTAGAATTAGTATGTAAAGTGTCATTGTGACACGTTTAAGTTATACTTATTTAAACGACTAACAGCTGTTAGACTTCTGATTGGCTGTCATCTCACTCTGAGGTTTTTTTTTTCTCTCTTTAGGACCCCAGTTTGCAGAGGAACCTGCCCCTGCTGCCATGCCCACCCCTTCCTTTGGAGACTACAGGCAATATCAGTGAGAGGACTCCCAACTTCTTATCCACTAGGCCTTTTTGAATTCTTTGCTGAAGTTACAAAGAAGAAACGGAGATGCGTTAATACCACACATCAAACAATAGCAGCTGCACCCAACTCTATAGACTGTGTCAAAGAAATGAAGGACAAAATACATCTTCATTCTCCTTCTTTCAAGAGCCATGTACAGATCTGCCTTTTGCCATTCTCAGCCTTGTCATGTGCACCTGTTTCACCTAACATCGGTCAAATACAGATATGTGGTGAGATGTGTTGTTTGATATTTGTGGGCTCGTAAGGGATGAGGTGTGTTTTTTCTATTTTGTTCATATACAGTATGTACTTACAAGTAGCCCTACAAGTGTGAGTTAAAGATACATGAGCTCCGGATAATGTTGAATTTAGCAAAAACACATGTCACACATGGAACGTAATGAATTATACTTATATATAAGTATGATACTTATGTGTATATACAGTAAAATCTTTCCGCTTGTATTAACTTACATTATTAGTCTTGGTTTTGCCATAAATGTCACCTGCTTGGGCTGGCCGCTGCATTTCATTTTATTCACTTATGAAGGCAATCATCTATCAGATACAAACCTATTCCTGGGATATTAGTTTGTTTTAAAGTGATTTATTTATTTTAGATTGTAAAGAGTTGTACCAGATTGCTCTATTTTATGTGACTGTGCTTTTACATTCAACACCGAGACGTGGAAAAAGGCTGCTAATGAATAAGGATGGCATAGGCAGTACAAATGAATGGAGAAACTCAAGCAAGGGGTTGATGCATACTGTATTAAATCTGTACAACAGATTGTACTATAATACAATAAAAGAAAGTTGTAAAATGTCTTTTATAGTGCTATGAATACATTTATACCATTAATACTGGCCCACATTGTTAAACATACAGTGAGAAGGAGTTTACTTTTATTTTTTTCACTGTACCTTTTTTTTTTTTTTTTTTAAGCCATGATGCCTGAGCAGGATCACTCATTCCCCACTAGAGGGTAGTCCTCACATAGATATTCACACCAGCATTGCTCTCATTTCTTTGCCCCAAATTGTGCAACTAGGTCTCTTAGGATGTGTTTACAAAAGACACATAAGGGAGCACTTTGCTCTCACATTCTTGTATGTCTGTGTCACTGTTTTCTCTTTGAAGCCAACGAGTAGCTACAGGTGAAGGACACTGGATGAATTAAGTAGGTTGGACCTTGATGCAACTTCTACATCACCGCTTTGATATGTGAGGTCAGGGATTGTTCATTTCAAGGCAGAGTAGACTTTAGACTTGATACTTGACTTACATCACTAGAAGGAGGCTTTTACTCCCTAAAGACTCGAGATTTGAAAGCAAAATCATTCAAATCCCAAGTTTTGACTTGGTAACCCAGAACAATTAAATTTAGGAAATCATCAACAGGCCTTGCATTACCACACTTTGAATATGTATGTATGTATTATATGTATTATTAGCTCTAGAGCTGTGACTAATGGTTGTTTTCCTTGGTGATTTATGATTTGGTCAATGAATTGCCAGAAAATTGTGAAAAACACCCATCACAATTTCCCAGACCCCAAGTTGACATATTTAAATGGCTTGTTTTGTCTGACCAACAGTCCAAAACCACAAAATATTCAGTACTGTAACAGAGAATGTAAAAAAAACAGCAAATATTCACATTTAATAAGCTGGAACCAATGAATCTTTGGCATTTTTGCTTGTAAAAGAACTTATCAACATTGTCTACAGATTGAAAGGACTTGGTCTCCGTCATATAAAAATCAACAATGAACAGCTTTTTGTAGGAAATGAACAAATGATGTGTCATTAATAGTTAGCATTCAGAAGCTTTAAAGACTAGACTTGCTTATGACACGCCTAAAAACACTTAACAACGGCTCTGACTCATAGAGTTTGTAATCCTTGATACCTTGGGCAATGGCATGATGATTAATACTCTGTCATCTAGTTATTTTTGCATGTTGCACTCACTGACAGATTTCACAACCAGAGGGTAACTCAGCTTTAGAGGAAAATGTTGAGATGTGTCATTTTAATGGTCAGAATTCAGAAACTTTATGTGAAGACTTTGCTTACATTCATAGACTTCAGACTTGGACTTTCCCCAAAAGACTTAAAACTGTGCTGACAATTTCTCAGATCCCAAGTCTAAATATTTAAATAGCTGCTTTTGTCCAACAAACAGTCCAAGACGCAAAGATATTTAGTGTGCTGTCATAGAAGATAAAGACAACCACCAAGTCTTCACATGTAAGAAGCTGGAATGAATCTTTTTTGGGGTATTTTCAGTTAAAAGTTGTGTATAAAGACTTGTGACCAGAGTAGAGCTGCAACTAATGCCTACTTTCATTATCAATTGATCTGCTGATTATTGTCTCGATTCACCGTTTAGTCAACAAAATGTTAAAAAATGATATATCATAATGTTTAATTAATAATTGATTCATTTTCTTTCAATTGACTAATCAATTAATCAACTTAATTGTTGCAACTCTGGACTTGGACTTGCTCTAAAGTGCTTGATATTTAGACATAGACATGGCTGGATTACCCTTGTATGGGGCCCCCATTGACCCTATTCATCAGCAACATTTTTAATAATTGATTAATTGTTTAAATCAGGTTTCAGGGAATAATGATCAGCATAAACACTGAACATTCAATTGATTATAAAAAGAAAACAACTGATAATGAAAATAATTGCTTGTTGCAGCCTTAACTACTCCTATGATGGAACAATACTACACTGCCCTTAATTTTCTGTGTGCAGTTTGATAAAATAAAACTTTAGAACAAATTAGCTCAATATATAACCTAAAAGTCTTAAAACTTAAAGTCTTCAAACTAGATTATTGACACAGAATCCCTCTTCAAGAGTAAGTCCATAAAATGGAGCTTGAATGACCTGTCATACCTAATATTGTATTCAGTGCTGCAAATTCATAACTAATTTATAGATTAATCAGATTATGTAGACCAAAATGATGTGAAGTAAACCTGGGCTGAGTTGTAATCCAGTCTTAGACATTTGATGATCCCAAAAGACAAAACAATCTCAGATTCCTTGGACAATAACAAATTTGATGTTTAATATCACTTCATACATAAAAATACTAATTCCTTAAGAAATATCTGCACTCACTCCCAGTCAGATATCACAGCCAGACAGAAAGTAACTCATCCTTGCCAGACAGTGTAATATTTAAAATATAAATCCTGCTATTTTTTTTTTTTTTTTTTAAATATGTTGCTGTTTTGCAACGCATTAGTAATAATAAGGGTGTGGATGCATTTCTATGAACTATGAATTTCTCATCATTACTGTGCGATCCGTTATCATGCAAATGATGCGGGACGAGTGGCCGATGCCCTTTTAAGAAAAATGAGGAATAGGAGTGACGTCTGCTGCGCACAGAGGCCGGAGGCAAACTGACACTTGCGGAGCGGCGAGAGACAGCGAGCGAGAAACGGTGAGTGGAAATACCAAAACTTTACTAGCTGCTAAACGCGGTCGAATAAGTCATTTGTGTGGGAGAAACGGAGCGGTCGACACTTTGCGGGGTGATATCGAGCAAGATATAGAAGAGTGCACGGGCGTGTGGCTACATGTGTCGGGGATAAATGAGAAGGATTGTCCGCAAGTAGCTAGAAAACGGGAGTGAGCACTCCCCATTTTAGTCAAGGCCAGGCGGAAGGGCAGGTAACGCTAGCAAAACGGTTGTGTCTTTTTTTCCCTCCCTCCCTGAGCAAATACAACACAATGCGGGTTGATTTAAAGCCTGCCAGGTCCGGTGGACGCTTGAGCTATAAAATGCAGCGTTGTTTCTGACAACCTAGCTGTGGTTTTTTTAATTATCTGCCGAGGAGAGGAATGTGTCGGCTAGCTAGCTTTGCGTGCTAACGAGCTGAAGCTAACGGTTGTGAAGTGACGGCGGCCCGTCGCTGCCACTTAAAGCGAGCTAGTTAGCGGCATTTTGCTAACAAGCTTTATAACGGGACTTAGTGTAGTTGCTGCTATGAAACTAGGTTGTTTATAGGCAGATGCTCGTTTCAATACCCCACCCGGATTATAGATTATGTTTTTAAGGCTTTGTCTGGAAGAGGGTTTATGATTTGAATATAATTTGATGAATGTTATGGAGGCTAACGTTGTAATAATCACATATCGGCGGAGTGTGACTCCACTGTGGTGAAGCAGTCACAGCCACAGATTGCAGGGATTTAGCATGACCTGGAGTGATAAGCATATGCTACTGCCGTAAGCAAATTAGGTAGATTCACAGTGAGATAACCAAAGAGCTCTAACGACTTTCCTCCCTGTCGGGCTCCCAAAGCTTTCATGGCAGCCTGTTGCAGGTTATTTGGGTGATGTGAAACGGGAGAGGTGTGTAACTACTCCATCCTCATAACTACAAAAACACAGCAGGTCAACTTTATTAGTAATAGATGATCACATTTACTAAGTACACCAGAAATTCCTGTAAAGGGGGGTGGCTTACTGCCTCTTAAAGGCGCCTGTTTTGACTGAACCCTGTGTTGACTGAAATCTGCCTCATCCTGTGCCCTGAATCTTTTACCAACCTAGGTTTGATGATGAGATACAAGGCTATAAACCCCCATCTCCCACCCCCCACCCCCACCGCCACCACCACCACCACCCCCTCCATCCCCTCTAAGTAAGCCTGCTGTCTGGTGCCTTGAACAGGAACAGAGACTGGAAGAGGCTATTTTAGTAGGTAGCTACTCCTTTTCCATCTGATCAGCATGAAGCCTGGAAAGAGGATGTGGTTACAGGTCAAGGCCCAGCAACACAGATGCGTTAGGCTGATGGTGTTTGTCAGTTACAGATCTTTGTCACAGCAAAAGTTTTGTGTGCCTGGTTGCAGTTTTGCTCTGACTCAGTGGGGGCATTCTGGGTTGCAGTGGACCTGAAAAGAGATGTAAGAAGTATGCAACTCGATACTGGAAGCATTTGGTGCTTTTTAAGTCATTTTTTTTCTTCTTAGGTAGCATTTTGATAGAGCTGATCATGCATCAAGTCAGGCAACTGTCTTCAGAGAGATGGAGCGGTGTCGTAGTGCTCAAAGTCTCTTTGAAGTTTGATGTCAGAAACATCCTCATTACTCAGAAGTCTTGATTTCCAGGATGATGTTAGTGCAGTAATATCTACCACACGTAAACACCAGCTCTTGAGAAAATATCATTATAGTAGTTGCCTCCGTCAAAAAGATCTGTCGGTGGCGCGTTATTTTACAAGTCTGTAAATTCCAGTAATTTCCTAAGAAGTTTCTTGGAATGAACTGTGTTATGTGGCACTGATTTTAGGTACAGCAGAGACAGTGTTTAATTGATACACATGCAATTCATTAATTCCAATTAATTGGAAAGATTATGTAGCCTAGAGCGTTTTTACTCAGCGTGCAGACGGTCAGCCAAACTTGCAAAGGCAGGATGCATATGATTCAGCATTTTCTGTACGAAGACAGAAGCTTCTACTAATTGATAATTAATACGTTTTTACTTTGGTTTAAATTGAGCAGCTTCTTTTTCAGTACATGTCTCTGGAAATCAGCAGCTACTTTTAAAGTCAACTCAACACAACTAACTGAAATAAGTAAACAGTCTCAAAACTTAAAAATTATATAGTTCTTTCCAGGAAAATGTCAACACGTTATTATTATTATTATTATTATTGTTATTATTGGGATATTTGTTGGAAATAAGCTGTAAAATACAACTGTCTTCTTTTCTCAAGCCCTTTTTGTGACAGGTTTGCTGCTGTCAGTAGCTTTTGGGTTATTTCCCTTAAGTTAGTGGGTTTTTCGCTAAGCTTGGTGTGAACATGTGACGTGTGGTTTTTGTGGAGGTAATGAGTAACCAACAGCGCATCAACATTTGCAAAACATTCCACTCAAGCAACTATTTTCTCACCCTGTGTTTTTTTCCCTGTCTCTGAACCTCAAGTTGATTGTTTTTTCTTATCAGTGTACCTTCTGTATTCGTCATGTGGGTCAACAAGCAACCAAATATGAAGCTGGCAGGAGAGTCGATATCGTGGTGCTTAACAAACAGATGTGTGCCTTTTTTTTTATCACTCGCACTGGCTGGAAGAGACATAGGCGGGATGTCAATCATGCCACCATGCTGAGTCAGACGCTGTGACAGCTTCATCGCTGTTGGATTAGCCTCGCCAGACCAGGAAATGGTGAATGTTGTAGTTTAGCTGCAGAATCGCCTGCTCTCTAATTTCAATTTTGTTTAGTTTGAGGCATAGTTCATCCAACCTCACATTTGCTGCAGGCTTGCTTGCAGTGCTACCTCGTCCAATTTCCAGCCTTAGATGGATACATACCTTTGGCCATAGACGGTGAGTGATGCAGTGATGTCATGGTGGAACATGTTTTCTGTGGCATGTGGCTTTCCCTCACTCCTTATTTGCTGGGGTTACTACGAGAGCAGAGCAGTGGTGTGTTTGTTTTGTTGGGAATGACAGTTTGTAGTCGAGGGCGATGGAAAAAGGGAGAGGTTTGGTTTTAAAGGGAGATGTCCTTAAATGGCCTTGTGTGTGTGTGTGTGTGTGTGTGTGTGTGTGTGTGTGTGTGTGTGTGTGTGTGTGTGTGTGTGTGTGTGCGTCTGTCGTAAGTGAGCATCTGTGTGTGTAGGCAGGCGGTTGAGAGAGAACAGCACTGTGTGTAGTTTTCCCGGTATGAAAGTTTGTATGCAGACAAGATGTCAGAGCAAGAGCATCCTATTCAGCCGTGTATCACGTTCTGTTTTCCTTTTGTAGGAAAAGCTGTAGTTATGAGCGTGAAATCGATATGAAAGGAGACAGGTGTTGTTGACTAGTTCAACATTTAGCTAATTGGTTCGGGCCTAGATCAGTAAGGTCATTTGTGTTGGAGAAGGTGGTATTTGTGCACGTCTAGCTGAGAAATTTTGTCCTTCACTCCTACTTGAGCGCATTAAAACGTACTTACGATCTTGCATCTTAAAGTGGTTTAATGCTCAGTAATGTGTTTTAACTTAAAAACTTGATTTGTCTTTATTTGCAGGCACTTTTTTTTACATGACTTTCCAATCCTCATGTAGTATTATGACATTCAGCTGAATAAAAACACAGAGGGTGACATAGTGACATAAAAGGTTAGTAGGAAAAAATCTGCTAATGTTGCTACAAAGGTGGGTCATATTGTGTTGTTGTAGAGGTTGTTATAGCGCTAGTCTGTTAAAGACACACTGATTTCACAAATGAGTGTTGATAATTTAAAATGAGTTCATGATCAGTAGTTATGTTGCTGTTACGTTAGCGGAAGAATAATCTCTCTTAGTTCTCTTGTTGTGAGGAAGTTGGCAACTGAACTTTGTACTTAAATCAGTAATATTAAACTAATGACTCATAACCAGGATCAAAATAGGGTAGACACATTAAATCCCACAAAGAGTGCTCATCATTTCAGTTTTGTATTAATTAAAGATTATCTACATGATTTAAAACAAATATTTTAAAAAGAAATCTCAGTCAAATTTAAATGATAGAAACACAATTGGCAGCACAGTTATTAAAAACGTTAATGTCAAGGATTGGCTGATATGCAGCATAATAAGATGTTTGTTTGTTTGTTTATTTTTTTCTTTTCGCACCGTTGTCTCCTCATTTTCTATTAATAGAATGATTGATTCATTTCTGAAACTTTCACTGACATAAGAAGACCTTATGTATCAGAACTGTGGTGAGAACGTGGGTGTGGGTGGTGGGTTGATGTGTGATAAAACGTAGGTGAATGTCAGTTTAACCTGATGTACTTGAAACATTTACATTTTTTTTTTTTTTTTTGATAGATGACAACATATCCAAGACATACACAAGCTACACACTGATTAGACCTGGTCCTAATGGATGTTTTGCTCATGCTCTGATGATTTTTTTTTTTTTTTTTAAGGAAGGGAGGGAACAAATAAAATTTGACTGTGCACTTTTTTTTTGGAGGAGCACACGTCCTCTATAACGACCTCTGAAGCAATCACATAATAATCTAACAGCCACTGTCACAGAGTGGGTTCCTGACATCATCTGTCTTAGCAGGGGTCAGACCAGAGTTCATACAAGAAACGTGATGTGCAGATATCTGACAAGTGAGGTCCTAGCCTAAATCTAAGTGTGACATTGTCTGTACGACACCGTATATGTGACACTGTGCATGCACTTGACTCTGTGTACTTGAATGTTTACATGAGAGTCGCAGCAGAGAGTGTTTGCATGGCGCTCGGGCAGCCCTGTTCTTTCTCTTTTCCTTCAAACGACTCCTCCCTAATCGTGCAAGGAGAACTTCTCTTTGTGTGTAGAGGATTAGTGAATATGAATTATTCACAGTCAGGGCCTCATATCCCACATGGTCACTGCTTGTGATTGAAGTTGGAGGTCCTTAGTCCTTCATCCACCCCGCTGAGTATTTCAATGGAGTGTGCTGTAAAAAGAACAGTGTAGGAGGGGGATCATCTGCTTCCCAGAATGGCTGGTGATTTAGCTTTTGATGGTTTTCCAAAAGGGTTTTGATTATCAAGCGAGGCTATACTGTCTTCATTGGGACCTGATTTTCTGATTTGCAACACAGTCGTCACGCCAACAAGCTGCACTTTTCAACCAATGACCCAAAAGTTTTAGTCTCAAGTTGGGGACTCAGGTTTTTTTAAAAAACATAAACTAGCTGATGTGTACTAATAGAAGTCAAGCTTTTATCAATATTTGGGAAATTGTGGTACAGTTGGGCATAAGGATGGTACTTCCCAGATACCGGAGCTCCCATAACGGCTACAGCTAAGTGGTGCACTGCCAAAAAAAGATCCGGGTGGAACTCAAACGCTAGAATTATTGTTCCATGTGTCGGAGTAAGTGGATTATTAAACTATTTTGACAGTAATTGTTTGGGTCAGGGAGCATGCCAAACCAAGGAAAGTCACGTACTGAACCGAAGATCCTGTACCGAATACACGAACCGTTACACTCCTAATAGTCATCATACTCTAGTCTGTATTGTGATTTTAGTATTACACTCTTTGATCAGCTGATCTTTGTTTACAATGCAGGAAAACGGTGAAAGCGATCACTTCAGTTCAGTAGAATCCCAAAGTGAATTATATTAATGGGGATAAATAATTTTAACACATATTCAACACTTTTTGTCAGTGAAAAACATGTATTTTTGATGATTTAGATTTTTTTTTAATATAAATGGAATGATTTTTCTTTTTTAAGCTAAATAAAATATTTAAAAATCAGGAAAATGAATTGTCACAGAGCTAAAAACTGGTGTTTTTTTCTTTCTCATGAAAAGACATTTTGGAGATGCATGGTGGACATTTTGTAGCTTAAATCAATCTTCCGCAGACCGTTAGACATCATTTTCTACACAAATATAACTTGATACGCTATGAAGTCAGAAAGTCGACAAAGAATCAGAAATCCCCCCCACTTTACCCAGCTACAACTAAACCTCAGTGTAGCAGTCTCTCCGTCTCTGTAGCCCAACTTGTAGTGACCCAGTTGGCTAACCCAACAGACTTTAAGCCACAATGTGTGCCAATGATTCGAAGCCTCCACATCCCTTAAAGGGATATTCCAGTGATTTCACAGTTTCCTCCCTATTGCAGTCTCCACTTCCCTCAGCTGTTTTCTGTCATTTGTCAGAAAGACTGACACTGTGTTGCTGTTTTCCAACACCAAAAAATGAGTGAGCGACTAAAACATCTGACAGCAGGGTGTGTTTTGGTGTGTGAAAGCCAGATGATTGTGTCATAAGAGGAGTATCTGCCAGATCCATGTATCATCTCCCCTTCAGTTCCCTCTACACTCATACACACCACAGCTGGTTTGTGTTAGAAAGGGGTCACATACTCTTCACCTCCTCCACCCTGAAGCAGCTCCACTTATGGGTGTTCCCTCCATTGTTGTGCTGCCTCTTGTCCATAACCTCCAGGAATGACTAGAATCCTTCCTTTCTGGAGTGGAAAAACTCAGAGACGAGACTGGGAAAAATTCTTTTGTTTTACTTGAGAAGAAAGTTACTTTTGAGCGGATCGTGTGTTTTTTTTTTTTTTTTTTAATTTAAATTTTTGTGTTTCTCTCTCTTTTTTCGCAACTTTCTTAATTTGTCTGTTCCATTTTGCTTCTCTCCCCGTTTGTCCAGTGCAGACTGTTTGGCTGTCTGGTGAAGCGATCCCGCCATGCGTGAATACAAGCTAGTGGTGTTAGGTTCTGGAGGTGTGGGCAAGTCCGCTCTGGTGAGTATTCCCTCCTGACCCGCTTCCTGCCCCTACCCCACCCCCCCTCATCTCTGACACCTCAGCAGCATTGTGTTTCCTAAAGACTCTGTAGGACTCTCTTAAGCTGTTTTCTCATATTAACTCCGGACAATGTCCAGAGAAGCAGGTCCAGATCATTTCCAGACCTGCTTCAACAGGAGCGTCACACGCATCCTCACCTACTGGAAATACTCCGTTTGGTTTAGGTGAGGGTTGGAGCCTATGTAGAGCTTGCAGGAGGCAGGACATGATGCAAAAAGTACACGGAAACTGCAATGTTTTGTTTACAGCACATTGAATATGGCAGAAGAGGCTACATCCGTAATGATGAGTGTTTTTGCATTGATATCAATACTACATATATTTAGACGGACTTTGTACCAGGAAGCTGGCAGGGTAAAGTCCGTTTTAATGTCCGGTCTAACTGATTGGGACACTTTCGTTCTCACATACAGCTCCTCCGGGTGATGTCTAGATAAGTTCAGGGTTGCAGTGCATGTGTGAAAGCAGCTTTAGATAACTGTCAGTCAGGCAGCCAAAATACATTTTTTTGCTGCCAAGTTTTTTTTTTTTTTTTTTTTTTTTTTTTTGGAGAAAACTGTGCCTAAGGCAAATCACGAAGGATGATTTTTGTCATAGGAAGCCAAAAGAACACATGTGAAACTGTCCTTTCCCTCATTTTTTTTTTTTCCCCCCTTAAAATATTTTTGCTTTCTGCTTTGACTATTTTTAGGTGGCACGCTTGTGTTTCCTCACAAGTGTTCAGCTTTACTGTAATCTAAGCCAGAGTCATACAGTTCAGTCAAAAATTAGCTATGTGTGCTGCTATGTTGTTGTGTCTGTAAATCCCAGTCTTTCCACACAAGTCAGTCTTTCTACACTTGCCATTGGTTGTATCTGTTTACAGTAAAAAATAAAAATTAGCATGCAGATGAAATATTTTCACATTTTAATGGGGTTTGATGAAGAACAAAATCTTGAACAATTATGTGTTTTGTTGTCACAGCAAGTTTATCAGAAGACCACAAATGTCTGTGAAATGTTGTATGCCCTGCTTAGCTAACTTCAACCAGGTGTTAAAGTCAGGTTAATCCCTCCAATTGGCACGCTGACATGTTTAGACTTTAAGATGTTATCAGACGAACTCGGTGTACCCCTAACGTAAACCTACCATGACCACAGTCCAGACTTAGACTTTTTAATTGCATGTATACGTGACATCTATGTCACTTTGTCTGCATCCCGGCCAGTCCGACTAGGAACATTATAAAATTTCCCTCTTCTTCAATGTCCTGTTGATCTGTTGCAGTAACCGTAGATGGATAGTCGAAGCACAGTTAGGAGACATGGCACTTCGGCCATACTTGCCACTCTTTATGTTTTGTTCTTGTGGCCAGGAGGTCACACTGATCTGATGTCTGCTTGCTCTGTGTCTTCTCTTACAGACAGTTCAGTTTGTACAGGGAATCTTTGTGGAAAAATATGACCCTACAATAGAAGACTCATACAGAAAGGTGAGTGTCCCATGGGAGGGGGAAGAGGGAGAGGCAGCGGAGAGTTTGCTGGCCTGGAATGAGCTGATTGCTAGCAGCTGCTCTGCAGGTTCACGTCATGATATTGTGCTCTTGTTTTCTCTCGTGTAACTCCCATCATCCTTCTGTTTCTCTCTCTCTTTCTCTCTCTCTCTCTCTCTCTCTTTCTGTCTCTGTCCTGGTTTTCTTTTTTTTCCCCTTCTGTGTCTTTACATTTATTATCATCTCCTGCTTAAACTTTTTTCCCTCTGTTCGTTTTCCCTCTTGGTCTTGGTTGCATGCAAGCTTTCAAATACAGAATGTGTGACCATTGACCTGAAATTATGCTTTACGTTATTTGTGCCAGTTATATAAACCATTCGTCTTTCTTTTACAGCAAGTGGAGGTAGACGGGCAGCAATGTATGCTTGAAATTCTCGACACAGCAGGCACAGTAAGTGAACTCTCTGCCACTGAAATCTGTCGATACCCAGAATCGCTGTGTATAAGGATCCCTGAGTCACTGTATTGAACACTGAAATTGTAGGTGATGGGGGAAACTGTATCTTCCAGTTTATTTTGAGGAATGACAGAAATCTCAG
This sequence comes from Thunnus thynnus, assembly GCF_963924715.1. Classification (NCBI taxonomy): domain Eukaryota; kingdom Metazoa; phylum Chordata; class Actinopteri; order Scombriformes; family Scombridae; genus Thunnus; species Thunnus thynnus. The sequence continues at coordinate 14,170,187 of NC_089520.1, read as the reverse complement.
GGCTGGTTCAGAGAAATAACATGAAACAGAAAAGTTGTCGGTGATTCGATTAGCTGGAATTGCATTAAAATATTTTATCAGCTGAGATGCCATGTGTGTCATGATCTGACACACATAATTGATGCATGCCATACCAATTTTTGCACGGTATGATGTTATTTTTCAGCCATGCTAGTGGCGTGGCTCTCGGGATGGCGGTGTCAGTCGGTCTACCACTTTGGTCCAGACTGGAATAGCTCAAAAACTATTGGATGGATTAAGATGAAATTTTGTACAGATGTCCATGGTTCCCAGATGACGAGTCCTTACAGCTTTGGTAATCCCCTGATTTTTTTTTTTCCCCTAGTGCCACCATGAAGTTTACATTTGTGGTGTTTAGTGAAATGTCTTAACTGTCGCATGGAAAATTGGCGCCGACTTTAAGTCCCTTTTGATTCGTCCAATACTTTGGTTTATGACAAAAAAACCAATGATATTCCCATCATCCTCAACTGTAGTGTTAAGTGCTATAAGCATGCTAAAACACTAAACTAAGATATGTGAGGCACAGTGGTGCTCTGTGCTAAATGCTAAGTACACCCTCACAGAAGTGCTAATGTGGCTTTAGACTCTTAGTCATGTTTATGTATGAGTATGCTAGAAGAATGTGGGTAAGGTTCTTGTACTTGAATGTATGTATGTAGGTATGTATGTAGGTTGGTGGTGAATGAGCACCATACATGCTTGTTTTTAGTGAAAAAAGTGGGTGCTGATATTCAACCCACGCTGCACAATACTGTGAGTGCGCTGTGGGAAAACCTGCTGACACAGATCCTGCAGTTCCACTTCACTATATCTGTCACTACATCCACTATATGTACTGAATCTCAAAGCAGGCTAGACAATGTAATTTCTTGCTACGTGCAATAGACTTGAGCAATAAATGTTTAACAGTATATAAAATGACAGAACTCATGGCCTCTCCTTCCTCTTTATTTTCTCGCTGTGTAGGAGCAGTTCACAGCAATGAGGGACTTGTACATGAAGAACGGCCAAGGATTTGCCCTGGTATACTCCATCACAGCACAGTCCACCTTCAACGACCTCCAGGACCTGAGAGAACAGATTCTACGAGTAAAGGACACAGAGGATGTGAGTATATGCGCACGTAGGCTTACAAGTATGTTTACATCAGATCCTCCGGATTTTCACAAATTTTAATATTGAACTTTTATTTTTATCACGGTTGAAAGGGTTTGTAGTCAACAGAGACAATACAAAAGAGTACAGAATTTAAAATCAACCCGCTTCCGTGTTCTCATCCGCCTACATTGTTCGGGAACCTGATCGCGCTGTTGCTATGGATACCATTCAACACTGTAATCACTGCATCTTATGCCAGTTAATTACAGATTTGTATTACCTCGACATAATGCAGGTTGTGTCAGGGTGTCATTTCTGTGTTGTCTGAAGTGTGACAACAATGAGATAGCACTTAGTGAATCTTTTGTACTGTGCGTAGTCCAGCATCACCAAATATCGGTGCCGTGCATGTCCCGGCGGTTTACCTCATCTGTGTTTAAACATGGACACAGAGCACTAGTCCTCACTTAGGTAACGGTCTTACTGTTGTCTGTGAAGATTCTCAGTGATCCAGGTCATGGTTATCCAAGGAGGGTTGAATTGAGGGCAGCTGGACTTGGTTGTAGATACTTTAGGATGTTTCGCATCTCATCCAAGGGGTTGGTTCCAGTTAAAAGCAGAGAATGTCTTTGTCTCACTAGGGGATAATCAAGCCTAAGTTTTGCTTTTTGTACATATACTATTAGATAGTTCTCCCCTCAAGCCCACCCGCGGCTTGGAGCTGTAAGTTCTAATAAAAAAGAGGATGTGTCATCTCATTATTTTCCTAGTTTGCTGTTTGTCAGCAGCACATTTCCAGTTTTCTGTATCTCTGGTAGATTGTGAGGCTGTTGGAGTGAGTAAGCCCTTCATCCCCTTTCTGGTGGGGCAGATAGTGCGTCAGCAGGATCTAGGATGCCCTTTTTTGGTGATCTCTGGAGGGAATGAATGTTACCATAACCCTCTCTTCCACTCTTTCCTTCTCTCTCTCTTGCTCCCTGTTCCCCGTCAACCATCTATGAAGCCCCTCTCCAGTCTGGTGCAGAAGTTTTATACCACTCCGGTCCATGTTTCTATCTCCCCCTCCTCTATATCTGTGACAGTATACTCCTCTGCTTTTTGTTTTGACTGGCCTTTTCAGCGCCTGTTCCTGTGTTCCACTTCTTCTCTATGGCCTGCCTTGTGGTCTTACTGTGGTTTGGCACTCTGTGTGAGTGATTGGACTGTCAGGGATGATGTGCAAGGAAAGCCTCAGCTCATCAAAAACACACTGGATCATGAGGCTGCGGTACTTCATTAGAGCCTCCGTGGTTAGGGAACTGAGGTTAGCCTCAGGCTAACAGATGGATTGCAGGATCAGTGGCTCCTCAACATGCAAGGAAACAGTTGGCGTCCTTCTCCTGGAACTGTATTCCCTCTGAATGTATCCCCAATCTTAACAATCGTGCTTATCTGGCTATTATGGCCACTCTGTCAGCTATCAGTCCAGTGGTGATTTAAGGCTTTACCTATAATGGTTGTGACATCTGTTTATCTTTGCCGCTTGCAGGAATGCACGACCAAAGGAAATGCTTAACATGTTTTCTTTTTTTTCAACCACAAGGACAGATTTCTTATTTGGATAAAGCTTTTAAACCATTGTTGAACTAAAGCAGACATTCTAGTCGCTGCTGCAGCTGTTTTCATTCTCAGCTCTGCCACGCACCATTTACTGCAAAGCTGGCAAAATGTACAGACACACTTAATATTGCCAAGCTCAATTAAAAGGGCTTTTAATGACTGTACGTTGAACACAGCGGGACCAAATTCCATCTCCTTAAAACAGTCGTTAGGAGTGAAGAATAAAGTAAGTGAGCAGTCACCAGTGTATTAAAAGCTCACTTCCCCAACTTCCCTCCACAGTTCTTATGTAAGAGAGGTCTTATGACTTTTCCGGGCCATCTCCGTCTCTGCTTGTGTGACTAGGATGGTACTAATGCCTGACTGACATGCTTGTGACTCACCACTCCACTTGGAACTAGTGGCTCCATTCATTTAAGCAACTCTATACTCTCCTGTTCTGTGTTACCCGCAATCCAATCTCTAGCATGCCATTGTGGGCGGGATAGGACCTGTCTGTAGCATGTTAACAGTGTCTGAACAGATTCTCTGTGGGCTGTGTGGATTCTTCAAGTAGGCTAATGCTGCCTTGTGTGCTGCTGACACTGAACATTTTTTCTTCCCTGCATACCTCCATCCTTCCATCCTTCTCGCCATCCTTTTCATCCCAGCTTGGCTCAGAGTTTGTGTTAGGAGGGCATACCATTGGTTCTCCCAGGACCCCTGGGAGAAATGTCGTTCAGCAGTCCAGTCCGAGGGCTTGTTTGGATATCAAACATCAAGCAGCAACCTCCATGGGGTTAATACAAACATCCCAGTTTCCTGTCGTCTGCCCCACAGCCGAGAGAGAGAGAAAAAGGGAAAAAAAGGGCCCTGGAATATTCAACATATAGCTTCTCTGGAGGAACGTGGTCTTACCGCTGTCAAAAAGCAGCCGTTGAACAGTAGATTTGTGGGTCAGAGAAAGTCTGAAGTACAAACAAGCTAGCACATGTCAGGATGCTTCCATATTACTTACAAATATCCAGTTTTTCCAGATTCACAAAACACATCTGGGGGACTTTTCTGGACCAGAAGAAGGGAGCGACAGCAGGATTTCCCATGCATAGATTTATTTGTTGCAGGCCCACCACAAATAGATTCCCCCAGCTGATATAGTATTGGCGCCTGTTGTGCTGCTTGCAAATTTTTTCCATTAGTTGATTAGGTCTCTTGCTTGCTAAGCTGTACCACAAACACAAATATCCTGTGAACTTCTGGAAACATGCTGAACTCCTCCTACAGCTGTCGCTCATGTCTTGAAAGTTTTATTTCTTTTTTTTTTATTCTGATTGTCATGCAGTTTTACAGCGGGTTGTGTAGTTAGGTTAAGTTTAAATGTGATCTGATACACTGCATGCCTGTGCACACACACACACACACACACACACACACACACACACACACACACACACACACACACACAAATGAATGCACACACACACACACAAACAAACAGTCTTACACTATCATGTAATTCAGCCAGAGCATGGAATCCAACCGAAATGTTCGAAAACATTCAGGAAGGAAAGCGATGTTATCCCGGCTGGGCGGGGCTGCCATGACTTCCTCCGGGCCAGCATGCTCCCTAGATAGCTGGTCAGGAAACAGCAGGCAGGATGAGACGCATCCCGACACCCTGACTGCCCCCGCTCTGCCCACTGTGACAGTTAAGGCTGAAGTTTTGCCCAGAATATTTCGCTCTTCCTTGAAGTAGTTTTTGTTTTTTCGACCTTGGTTGTTCTAACAGAAAAGAAGAAGTGCTGGGTATTTTGGAGTTTCCAAAACCAGCTGTACTTCATCTCAGTGGTTTTATTCTTGGTCATGGTGGGAAGGGATTTCCTCTAAAGAAACAAAACAAAAAGAACATGCCTTTGTTGCTATTTTATATACAATTTTAAAATCTTTTTTTGTCACCTTTGTGTTGCCTAAATTATTTTTGTCTTCCCAGAGGAATAGATTGATTGAGTTATCAGTATATATCCTGTGTGTGCATAGGATGTATATTGATAACTTTGCACAGATAGTATTGCAAAGTCACTTTATTCAAGTCTGAAGTTATTTTTAAACAAGTCTGTTTCTATTTCCTATCAGTCTGAGTTGCTTCTTCTCTTTATTGATGCACCACATTTCCCATCACAGCAAAGCGAAAAATAAGTTGAATTTACATGCTCATTAAAACAAGTGACTGGAAATGAACTTGCTGATGCATTTGAGAAATTTGGCTTATTGTGTGATTAAGTGTTTTTTGTGTTTCTTTAAATTTGCATCTAAAGGATTTTGACACCAGTATTAAAAACATTTCAAATGCTCCCCTGCCATAATTCAAACTATCCTACTTGTATTGTTCTCAACTCTTGATTTCCATTTTCTATCTTCATACCTTTCTCTATTATCCTCTCTATTGTCTAACTCTTAATTTCCTCTCTACCTTCCCCCTCCCTCTCTACCACCGCTCTCTTTTCTCTATTTATTTTTATGGGCTTACTTATGAACATATGGACTTCGCACTAAAAATAAATATCAGACACATCCGTCTTTGATCAGCATTTTTCATGCCTCCAAATCTGGTTTTCCTCTTCAAGCGCTGATAATAATTTTGTGTTCACAGATGTATTCATTCTGACACAACATTGTAAAAATAGATCCAATATTTTAAACAGAGAGGGATCCATTTCGGTTGCACGTACAGTATATACATATACACTCACTGTTCTCTTGTCTTTCCTCAGGTGCCGATGATCCTGGTGGGGAACAAGTGCGACTTGGAGGATGAGCGTGTGGTGGGGAAGGAGCAGGGCCAGAACCTGGCCAGACAGTGGAACCACTGTGCCTTTTTAGAGTCCTCTGCTAAGTCGAAGATCAACGTCCTTGATGTGAGTACGCACAGAAACAAACCACTGGTGACCCTTCCCGTATTGTAGACAACCGATCGTAGGTTGGGTTATACCGTCTATTCAGTGCTACACCGTTGGTCAACCTACTGTGTGTAAACGGTGACATGAATGCATTTATAGATGAAGCTTGAAAGTGCTGCAGTGTGTTAGTCTGCCTTTGTATAAAAGAGGAGAGATGATTTTACTGTTTTGTCTGTTCTGTCTCTCTTAGATCTTCTATGACCTGGTCAGACAGATAAATAGGAAAACGCCAGTGGAAAAGAAGAAGGCGAAAAAGAAATCCACCTGTGTCCTGCTTTAAAGACCCCCACCCCCCCCCAGCCCCTGCAGCAGCTCTGAGCCAGGTGTGTGTGTATCTTAAATTTCGTAACGCATAACAGTTGTCATACTGTCTCATGTGTATTCATGAGGTTTTGATGCACAGGCAGGCTGTCAGGTTAATTAGTGTTGCGTAACAGTTTTGATCTTCCTACTGTATGTTTTCTAAGATGATGCTGCTCACATCAGTCGTAGTTCATCATCCATCACAGTCTGTTATGAGTTTGTTTGCCCGCAGTTGAAGTCAAGTTCATTTGTACAGCCTGATATTACAAAGTGACGACAGGGGTTTGAGCTCACTAAGAAGATGAGGAAAAAATTCCTGAAGAACCTGAGCACATGAGAGAAATTGGGGAAATCTTGGAAGGTGCAATTCAGAGTGAGAGCCCCCCCTCCAGGCATTAGGGGGTATAACAGATGGTAGTGGGGAAAGTAGAAATTACTTAAAAAATACAGGTTCTGTTGCTATAATGGAAAGAAAGCTAACTTTGTTGGCTAGCGTTCACCTCATATTAACACCTGACCTGGTCTATATTCATCAAACTGGACGCAGGACATTTAAAAATGTTTTTTTTGTTTGTTTGTAGTTGTTCCAGTGACTGAAACTGACTGATTCAGTGTAATTCTTCCTGCAGCCTGGGTTAAAAGTTTATTAATTAACTATTCCACGTGATGATAGATCAGTTAGACATCTTGTTCTTGTTTATAATTTGTAATCTAGGTGTACAAATTATCAACAAGGAGGAGGTTCTTGTTACTTTCTTTAAACCACTGCCATTAGCATCTGGTGACAAGGAGAAACATCTCTTTTGATGCTGCTGAGATACAGATCCAGTAAATGGGTTTGGACAGGCTAACATCCCTGAGTCAGCCTTCAAGAGTGTGAAGTGCTTTCACTAGCAATTTTTTGTTTGTTTGTTTGTTTTATCGTCGTTGCTGTTGAATGAATGAGTCACGGTATGATGGTTCGATTTAAATATGGATCTCAGCAGTCTGCAACAGCTGGGCATGTCTCAGGAAATCCTAATCTGTCGTTAGGTTCTTTTTCCCAGGAAAATGAGTATCGGTTCTTCTTTTTTTTTCACAACTTGTTTTTTTTACTCTTTGGCCGGATGCTGGTTTTGAGGAAGTCTGAAATAGTCACATACAGTAAACCAGGCTGCTTTTTCTCGTCAATCCTTCTCAACAGACAAGATTTCTGATACTTGAAGAAGAACTTGAGATTTAATTTATGTCCATTATTTTAGTAGGAGTTGGAGAGTCTACTTCAACTCTATCGCAATGTATATAATAAACTATTCAAAATAAAAGTATAAACAGATTTTATGTTGTTTTATATATCTGTTTTTGCCAATTTAGTAACTTAAATACCAGACAATTCAAGGCACTCCCTCCCATTGATGCGAGGTTCCTGAAATGCCAAAAGTCCAATAAAGTAGTTCTGCTTATTGATTTGCAATATAAGCTATAAAGGCCAGAAATATTAAAGGCATTGCTGTCTCAGTATAAGCAGTGAAGCAAAATCTCCACAATGAGACAAATCTCCATTCTCTCACAGTATAAATGGTGTTATTGTGTACTCCTTATTTTAGCTGCTGGTCACATTGACCTAAACCCCTCTCTAGGTCAGAGTTCATGTTCACTGTGTGCTCTCGTTAAGATTTAACCCATCTGACCCGACCGACTCACGGAGTCACAGTAAAGAATGTTTCCATCCTGATGTGGAAAGTTTCTGCCAGAAGATGAGTTTAGGCTCAGTCAGCTGAAGAAATCTTGTGAGATCTTATGATGTGCATCCAGCCTCACGTGGAGAATACCGAGTTGGGCCTCAGTCTTTCCAAACATTCAAGGTAGTGAAGCTCAACACTCCTTTGTGTTAGCAGGCCTCTTTGTTGATGATACAGTGTACTACTCTGTGGCCCACATTTTTGGCAGCGTTCTGTTTGACCCTCACTTCATTTGAGCAGTGAGACTAACGGGGCAGCAGGGTGGCAGGATGAGTGGGGAGGCTTTGTCGTTAAACTGGAGGAGTTAGATACAAGATATCATTTCATTCATATGATGAGATGAGCTCTTTGTCCTCTTCTTTTTTTATATTCCAAGTATTTGTGTTTTCCTTTTTATCTTTTGGTGTTTTTTGAAAGCCCAGAAAATGGACATGTTGATTGAAAAGAGTTGAGTACACTAAGATAGTGTGTGTTTACACCAAGTGTTCAAGCTGTGAAGATGGGCAGTCCACTCCGTTACTTGAAAAGTTAACATTTGTGTAATCACTACAGTGCCACAGCTCCTGTCAATCAGATTTATTCACTGATGGGTGTTAACAATGCTGATGTGTCCCTGACTCTTTAATGTGTTAGGAAGTAGCTTACCTCCTTTCAAATGTCAATACACTTCCTTCTTAGTATCAGTTAGTTATCACACTGTCATTGTGACCATCTTGATCAAATGTAATATTTCCACATAGGTGGCCGATTGTGTCCAAACATGAACTGTTTCTACTGAGTCTTCTGGCTCAGTGCTTAGTTAGACAAATTATTTATCTGGTATTATCACTGTATTAATCACTCAAAATCAGGTGTCAGCGTCTGTCTAGCAAGCAGGTTAGATTTTTACAAAATGAGATGAATAGAACATTATGTGTGATCTTTGTGCAGTGTACTAGCATTGAAGAATGACTAGAATGGGAAGTAAAACTGCAAAATGAAAGTAACTACTAATAATGTGCAAAAATAAAAAAAAGCAAGAACATTTAAATGCCACTGAAAGTGCAGTGGAATGTGAAAATTTGCATATGTTCACCATACAGATGAAACCAACAGTGTGGGAATTTGCCAAGTTTTGTGAGCGTGCAGTCCTTCAGAGGGCCTTACAGTCACCGTTAACACATTTTGTGCAGCGGCGTCAGAACAAAATCTCACTGTTGCCAAATCAGCAAAGCACAGCCAACCGCAGAGATTTTATATCGACCTTCTTCAGTTACTTTTTACTTGTGGGGCGGGGGGAAATAAAACTCTGATATTACCGATAACAGCGGATTAGTGAAACAGACAGTACCATTGTGCCCAGCCCAGACATCAGGGTCGCTAAACCACCCACTGCGTTCCTTGTCGGAATCCATCTGTGTTGGTCAGTTTAGCCGTCCAGAGTGTGTGAGAGTTGGGCCTCTGTCAGCAGGCCCCAGGGCGTTGTCTGCCCCTCCCCGTTCACACACTGGCCAGCCCAATGAACCAACACTAATGGGATTACAGCCCCTACTGTTCCAGTACTCCCAACACACCAGCTAGTACAGTGCAACAGATAGATAGAGAGAGAGAGAGAGGGGTTACAGTGCCAGCCTCGGACCAGACAGAGAGAGAGTTAATGGGACATTTCACTTTGTGCAACATGGCCATTTTCAAGCATGCTGACCTCATGACCCATGATCAGTCTCTTTATTTTAGTCACTGTATTTGCTGGGGACAGGAGTTAGGAGGGAGCTCATGATCTTATAGTATTTTGATTCTTCAGGTGCCAAATATCCAATTATGATATTGCAGTTCTGTAGTTTTTTTTTTTTTTTGTTTTTGTTTTTTTAATGGTACAGCATGTGGTCACTTTTTAAAAACTTAGAATATGTGGACCATACATAAGGTGTTTTAAAAGGGGTGGTGTGTCTTCATAGTGTTCTGAAATCAGAAGAATCATGTTTACAGAATCTGTTGGGCAGGAAAAGCATCAGGTGACCTACTTTCACCCCCACCACCTCCCCAAGCCAGGTGTGCCCACTTTGTAGTCGTATTTCCATAGCACTTGACTTTGTTATCAAAGTTAACTAAGCTTTGGTTCCTCTTTTTAAATGTCAAAATATAAAAATTACCTGACTGCACTCTAGCTGTGAGCGTGTGTGTAGCCCTCTAGGAGTATTCACATCTATTCATATGAAGAACCGCTGCTGATACAGATCAATGCATTCACCACCCAATGAGGTGGTAGCATGTCCTATGAATGCACCTCAAGGGACCAGTTTAGTCACAGTTAGTGCTATGTATATACTTTTTTTTTTTCTATTTAGCCTCCAACAGGCTTCACTGTTGCTTAAAACCGGAGGTGAAGGCGGTTACAGATGTCATGCGTTCCCAACTGCTCAAACCTTTTTTAACTAGCAAGCACCAAAGGGTGTCAGCCTGGGAAATGGAGGTGACACAGTAGACGTTCTTAGCACCAAATGAGCCTCGAAGCAGGAAATCACATCTCTTAAAGATATGGCAGCCCAGAAGTGGAGCGGTAGACCACAATGGAGCCATCAGACATCTTTCACCATCGTGTGTACCCTGCGGCCTACTGGTGTGTTCTCTGACACCCTGTTATGGAACTCAAAACACTTGACACCCTTTTTGAAAGATGTGTCACAGCCTATGAACTTAGAAGGTTTTGAGCAGAATAAAACTTAGTGAGCTCAGAGCCTTCTTAAACTTTACGCTCTAAACATTGGCTTCTTTTATTCTTCTGCTGGCTTCATTTTCTGCTCTCAGACTTGGAGATGATATCAGCTTGATTAATAATGGAGAGCCAGCATTCAAAATGAGAATAAATGTGTGTTTTTTTTTTGAGGCTCTGATTTTTCTCCTCCTACGTTTTCCTCCTACTGATAGGTTTGTGTAAACAGATGTAATGTCATTGAACAGCCAGTAGAGGGTGCTGACGAGCTTGTAAATGGTGTTTTTCTTTGGGGGTGGGTAGTTCTGGTCAGGATCTGGACATAAATATTGGTGACTTGTGAAATGAGGACTTAACCGCTGTGCTGTTTTCCAGAAATGCTGTAATGAAGAACTGTTGCCCTGATTGGAAGTGCCAGCATTCCAACAGCCCCGACCCCCCCTTCCCTCCATCAGCCATAAACGGTGAATCAGCTGACTGAACTGCTCCTATCAAAGACGAGGATGATCTACACGAGAGAGAGCGAGAGAGAGAGAGAAAGAGAGAGAGAGGGAGAGAGAGAGAGAGAGAGAAAAAAGAGAGAGAAAGACAGACAGTGAGAGAGAGAGAGAGAGCGAGAGCGAAGACTCTGGCCTCTCGCCTCCGAGAACCTTCCTCTGTGTCTCAGTTTCAGTATGAACCCTGAACGGACAGTCTCCATTTCTGCACCAACAAACAACACCACAAACTGACGATGATGATGATGATGATGATGATGATGATGATGATAATGATGATTAAAGCGCAGCAATGCCTCTGATAGTATAAAAAAAAAAAAGTGTCCATGAGCCGCCTACATGGCCATAGGGCAGCCCCTTATTTTCAATTTTTTTTTTTTTTTTTTTTTGACAGTTTAACAAAAAGAAAATAACGGCGTTAAGAAGGAAAACAAAGATAAAACTTGGATTCAGTATTTTTCATCTTTTCAATATCAATATCGTATTTGAAAGACATGGAAGTTGACCTCTTTTAGTTGTATGATTATAAATATTCTTCAAAAATGAGCATGAAAAAAATGCATCAGTTATTAAGTGTAGATGTTTTCAAGTGAAATCAAGTGGAAAAGTGAGATTTTTTATAGCCATACACCTATTCTCCATGCCTGTCATGTCAGTGATGATAGATCAAGGTCTATAATATGTATTATTTTTATTATAATTATTATTATTTTTTCTTTGTTCGCCCTGTTGTTCATGGACTTCTCTTCTGCAGATATCTCTCTCTGACGTGACTTAATTTTATACTCAGTCACTGGGATTTCATAGCTCCCATAATATATTCTAATGCCATTTTTTGCATAATAATGCTTCAGAAAAATGGGTCTTTTATAGAAGAAATATGGGGAAAAACAAGGATTGATTTCTATGTCTCTTGAAGCTGAAATATATTATACTAAACCAACTCTAATAATGCTTCTTGTGTTTTTCTGTCAATGATGTTCCAGCTTTTATGGATTATTAAAGTACATTTTAGTACATTTTCATTATATTGGTCAATGTATTTTTGTGAATTAAACTTTTATCCAAAGCAGATTTGACTTATTTGAGAAGAGTGAAATTAAACGTTTGGAAACTAAAATGGGGATTGCATGGGGACATTTTTTTTTAAACTCTAGTTAATCAAGTATTGATTCTATACAGAGAGTCTGTTTATGGATCAATAGATGTATTATATATGTGTTGCCTTTACTTTTAATGACCACTAGGTGGCAGTATATGAACAAAAATGTGTCACATAGCCATTATATCTCCAGTGGGAAGCTGTCACAGTGCACTGATTCCAAGCTCTGTATCCCACCAATATATTACATAATGTGGCTTAATGGGACAATCAGTCACAATGAAAGTAGTGCACAGTGCATCTTTATATAATTATTCATCTTTACACACACAGCGGGTCTTGGGCAGAAGGAAGTGAGGTATTTCAACTGTGTTTTGCTGCCTTGTACACTGAGCCTGGATTAATTCCAGCTTCTCACCTGAACGACAAGATTTTCTGTAATCTTCTCACACTGATTTCCAGAGCAAAGTGTAAAGAAGAGAGCAGGGATTTTAAAACAGATGAAAGGTTAGAGGCTACATTGAATAAATGTCTGATTGGTGAAATAGCAGCGTAGAGTATTAACAGTTTTTCTTGAATATCAACTTGGAAGAAAATAGACTGATGACTGTTTGAGAGCTGCAACAATTAGTCAATTAGTTGATTGACAGAAAAATGAACGCCAATTGTTTTGATATTCGATGAATCTTTTTGGGTAGTTTTTAAATAAAAAATGCTAAAATTCTCTCGTTCCAGCTTCTTAAATGTGGATCTTTTCTTATTTAATCTTCTATGATAGTAAACTGAACATATTTGGGTTATAGTCGGGACATTTGAGGTTGCATCTTGGACTTTGATCAACATTTTTCACCCTTTTCTGACATTTTATAGACTAAAGATTAATCGATAATACAAATAATCGTTAGTTGCAGCCCTAGATTGTTTTGGGATAAACATGTCATGTTAACAGCTCTGTGAGGCTAGACTTTGGGACAGTTTTGCCTAAAGCTAAATGCTAAAATCAGCATCCTAACATGCTTACAATGACAATGCTAACATGCTGTTGTTTAGCAGGTATAATGTTCATCATGTTCAGCATCACCAGAGAATTAGCACATACAATCTATGCACTAAACACACAAGACAGCAAGGGCTGATGGGAGTGTATTTGGTCATAAATCTAGTGAAAAGTGAAGTTGCTACAAATCATTCCTGGGCATGAATGTCTGAACCCATTTCATGACAATTCATCCAATAGTGAGACATTTCACTCAAAACCACAAATATCAACCAGACGGTGGTGCAAGAGGAAAAGTCAGAAGATCACCAGAAGTCAGTAGGGTTCATTCTCTGGAGACCACGAACGTTTGTACAAAATTTCATGGCAATCCGCGCCATTCATATTGAGATATTTCAGTCAGGACCAACTGACAAGACAGGAATGTAATCCTTTGGTTGAAAGCAAATTAAATACCTGACAAATCAATATACTTCAAGATTTAGTATTGTCATAAAACTGATTGCTAATTGATTAGTGTTGTCCAGAAGGGTCTACATGTAGAGATATTCAAGGGGTAGCTACCTGTGGTGTGGCAAAGTCTGTCATCAGTCCCAGTCCCACATCTATAACCTGAACTGCAAGTGTGTTTTGCCAGAACTCAAAAATCCCCTTTATTGTAAAGGAGGTGCTATATAAATAAAGTATTATTATTATTAAAATAACCAGGCAGACCATAAGCACAAGCACCAGTTTGTTTTAACCTTTTTTTTCTAGGGGAGACAAAAAAAAATGCTTTATCATCTAAGCTCCTTATGTCTCCGAGGGGGACGTGTCAAGCAGAGGAGGATGCTAAATGTCTGCTGGTGAGAATGGTAGAGAAGGGATTAGAGCGTGTGACTCACTTCTTGTTCTTGTTTTTTGACTCTTATCACCTACACTGCAGCCTTGATCGGGCCTTTAATCCCTTTAGTGGTTGAGAAGCGGAGTAACACCAAACACTTTTGCATTCATTATATCCTCTCCGTGAAATAATGCCTGCTGTCATCCTCCAGACTCCCCCGGTCTGAGGTTTCTTCTTCTTCTCATCCAGGTCCCCTCGGAGAAGTAGGAGGGCTGTTTTGTGGGCTTGAATCAGATCAAAGCGCTCTCTCTGTGTCTTACGAATTGTGATCCTCACTAGTATACAGCTATGTGGAAACGCAGTACAATGAGCTTAATATTTTGCGCTTTTTAACAGTGAAATACACAAAAGTAAGTGAACACACCTGTCCTCACATTTTTGTGTATGAGGCTGGTTTTATGATTTGTGCTTTACTTCAAATGAAGGGGACTCTTCATGCAACAGCACACAATGATAATTAAGATAACGATGTGCTACCAACTTCCTCAATCAACAGTTTTGGGAAGTGCATTTCCTGTTTCAGCATGGTCCATGAAGAAATGGTTTTGGGAGTTTAGCGTGGAAGAACTTGACTGAAAGAGTAGAGTTATACTCCAAAAAAAGTACAGAGGCTTTACCAGGCATCACGAGGAGCAGGTAGATGTGTCAGGAAACAACAGCTAACGAACAACAGGTGTGCTACCAACTTTTCTTCAAGAGAGAACTCATAAAAAAAGATATTAATCTGTGGACAACATACTAAATCACAGTAATAGTTGACCAATACAATACTGGTGCATTTTCCTCTTCAAGAAGCATTCGCTGTTAGTAGATATAAACCTTCTTTTAACAGTGGTTGAAAAAGCTTCAAAGGAACTGAAGTTGTTCACATGTTGTGATCTGGTAAAACCAAAAAGCTTGAAAGTGCAATAATGCCTCCGTCCTCTTTTATGTTTCAAATATCAGTCGATCTCTTGGTTTCTAGGAGCTGACTGGCCGGCTTACAGCCCTGATCTCCTTCTCCATTGAACACTTTTGTGATGAAATGGCCTTTATCTCCCAACATCAGTGTCTTTCCTCTAATGTTCTTGTGCCTGAATGGGAGTAAATCCGTGCAGCCTAGAAGAACAGAGTCTGATATAATAGCAGATTAAAGGTTTTGGAAATTAAATATTCAACAATTACATACAGAATGAGTGTTCAGGTGTCTACACACAGAACTTTTGGCCATGTAGTATATTTAACAACAATGCTCAAAAAACCAAGGCAGAAAAGTAGTTCCTAATAAGCTGACAAAACAATTTTACCATGAGGTCCGTTTAGTAGCTTTTCTGGAGCTTTCAGTCATATCACTCAATCTTCAATCTCAGCCGATCAAGTTTGCCTTGTTGTCATAGAATTCAGATTTCCATTTTCTTTAAGGACTTCTTGTTGATGTTTGCTTAAAAACTGACATTGAAAGCTGATTCTTGACCTCAGACAAAGTTTCACAATTTCATCACAATTTATTTCAATCTCAACTTTTAAAGGATAAATCTGGAGATTTTCTATATTTTTCTTATCGTCAACAAATCTCATGTGCAGAACCAAACCAATAATGAACTGATCCTACTTTGAAGTATTGTGTGTGAATCCAAAGCCTGATATATCTAATTCCTCTGTGCTGTAGACCTCCATTGTTGTCCAAAAACTAATTAAAACACGTTGATGAGCCACACTGGGTGACATGTTCCTTCACCCCGAAGGCTATGGTTACGGTAGTTTGTTCAGAAATGGCTCCAAAGAGTAATAACGATCACAGCAATCACATTTTCAGTCTCTGGAGAGAAGTTCTTTGTGCTTCTTTCTAAATTTCTCAAAGAACTTCAGTACAAAGTCGAGAGGTTGTCATATGTAGCACAACAACCTGGCAAAGCTTTGTAAACGGAACTGCATTCCTGTGCATTCACAGTGGCGTATGCCGTACTACGAATGATACACACACACAATACTTGTAGGTATGATGAGTTCATTGTTGGTTTGGCTCAGAAAATGGCTAGGTATATCCTTTAAGGAAGACTGTGTGGTATGATCAATACCCCCAGAACAGCTACTAAATGGACTTTCTGGTGAGATTGTTTTGTCAATTTACTAAGAACTACTCTTCTGCCTCAGTACAGTAAAAATGTTTCTGTGCAATACATCACACGGCTTAAAGTCAACAACTGTATCCACGATCAAGAATTAACTTTTAATCTTAATCCATAATGAGGTTTTATTGTATAAACTCACATCAATACAGAATTATTATTTGAGGTGGTTACCCAATTATACAAGTGACACCTCACCTTAATGTATGCAGTGTCAGTATCAGCTCGAAATGACATAATGCTTTAGAGGAGTAGATATTGTTTTCCAGGTATTTTTCCTCCTTTCTAAGAGTCGAATAACATCTTCAACACAGTTTAAGATCTTTATTGTACATTGGCAGCACACACAAAAAATATCGTCAACAATAAACTGAGATGGATGAATTCTTAAAGAACTCCCAACAACAACAACAAGCTTTCATTCGCTCAAAGTCCCTGAACCCATTATAAAAGATTATATATTTCTTCAGTAATGTCATCCCTCCATCTCCTACCCCTCCACCCTCTCTCTCTCTCTCTCCACACACACACACACACACACTAACACACACACACACACACACACACACCCTTTCTACCCTTTCCCTTGCCAGATCAATTAACAGATTAGTGGTTGTGTGGGATAGATTGAAGGGCCAGGCTCAGGATATCATCTGCGTCTAATGCATTTTCTGGAGAGGGAGTGAACATGAGCTTCACTGTCGGGGGAATATTGACAGTTTGGAGTGCAAGGTTACGTTTGCCCTCCAAGGATTCATCATCTGCCATTTCCTGTCTGTAATTTATTTATTTAGATGATGTGCACTGATACTGTATTGATGCCCAGGTAATTCTCTAATATACAATGTATGCCAGGTTTCTCCTTTTTCCAGTAGAAATGTTATAAAGTTATACTGTTATACTGTATATGCTGCACAATATTTTTTAAAGGTCTTTTTTGCTTTTGCTTTGACGAATTTCAGTCTCCAGGTTCTGCAGCATGTATATTACTGTCCATGCTTCAAACAAAGTACATTTTCATATGTTTACTTAATTTAATCAAAATTTGTAAAGACATTTTCTGTGCAAGATGGCACTGTTCAGTTCATGTTGGCTTCCTCTTGGCTATGTTTTCTTAATCAAATAAATACCTCATATCTTTTGTGTTAACAGACACTCCGCGCTGTCTCTTCCAATATAAGGTGCTTTTCATTACTTTGTTTTATTCCCCTCCGCACACTGGTGAATGTATAATTTTTCTATTAACATGGATAGTCTGCCCGCCGTGTTTGCGATCGCACAGTTTTGTAATTAAAATGAAGGGCTTCAGTTCTCATTAGCAGTGTCACCTAGTTGAAAATGGATGATGTTTAGTCCCTCAGGTATTCCTTTATGTTTGCATGAGGAACAAGAAGCAATTTGTTCAGAGCAAATTCCACCTGTATTTACTCAGGCAGCCACGCAGCACAGTCTGTGTCTCTGTTTACACAAACACACACACACACACACACACACATATATATATATAGCAGTAAAGGCTGGAGTGTTTAGACAGCAGTGTGACTTTCTAATTTTGAAAGCAGAGAGCAGAAAATTGGAGGCACTTAAGTTCATACTGGATATTCTTTCAAATATTTCAAATCTCTTACACAACAGCAGCAGTTTAACCTGTTATACTTTTATATAATAATGCTAAATAACAGCTGCAGTTTCAGTAATTGATGACATCATCTCCACTCTGGATAAAAAAAAACTTTTTAGATTTATGTTTATTGACAACACTCCAATATATTTTGAAACACAGCATATGAGACTTTGTGAGGGATAGCACAATGAAGTCTCAGACTTATTTCCATCATTATCACTGGTATTGTCACAATCAAAGTGTCATTTCATTTTTGATGTTATTTCCACACTTCTCTTACAGGGAGAACTCAGACTGTTGTGGCATCAGTGCCACAGGGCTCTATTCTTGGTCCAATATTATTTACATTATACATACTGTAAATAACATTATTCTTCCTAATCAGTGCTTTGACATCCATTTTTATGCAGATGATATATGAGCCTGGTTCCACTCTGACTCAGGCTCTTACTCATCTTCAGTCTGCCTTTATGCCCTCTAGATATCTCTTCTTAATCACAGACTTGTTTTAGATGCAAATAAGACCAAGAACTTGTCTTCTTCTGTGTTTCTGACCACCCAGCCCTAAAACTGTAAAAGCTACACATATCAGTCCTGGATGCTGAGTCATAAAAATAATTAGGAGTTTGTCTCAACAGCAGACTGTCATTCAAGATTCATATTTATCATTTGACCAAACAATTAAAAATCAACGATCTGTGTAGAATTAGTTGAAAAGTTGGATGGTCATCTTTACTGAAGAGAAGGAACAACTTTTTCATGATATTCACCTATAAAGCTACTGTTAAAGCTTTCAAACTACCTCACATCTCTTCTCTCATTGAAATCTTATCCCATATGTAAGTATCAACCTTGGCAGAACTGGTTTCAGGCACTATGCACCCTTTAAATTGAATGAACTGCAAACATTGCTCTTTACTATCTGAAGTTTTTTATGACTCCTATTTTGTCACATGATTGTGTAATTCTCGTATGCTGGTCGTGTGGTTCTCTGTTTATGAATGTTTCTAGTTTTCATGTCTTTTTTGAAAAAGAGATGAGTCTACTTGATTAAATATGCATTACAATAATTATTTTTTACTGTTACTTATTATCATTATTGTACTGTACTATGGTAATTTGGTCAGTAATTTTTTTGACCTTAAATGAAATCTTTCCACTAGCTATATAAAACATCACAGCTTATTTCGCTTCTCTTTGTGTGGTAAGGAAAGCTTTATCCAATCTGGTCTCCTGAATCATGACTTGTGCAGTTTGTGATGACAAGAGAACACTGAACAATCAATGGTAATGTGTTTGAGAACCAAAGTGGCAGCCACTCTTCAGGGACCTTCCTGTGTCTGTTGGCTCGAGTTCCAGTCAATTACTCTTAGTGATAAATCTCAGCTGTCTGTCTGTGTGTCTGTCTGTCTGTCGGGAGATCAAGCTGATGCATCACAGCCTCCTACTGACTGAGCCCTCACGAAGTGGTTTCATCACATTCATCAGACAAACGGATGCAGTTGCTATTTAAAGGGAAAATCCACTCTAAACAGGTTGGATGTATGTTAAACTGTTAACAATTGGAAAAAAGGGAGTATTCAGAATATCAACTGTGAACACCATTTGGATTTTTAGCCTTCTGTAAAGCAATATCCTCTTTCAAGACTAGTGGTTTTTGTACAGATGTTCAACCATCATAAAGACTGAAATCCCTCTTAGAAGAGTATGCGCCATGTTTTACACAAGCAAATGTATAACATAACATAGAGAAACCATAAAACATGTTAAATTTTGAATGAAACCTTTGACTTTTTCCTGAAAATGTTCCCATTCATGTTATAAAATGTTTATCATTGCCTCCATTTACCTACATGACTGTAATGTTACAGCTGTTTATTACAGTAAATCTAAGAAATATAAGAGATCACTAACAAATACAAGCATTTGGATGCACCAAAAGATGAAATTAAAGCATCAGACAGAAAAAAAACAAAAATGTTTGTAGTCGTGACTGCACACTCAACCCATAACAAGATTAAAAGAGTCTACACAGTCATGCTTGCGACTCTGAGAGGCTGTGCTTATAGGCACAGCAGGGCTTCGAGCTATAATGTCAACATCCTACATTTGTGAGCACGTAGCATGCTGTCTAGCGGGTGTAATGTTTACCATATTAACTATTCTGGTTTAAATGATAAAAAGACTGCATTTATATAGTGTTTTTATCAAAAGCACTTTTAAATTTTTCCTTTCCTTACACACACAGATGGCATGGAGCTACAAGGCTCTGGTGTAACCATTGGGAGAAATTTGGGGTTCAGTGTCGAAACTTGACCAAGGACACATGTGAGTGTCCTTGGTTCAAGTTTTGAATATTAGCTCTAAACACAAAGTACAGCTGAGGCTAATGGGTGTGTAATTACTTTTGCAGGTATTTTGTCTTAAAGTTAAGTATTGGATAAACAGACTGACAGTATGACATCCCTGCATGTGCTGCTACCATGGCTAACAACCACAAACACATAATGACCAAAAATCTGAACAAAACATGCAAAACAGCAAAACATGTTTTCCTCTGCAATTCATCAGACTCATCAAAATAAATAAATAAATAAAAATCCAGCAAGAACTCTCCAAGGGCTTAAAAAAGAGGGCTCATCAATTCATACACTAATGATATTTCCAATATTTGCATATCAGGCAGACAACCAAACACTTTGTGTAACAATTACAAGAAAATGTTTTATCCTGAAATGCTGATGTTCAGCAGTTGCCAACATCTCCTTCTACGTTGTACAAAGTGTGCCACGCTCTTTCTGCTTTTTCATTAAATTACAACACTTATTAACAAACCAACACCACAGACTGATTACACAGTCTGTCTACAGTAACAGCATATGATTATTTAAGAAACTGCAATACATGTAGCCTACTGTAGAGGTTAAAAATGACTCTTATGGGAATTCTCCACACTGTGCAGTTATATCTAATCTTTCTTTCACGTACTGTGATTCAGAGATGAGCAGGTTCGTTTTCACAGCATATCCAACACATTGTAATACCACCACCTCCACTGATTCACCCATCAACCAGTATTTGCATCCTGATCCAGTGTTTTTGCCTCCCACTGTGATCTTTTTAATTTCTCAGCTCTGTTGACTTTTTTGCTCCCTTAAGTATTATTTTCATGCCAGTGTTTGCGGCGTATTTTTAGCCTGACATACAAATCTTTTTTTCAGGTAAGTGTTTTTCTATCCTGCAGCTAAGTATGTTTCCTCTAACTCATCCTCTTTGTGTCAATAGCTCATTACATGAAGAGGCTCTCCTCTCTTCATGTCTCTTTGTCTGCCATAGGCTTTTTTCATCATTACCTCACTCTCCCTCCTGGTCAGCGGCTCCCACACATCTATTACATGCCACAATGATTTTGTGCACGCGTGCATGTGCACACATGCATGGCAGCAAGCACCCTAATGTGTGTTGGTGTCTGATCATTAAAGAGGTGATGGCTATAGAGGTGTTAGTGATGTCTCAATATCAATTCACTCCAAGGCCTGACTCTTGGCCGCTCCCCCTCTTTGCTAATCTAACCTCGTCCTCGCCCCCTGTGATATAGTAGCAGGTCACTGGCCTGTATAGTTATTCATGATGGTGGAGCTGTCGGTGAGGAGACTTAATGTACATCCTCTGTCACCACATATATTCAGGGATCTTTCTTTATTTTTTAAAATGATTAAGTATTAGTCAATGGGAGGGATTTGGTCCAAAGCTGTTTTATGACCCTTTAATTTATGTATTTCTGTATTTACTATGAATTATCTTCTTCTTTTGAACCCCCCTAAATATTCCTTATTTTATTTTGATGCTATAGGGTGGGGGATGGTGGTGAGGGTGGAGTAAGGTTATTATAAAATGTGGTCAAGGCAGCCACAGTGTTGGAAAAATTGGATTTTTCCACACTGTGCGGACACACACTACATATGTTGATGATTTGGGTCATACTATGTCATTTTTCTGCACCTGCACAGTGTGTATGTTAAAAGGATGTAATAAAAGCAATAAAAATGGGGTCACAATAAAAGGCATTTAAACAATAGCTGTTCTTGCTTTTGAATCATCAGGTGCAGTGTTTTTTTTGGCACATTTTGCTTTTACTGCAAATAAAAATAGGTTCTTAGTCACCATCAGATGTCATGTTGCATCCTATCAAACCATAAAACTATACACTTATGTTGTCAGATTATCCTTTGGTGCTATGTGGTCTGTCTGTTTCTGGTTTTTCATGCATATATATTTGTATTTTGTCTTGCAGAACACATGTAACCAGTCAGGCACTACAGGAGCTTTGACCCTGAGGTGATTCTGAAAGACAGAAACAGTCTTTATGAAGCAGCTGCTGACATCTGGCAGCTGGAGAAACCGCTGAATTCATCCTGTCAATAGAGTTTTTTCATGCTTTCTTCCTATTAGTCATAGATATTTTTTTAGAACTCAATTATTAAACCTTTCCGAGATTCAAACAAAACAGGATAAAAATTGAAGCGACACATGCTATAACGACTACAGAACAACATATACTCTGAAATGTGACGAGAAAATTGGTAGACAGGGGACTGTGTTTGTTGAATCTCTGCCATTATCCAGCTTGAACTGGAGTGACAGAGCACTATAAGGCATTGATTTAAACCCCTAACAAAGGAGCAGAGGGGAGCTCATATTATCACACGGCTTCATGATAGAGATACTGGAGGATTTTTCCTCATGGATGAAGCTGCATTAAGGGCACACAAATAGAGCTCTTGTCTGGTGATGAAACCCTATCCCTCTCCTCTTTGTATCTCATCGTGGAGAGCTCTGATGGCCACTTTCTGCACGCAGTCACGTTTGTGGGCCGACATTGAGGGAAAAAATGGCAGGGACAATGGAAAAACAAGGGTGGGGGTTGGGGCGGGGGGGGGGGGGGGGGGGGGGTTCCACAACCGGGGAAATGCGGCTTCAAGCATGAAATCAGAGCCACTGGAGATGGCTGCTCTCTCATTGAATCCTGCTCTCCTGTTCTGCTGACTTGGAGGTTTGTGGCTGTAATGAATATCTTGGATTTATCTGGGATTGTGGAGGCTTCCCTGGGCTGCTCTGTATTCAGCTGCAGCTCAAAACAAGGTAGACTCTATGACTCTACGGATGGATGGTTGGATCTTTTTTTTTTCCTGTTCTCTTGCTCTACTCCTTGATGAAATTCATTGCTTGTGTAAAAAGCGTTTTTTATAGCGTGCTCGCTGAATTTCATAATCTGTTCTCGGTGCACAGAGGTGATAAATTGGCGCCCAGAAAATCATTTTCAGGTATAATTGCTCACAATTCCAGCCCTCATCTGGGTTTTGCCATTCAGTTACACTGTGCCTTTGGTTAAATAAGAACAAAAACACTAGAAAATGTGCAATGAAAAAAACTATTTACAGTGTGAAAAATTAGATTCAAGCATGTTTTCCCTTCAGAGTTTAAAGGTTCCTCTCAAAATTAAATCTTTTTTTTTCCTGAAAATGTTCTTTACTGAGAAGCTGTTTAATTTTTTAAATGAATAAACGCTTCATTACCAACACTCATTAATGTATTAATGTAATGTACATATGATTACTTTCAGTTCAGTTGCTTTTGCCTTTTACTTTCAATATCTGCCAGACATTCCAGTTTCAGGAGTTTATGTAATTATAAACCTTGTTTGGAGCATTCAAGTTGGACTGAAACTATCAACCCTCACAGCTTCAAGATTTGTAAAATTATGCTAGTCTCCTTATTTTAAATTTAACTACAAATGTGAACCTCATGGTGGCGCTAGAGGAAATGTCAGGGGGTCACCAAAGTCAGTATGATTCATCCTCTGAGGATTATGAATGTATGTACAAAATGTAATGGCAATCCATCTAATAATGGTTGAGATATTATACTCTGTGAGTCAGTGGTGGACTGACATTGTCATCCTTGTTTTATTAGTCACACAGCTAACGTAGCTGATAAAACAGGTGAGGTGCAGAAAACACACACACAAAAAAAGTGTGAAACATCTTCAACACAACAAAATAAATGTGACATAGCAGAAAATAACTGAATTTCATGACAAATTAAACTGACAATAGAAAAATGAAACAAAGAGGATTTATTTTTCTTTTGTTTCTTTTTTTTCTCTCCTCATAATCAGACTGAGGAAATCCGTTTAAATGAAATCCGTCCCTGGACTCTTGTGTCTCTGCCATGTTTTAGAGGCTGGGAGGAAGAGGAGGTTATTCGGCCAATTGGCTTCTCATCACAGAGCTCCTTCTTCACCACCACTCACGTGCAGAGAGAGAGAGAGAGACACACACACACACACACACACACACATACATAATAAAGACAAAACTGCCTCGGTGTCCCCATGTGGCTCTCTACTACACAACCAGAGATGACTGAACTGAATACTGAGCTGCTTATTGGAGCATGATTACACACCACAGGACCCACAGCTAAATATCACCCAGATGAGCAGCCATTTCCCCACAACAATAGCTAATTGAACACAGTACCCTGCTTTTCAAAGGCTGTGCTGAGGCCTTTTGAAATGGTGCAGGTTGATATTTCTTTCAAAAGAGACTCTCAAGACCTGAGTATCCACAGCTGCTGTCCGCGTTAAATGTCCTAAGTGGCCTTAACTTCCTGCAGTGTAACAAAGACGGGATAAAATGCTGCTGAGTCGTCACTTTGCAGGCCTGCAGATTTTGATAGATGAACTTGCAGAGTCAAATCACAAGGAGGATACACAATATTACAAAGAACTTACACAGTTAAACAGTTTCACAGAGAGGAAGCAAGTGATTCATCCTGGTTTATTGCCATAAACACAGTCATAAGCACATCATGGGTGGTGCTGAGCTGAAAATGTGCCCAGAATTTCTGTTTGGTAACCATTTGTTTCCGACAGCATCATTATTGGAACTTGTGAATGAATGTACAGGCCATTGCCTCCCAAAGACCACAACTACAGACGAGCAAACTGTGAGTGAATAAACAAATATAGTACATGAGCAGTTTTACTTTGAATGTATCTATATATATATATACCATATGTTTTTAAAATGTGGTTTGAAAGGCATTCTTTTTTTTAGCCACACAGCGACATGGCTCCAGGAATGGCAATGTTGGTTGATTGGTCCACCACTTTGGTCCAGACTGAAATATCTCAACAACTATTAGATGTGTTGCCATGGAATTTGGTATAGATATTCATGGTCTCCAGTGGATGAATCCTCCAATCTTTAGCGCCACCATGAGGTTGATATTTTTGTCTTTTATTGAAATGTCTTGACAGCCATTAATTGGATTCATGGCCATGAAATTTGATACAAACATTCATTTTTCTCATTGGATGAATTGTTTTAACTTTGTACCCAGCACCATCATCAGGTCAAAATCATTACTTGTCCAATACAGGTTTATGACCCAGTACCTGCAGGACATTCCCGTTAGCTCAGCTGTACTTTGTGTTAAGTGCTAATAAGCATACATGTTAGCATTGTCATTGTGAGCATGTTAGCATGCTGACATTAGCACTTAGCTCAGAGCAGTGGTTTGCCTGAGTAAAGCCTCACAGAGTTGCTAGAATGGCTGTACACCCTTAAACTGTGTCTCAACACTATATCCTAACTCTCAGCAGGGTTTAAGTATGTAGAAAATTCACATTGGAGCAGTGATAAAAAGTATACTGTAAGCTTTATATAAGCTTTTATTATAGATTATAGATTGGACTGTTGATGCAATCCAATGCTATATCTTTGTTTAATTGGCAGTGCCATTCAGTTTGATTTGGTATTGTATCATTTCCTGTCAGTATAAAATGGTTAAGTATGTATAAAATATATAAAAAATACTATATGGTGCATACTATACACAGTTAGTATTTAACATAAAATTGAGACACATGGTTAGTCTCGATTCGACCTCTACTGGTGACCTGGGACACAGCCGACAATGTCTTGTAACTGGCACAAATATATATGCCTTAGTAATAAACACAAAAACACAAAAAAACCCCACAAGTAATACAATCCAACAATAACAAAATATAAATTTTCTATAGATACATCTTGAATAAGTGAGCCAGAAACTTTCATCAATTCACTGAGAACATTAGGAGTCATTTGTAGATAGCACTTGCAAATTTTATTATTGTAAGTTAACAAAACTTGAAATACTTTTGATTTTGCAGAGAAAAAGGCTTGTATTTGGGCCAAAATGGTATTTCATTTCTTGGAACATGGAAATACTGAGATCTGATCTGGGCCATTTCTTAAAAAAGAGCAGGCCGGAAATGAGTTTATGAAAGCTGGAAATCTTAACACCTGGCAGAGAAATCACTGGTCCATGAACAGAACCTGAAACCTCTGCAAACATACTAAGGACATTTCTTACTATAGCAGTGTAGAAACTATGTGCCCCTTTAATATGCAGATCTAAGTAGAATTTCAACCAAAATAGAAAGTAAATAGCTTTCAATATCAAGACCATTAGTAGAATCAACTCCTCTCTGATTCAGTTCAAAATTTTAAGCCTCACAGTGGAAGCACTTGTTGCAAGGCTGTTGCACAGGATTGCGTAATGTTTGTGCTGCTGTTATTGTGTCCCGCTGTCGTACTGTAGATCTCAGCTACTAATGGAAGTCCTGCTTTGATATCAGTGCTCAGCATGTCATCTTAATATTTGGACACATCACATCAAGGAACAGCAAATCTGCTTCCATGGAGTTAACGTGCAAACATCAGGCCCCCTCTCTGACTGTGCAGCAACTCTGAAGATTCCTGCTGTGTAGTGTACGTGTGTGTGTGTGTGTGTGTGTGCACGTGTGCGCGTGTGTGAGACAGAGAAGCAGTGAGGTGCTAAGCATTGAAAAAAAAAAACAGCTTTGCGTGTGCATGTGTGTGTTTCTCTGTGAAAAGCCACAAATGCTTGCAGTGTGCGCTCATGCATACTGATGAATGTTTTGTTTATGTTTGTCTGTATTAGGTTTAATTTGTATAAACCATAGACTGGATGTATATAAAGATGGACGTAGCGAGGTGTGACGTCACCCACTTGTTTACATTGGAGCCGGTTTGAAACTCAGAGCCGCTGCTTATGGTCAGCGCCATCTTTTCTGTTTGGAGCCAGGACCTTCCATGTAAGGAGTGCAGGTGTTGCCTTTCACACTCTGGAAAAATGCCCTACTGCCTCATACCGAAGCCAACGTTAGCTTACTGGGAACACTGAGCGCTGGACACTTGGGCTAGCTACTTTAGCTAAATTGTGCTAACAGAGTATGCATCTTAATCGCGTACCATTAAACATTAAAGCCAAAATATTGTGATAATAGTCTGGCTCAGTGCGAGCAGGTAAGCCAACTGTCAAATACAGTTGTCAATCAACGCCCACATGGCAGACAGAGCAATAATTTCCAAGATGACCACCAGCACACTTATTAGAGTGCCTGGATTTACTGATTGAGGCCATAATGACTTAGTGTTTCTAGGCAGAAGTTGACGCTTTTTGAACAGGAGCCAATTGGAGCTGGGGATTTTTTGGTGCCAGCATCTAGTGGCCATCATTGGCATTGAGCTTTAAGGTACTTCCGCACTGACTTCAGCCTCAAACTGTGGTAGTTGCTGCTTGGGATAAACTGATAACATGTAGGGCACATTGGAATATGCTGTATAAAGCCTGACTCTAGTGAATGGCTCTTTCAACTTGCATAGTTTTTTGGCCATTAGGGGGCAGTAGAAACAAGCTGTAAATACAACACCAATATATTTTCATCCTTTAAGCTGATATTGCAAATCTGTTAGCAAACAGTTGCCTATTTATAAATCCAGCAGATACAGAGCAACATTAGCTGGTTGTAACGGTGGTTCAACATAAGTCCAATATTCACACCTCTTTTAGCTCTGTTTTGGTTTCCACCAACCTTTGAGAGAAATATCTGTCTATGTTCATATGTTCATAAGCTAGTTGCTAACTTTTTCTGTCTGCCATTTGGTGTTGGGTAGGTAGGTTTTTATAGTTTTTTTCTTTTTTTGCTGAAAACAGCTTTGTGATCCAGCCAAAAATGACGCTATGGAAGAGGGAAGAAAACTGTAAAGTTGACGGCTGGAAAACAAAGCAAAGAGCCGCTTTCAGTAGAGCTGAGAGGAACTGTACGTAGGGTCAGAGGATAATTCTCTGTGGGTTCACCTTACATATTACACATAGTCATTTAATCAATTGTTATTATAAAAATATTGATTATTGAAATCTTAAATCCAAATAGATGACACTGAGGAATCTGTTTAAAGTTTAAATCTTTATTTTTTTTACTCTCAACAAAATGTTGACTTCATATTGTTCCTTTTTTAAGAAAAGTTGCAAATACTGGATAGCATACTGATAGATAGATAGATAGATAGATAAATAGATAGATAGATAGATGTGTGCGTTCAGGTGAGCTTGCTATTCTTCCTGGGTGTCTTGAAGGTCGATAGTGGCTGGTTTGAGCCTCCAGGGCTTCCTGTCAATCTGTCTACTCCTATCACGTCTTTATCTTTATAATGATGAGATACGGGCACTGCACGAGCTGAGGTACTCTAATGAATTCACTCATTCTGGCAGGTAGACACTGATGTTTGTATGTACACACAGACACACACACACACACACACACACACACACACATACATACCTGTATGCATATACACAAGCAGTTGCGTGTGGCATTTTTGCTTTGTCCTGTCTCAGTGGCCTCTTGTATTGATGCTCTGAGCGGGATGTCTGTGACATTTAATTTTTGAAAAGCTTTAATTGGCTGAGCACGGAGAGTCGTTCTCGACCTTGGGGACATGAAGCCTATCTGTCGTAGATATTTTCCCGCTTTGGATCTTGCATCTAGAAAACCTCTTTTGACCTTTGGAGCTTTTTCCCATATGCCACTGTCTTCTTCAGAGATCAAGCTCCATTTGCCGAAGAAGGCTATGGAATACTGTCAAAAGCTGTTTGACAGCTGAAATGTTTACATGGAGCACAGAGAAAACTGCATATCGCAGTTTACATGATCCTAATATTATCCATGTTTTCTTCCATACACAGCATATTGTGATTTTCTGTCATTTATACACTGTTATAATGTCGGATGTCTATGTTAAACATAATTAAAGTTCCAAAACTTGATGTAAATCTATGTAAAAATGCCGCCTTCAAGTCAAAAGCCCGCAGTGTTACCTCTGCTTCTCCATTAAATTGATGTCAAATTGTTTGTGCATCCCCCAAGTTTTATATTTTGAGTAAAGAATGGCAAAATGAAGCGAAATCAGACTACTATTGTTTGTTTACATAGCCCCTGGAGCCTCTGGAGCTGGTGGTGCTGGCGGAAGTCTGCAGAGGGCCAACCAGTCAGAACAGAGTGGGCTCATCGGGAGGGGGGGCCTTAAAGAGACAGGATCTAAAACGGCCTGTTTCAGACAGAGGCTGAACTGAGGGGATGTGTAAAGAGCCAGTATAAGAGTTTTTTGAACTGTAAATCATGCAAAGATATTCTAGTAGAGCCCCAGAATAAAAAATGTAGACCTGGATATAGACCTTGTTTTCTAGCTACCTGGATGTAGCTTCTCCATTTAATCTTTGGTAACTGAAGATGAGCGCAACGAATAAATGTTTACTCTGCATTACATTGGTGTCAGATGTCTTCTGTTTTTTTTCACATGTTGACCATCACAATGCCTTTTATCAACATATTTTTTGTTATTCTGACTAAATATTACATACACTCAACTGTGAACATGGCAGACAGCTTGCATATCCACGTTTCTTATCATTGAGATATGACATTTGCATGTGCAAAACAAGACTGGAGCAGTCCAAAAACATCTTTCTTTTAGAGGCATTTAAAAAAATATTAATGTACCATCAAACCTAAACAGCCCATTCATGTCTTCGATCTTGTTCTGGGGTGAACTTTCTGACTTTAAAAAACACTTTCAAGACAAAACAAATTACATTTCAGTCTGTGCAACCACAAGCACATTTTCCCATAAGCTTAATTCTCTTAATAATATAAAATCAACACACAAACTCTGCTGCTCGTCCGCAGACAGTGAGTGTTTGTGGGATTTGTTTACAATGTGAACATATCCAAGGTGATTTTAGGAATGGGACGGGGACATTTTCTGGTTCATACAGTTACTTGTAAGCAAAGCTCATTTGGACTTTACAGCACAAAGCAGCTCTGGATCTGCTGGAGGAAATCCTTGATTAGTGCCTGTGAGCCTGTTGTTCATGCTCACAAATGCAAATTGACTATGGTGGCCATGAAAGAAGACACTTGATTTCTTTCCTTTTTTGGGGCTTTAGTGGCCCAGATAAGCATATGAATGCCTTCTTTGCCTTTCAGTGTGCACGTGTGTCTCTGCTGAAGATGCACTGATGTTTAAAACTGTGTCATCTGGTAAAATCATCAGAGCACAGCAAAATGCCGCCGGGACAATCATCACCACCGACAGTTTAATCTCGCTGCTTAAACCTTTGAGAGAGAGAGAGAGAGCAATACACCATCACTTCCTCTTAAAAAAAAATGAAGCCTTCGCCTGAATTACCACCTTCTTTTGGTATTTGCCTCGTTAAAGATGAATACAAGTGAACATGAAAGTGGTTTGGATGAAAAACAAAGAGGTACACAGACCTCGTCATTTTCTCTGGGCCTCTGGGCTTTGAGTTTATGGCCTTGGTTCCTGTTTTGTAAATAAACACCAAACAGCCGCTGCTCTGCTTTCACTTCACCAAAGGGAATATTTCAGCATGTGTGTTTAACGGATGTGAATCTGTACTTGTACATCTGCATGTGAGTAAGTTTGGGATTTTTGGTTGGTCTAATTAATGTCGTAGTTGACATATGTGTCTGTTAGTGTGTTAGTGTGCATGTAAGCATCTTGTGCCTGTTTTGTGTGTGTGTGTGTGTGTGTGTGTGTGTGTGTGTGTGTGTGTGTGTGTGTGGCTTCCTTTGAGCAATATGGAAGTCATTTTGCAGACAGGCACCAAAATACATTCAGTATATCCTGTCTTTCCTTTCAAACTTGTCAGTTTGAATCATTGTGTACCTTCTTTTTAAAATAACATATGTTAACAGCACCACTTATATTTGTCAGTGTTTTACTATGAAAGTCAAACTGAAATTTGAATTCTCCTCACTTTTTGTGAATGGAAATATAAACTATAATAGCACTGCAACTATTTTGCAATTTTTTTCCATTTTTCAGAAGGGGATAACACCGTTTTTGGACATATTTGTAGAAACAGTGTCTAAACTTCAGGCGGCTGGATGGGTGTTTCCCACAGCAGCAGTTGATTGACATCGGAGGAGGAATGTTGCTTTCAACTTCTTTGGTGCACCACTGACGGGAGAATCGGGACGGGAGAGCGCTGTATATCCTAAAAATGTTAATACAAGACATTTTCCCCCTCTTTATCAACAAGCACAAGTTTGTATTCCACCTGAAACGTGGAAGCTAGTTAGCCTGGCTAGTTTCCACTAGCCCTCAGTACGCCAAATAGATATAGAGTTGAGTGGTGTGAATGTGAGAACCGCTGGCTCTTTAAGTGTTTTTTCAGTTTCATGCTGACTCAAGCTGAGCTCCACTTATGAGTCATGTAATGTTGTCTATGGGAAAAATTAATAAGATTTTTACTTCACAATTAGCAACTCTTTTGCACCAATCAAATGATTAGCACTACCAGGACATTTTCAGTCTGTACTGAAAGGTCGCACCTTAAGAACACTAATGTAGGGAAGAAGGGGAAGAAATAACACTCACATTGTTTCTTTTTGGTTATAACAAATTTGAAAACAGACATATACAACTAAAACCAACTAAAAGGATATACTGTATATAATAATTTCTCAGCAAGAATTACCATAATTTCAGTTTGACTTTAACATATTATTATTTACATATACTGTGTGCTGTTACTGACAAATTGTTGTTGAACTGAAAATGACAAAATTACTTTTCTGCAAGTCTATGCACAACAGGGAGCACTCAGAGTGAGGAACAATGTGTGTCTGTCTGTCGTTCATTTACAATGTTACAGCTCAGCTACAGCTGTGAGGAAGAAGACAGGCTCCATTTAATTCAGACATAGAGAGGAGGAGGAGGAGGTTTAGAAGGGGGGAAGGGATGGAGAAGCCACGGGGTTTTTTACACGCTGTCACATGTCCTCTCTGCACCTTGCGCTGCCATCGCCTCTCCTCCGGTGTTACTGGAGACATGATGAGCACTGAGAGCTCCCCATCTGCCACGGCATCTAAATATAAAGCGCTAATGGTATCAGACAGCCTTATTAATGATGAATCAGGTATTGAAAACAAAAAAAGCATAATCAGTCATAGATTAGGATGGCACTCAGATGTTGTTTGTATGTTAGATATATCAGGTTGACTGTGGTGAGTACTCAGATCCTTTACAAGTAAAAGTGCTGTGTACAAAATTTCACTCGAGTAAAAATTCAGAAATATTATCAGTAAAATATTGTTTTATTATTACTGATGCTTTAACATGTAAGCAGCATTTAAATGTTGCAACTGGTCAGGATCAAACTAATTTTTAGGGTGGTAACTAACTATTATTGTCATTATTTTCTCAATTAGTCATTTGGTCTATAAAATTATAAAAAATGCTCATCATTATGTCTCATTGCTCAAGGTGATGTGATCAAATTAACTAACAAAAAACCTGAAGATATTCTATTTATTGTTATATAAAGCAGAAAAAAGCACCAAATCTTCACATTTGAGAAGTCATCAAATCAAATCATCAAAAATTTGGCATTTTTTCCAGAAAAATGACTTAGATAATTAATGCTTTATTGCTTTATTTACTGCTTTATTTTGGGATAATTCTATATGTATATCATATTGTATAAGATGGCCATGTTTTGTGTGTAAAATCTTATTCTACAAAGTGACCAGTAACTATTATGTAGCTGTTAAAGATAGATTTAATCCACATAATAATAGATTTAATCCACAGACAAAGGCAGTGGATTAAAAACAACAATATTTGCATCTAATGTAGCCTTAAGTACAGTACTGGAGTAAATGAACTTGGATACTTTCCACCACTGGGGGTTTACAAAGGAATGGGACCTTTATGAAAGCAACTGAATGTGTTTACCATTTTCAAGAATACAGTATAAATATGAATACACCCCAGTGTTGACTCCAGGGGACAGACGGAGAGATGATTTGACCCAGGGAGACCCACGAGAGCCCGACATCAGCGACACTGTGACGCTCTGTCTGCTGAAAACAAGCTGAACTGTGTTTTCATGTGGCCCTGAGGAACAACTGGTTAATAAAACCAGTAGGATAGTCTGTAACACTACGAGCCCCCTGGGGACGAGCTGGCTCCACTGACACACACACACACACACACACACACACACACACACACACACACATATACCCATACAGACAGATGGACACAGGCATGCAGTGCACAAACATGAACACACACAGTACATGCACGTTTCTAAGAACACACAGCCATAGGCGTGCAGGCAAGTAAGTGGGTAAAGCTCAGCCCCCCTCTCTGTCTTTCACACACACACACACACACACACACACACACACACACACACACACACACACACACACACACACACACACACACATGCAGCAGCTGGGAGCAGCTCAGGCCAGGTGATGCTTAAATATATCTATTTTAGGACACAAAGGGATGCAGATAAAACCTGCTGAAGGTGATGTATAGAAAAAAACAACACTCTGGATGCATTTTAACTTAGAAATCTAAGTGTTTGACTTTTCTAAGACTTCCTCGTGCTCCTGAGAAATAAAAATGTAGAATTTTGGTAGTCTCATCATGCCATTTACAGTTTCTCATGAATATTTGTGCAGCACAAATTGCTCCTAGTGATGAGGAATCCATATAAATTTGAAATATAATGTAATGCATTTATGCTGTATTGGCGTTTGATCAATGTTTGATCAAGTACAGCCATTACAGTGATTTATGTGTTTGACCTCTGACATTCAGACAGTGAAACAGCCAAACAGAACTGTGTGAAAAGTCTAGTCAATATATTACCAGTACTAAAGGCTCATTGGTGCAAGACTCGTGATCAATAAATGGACTGGTGGCTCCCCCACAAACAAAACAATCTATAAGCAGAGTCAAATGAGCTTTATATAGTGGGGGCACAGTTGGTGAAAAACTGCAATGACACAGAAATCAAATGAAACCATAGTGAAAAAATTAAGGTCAGTATCAAACATGCACCAATGGGAGCTGCCCAGCAGCACCATAGTGCTCTACTGTTGTGTGACTTGCTCAAAGGACTCACAGAGGTAGTCACTGTGGGAGAGTATTACTCATTCATACACTCCCCCTGTTTTTGCCAGTTGGTATATAAATCTGAAATGGCGTATTTTCCGTCACAAGCCCACTTTTTCAAACCTTTAGGCTCCTGTTGCCCTATTTACACAAGAAATGAGTCAGGAAATCTGTGCTCTTGCTTGTAGCCGAATTGAATTAATTATGTGAAATGTAAAGTGCTGTGTGTGTAGTTGCCACCAGCATGGATCCATGTGACAGCAAGCTCCATACTCAGTGCCAAAAATAACTGAAGACTAGATCATTATCAATTCAGCTGTAGAAATTCCACTTTTTAGCCATGCTAACAGCGTCGCTCTAAGGATGTTCTGTGGGTCAGTCGGTCCACCACTTTGGTCCAGAGTGAAATATCTCAACAACTATCAGATGGATTGCCATGAAATTGTGAACAGACATCTATGACTCCCAGAGGATGAATCCCTCTGAATTTGGTGATTCCCTGACTTTTCTTCTAGCTACACCATGAATTTGACATTTGTGGTTTTGAGTGCAATGTCCTGACAACTATTGGGTGGATTTTGATGAAATTTGGAAACACACACATTCATGTCCCCTTTAGGATGAATTGTAATACTGTGGGTTTGGTGATCCCTTAAAGTCTCCCTCCACTCAAAAATATGTTTTTCTTCTTGCTACTTCAGTTGGATGTCTGAGCTTCACTGTGCACAATGATGTACTGTATGTGCAGAGTTTGACACTGGAAGGCTGTTTTCACATTCATCTGCTGATAGAAGAAAGTTTGTCTGCACTCACCTTCAATCTGAGTTTAAAGCGTGTACCTGCAAGCATCATTTGTAACATCACAAATAGTTTGGAACCAATCCTGGTCCTGTATGCAGTTTACACAGGTGTGATGTGGAATCTTGAAACGTCTAGTGCACATACATTGAAAACTGATTTTCAGTGAAGTAGGAGACATCTTATATCCAGCAGTTGAACTATTGAAATTTACAATATTTTGTATATTCATAGGTTTTTAAATTTTTTTATTGCAGTAGAAGAAGTAGATGTCAAGAATTTTAATGAGGGAACTGTACTTTTGTGGAAAAAACCATATTATACACTAATTATTATGCAAACTATTATTTAGCATGCTGATGTTAGCATTTAACTCAAAGCACTGCTATGTCTAAATACAGTCTCACAGAGCTGCTAGCTTGGCTGTAGACTTACTGCACTGATATTCCCTACTGAGAGTGGATTAACTATGTAAAAGAAATGGTTCCAGGCATGTAGGATAAAATCTACCTATATTAAGTTTAAAAGTGAAATATTTGTTGATGTCTTTGTCTTTATATGTCTTGTGGGATTGTATTGTGCAAAACATTGCCAAAAAACACTCTCAGCTATAAGAGAGCTACAGCAAAGATGACAATGAAAAAAATGAAAAAGACATCTAGTGTTCAGCCCACTGCTTCACCCACATTATGGAGTTGTTTTGAAAATCCCCTCACTATTACACAGTGTTGGACTCCCTCAGTGTCCAGCTACTACAACAGTGACAGAAATGTAAACATTTCTGGCTCCAAGATGAGAGATTCACCCATCTGGGGACCACCGCATGCATTCCAGCAGCAGCGATGACACAGAAAAGGAAGTCGTGACACAGAAAAAAAGCCGGCAGAGATCGTAGCCTAATGGGTTAGTGTTCCAGTAGTGTGCCTTTCTGCACCAGGAGATGATGTGATGTAAGGCTACACAACAGCGGCTTTCAGCCAGCAGTGTAATTGTGCCCTGGTTTGCCTTCATATCGCTCATGCGTTGACAGAGACTCCTTGCATATTCATGTGCTGAGGGAAAAGGATTTTGTTGCTCTGAGAAACTAGTAAAAGTCAGTCGTTAAATATTTAATGGTCGCGGATGTGCTGAACTTTTGGGGATGAAGGGTGATGAGATGAAGGGATGGACAAAGGGCAAGATGGAGGAAGCTGGGGAAGAAACATAGTGAGTCATGTCTCCAGGGGACTTTTTAAAAAGATTGGAGACACAAATGGCACACATGACACATGTATCTTTCCCTGAGCAGCTCAACACCACCACTAATACATACACAAAGATATGCATGGGCAAATAAATGTAAATCTAAATTTGACAAGCGTCAGTGTAATTTTTAATTTAAAAACCTGAATGACAAACTGGATCTGTAGATTGGGGAAGTTGAAATGACAAACTTGCCAAGTTGGCTGAGATGAGACTGTGAAATGTGGTTATCAGTAGGGATTTCTCTCTGTCCATAGGCTGTGATGTACAGTACTGACATTTATAAGAAAAACACAATATCTACTGCTGCAAGTACGTCCTGAAGGATCATGCTCTTATGTCATGCTACATGATTTCTGGGTAATTAAGTCCATCAAACATTTAAAAAGTTCAATGTTATATCTACAACTCGGGGCAGCCAAAGTGCAAAGTTTCCAGGAGCTACTTTTATGGAATTTTTCTTATCCAAGTCGTAGGCCTGAGGATAAAAGGAGATGTATATTGTACAGATTGTAAAGCACTGAATAAAATTGGTATTAATTATAAATAAATAACAATATAAGAAACTTTTCCATCACTTGTCACTGAAGGGCATTGAGTGTATGAGTTGGTATTAGTCAGGGGATGGATACTGACGAATGATACAGTATGTTCTTATGTATTTATATACATATAATGAGTCAAATCAATTAAAAACACAGTTTTCATAAGATGAATTATAATTTTAAGCATTTAAGCTGGAGCTTTTATCGACATTCATTGAGCTGCACCGATGTTTTTGGTGTACGACAGGACGTACTGTATGGACACGCATATTGTGGCAACAACAGGATAGTCTCAAGAAAACATTTCTGAAGTAAATATTAATTCAAAATCATGATCAAAAGTCAGTTTGATATACAGTACATGGATACACAAAGATCTGCTTGTATTCTGAATTACCACAGTTCAGTACGATGAACTACAAGAAGCCATCATTGAGGTGTAAAATTCTGCAAACACAGAGATATTTTTCTATTTGCAAGGCTTCAACTTCAATAGCGGTTTATTATTTCATCATTTGTTATCTTGGATTGACTTTCTGACAGAGCAGCACTTAACTTTACCAATCAACCTTCAGAATGTTAGACTTTTCCATGACTGAAGCCCCAAAAACCTCCCAAATCACTGAATGAGAGAAATCTCAGATCTGGATCAAAACCACAATCTAACCACATCATCAGTTGTTGGATTGTATGTTTTGTGTTTGTGTTTTTTCTTTTGTTTTGTATTTTTATCAGCTTATTGGAGGAAATATATGACAGCTGTTGTGTTGAATTTGCAACACTACAGTTCGACAACAGTTTCCTTAAAAGGCTGTTACTCTAGACAGGGTTTTTGTCTGTATGGAAGTCTTTGAAACAACATTTTGACCACATGATACTGAAGCACAACTCTGCTCAAAACAGAATTAGAGTCTCTGTGTACAGATGTAGCTCCTCTCAGCTGGGCGGGTCACCATGACTATACAGTGGTATTTTGAGAGGGTCTTCACCAGCTGCATCTGTCTCTTACTTTAGTCTCAACCTCACCACACTGGGTTTGTTCTGGATCAAATCGAAGTACCCTCTAATCGCCAGGCCGCAGCAGCTGCACGGGCTGTGCCGTGCCGAGCTGCTCCGTGGGGGTGAAAGCTGAAACCTACGTCTTTAATTTGGGATACATGTGGGGGAGTTAATCACAGAGCGGAGAGAAGTTGGGGTAAACTGTGGGCCATTCGTTACCCTGCTCTCTGTATGTGCGCACACACAAACCCACACATATTTGCGTGCATCCAGATACAGCACAGATATCTTAGATTTTGCACACATCAGTAGGTGCTAATGAATGTGGAAAAGCACGCATGCATACTTGCAGACACGCATTTTAAATGTTTTATTTAGACTTATTAATTTCATTGGTGTACATGAGATTTAGAATAGGTTATGGTTTTATACAAACACACACACACACACACACACACACACACACACACACACATATATACACACACACACACATAACATACTGCCCTCCACTTCTCATCAGGCTTCCCCAGTACTGCTGCTCCTCCTCAGGGCCAGTGGTGAATGTCTCATCTCATCCCATCACCCTCCCCCCTCTTCCTCCTCCTCTCCCTCGTCATATTCCAGCTAAAATAAAGGGCAGGGATGCTTCTCTCCCTCTTCTCCCACTCCTCTTTCACCTTTGCTTCTGCTGCTTACACTCTTCGCTCAAAAGACGACTACAGTAGGTTGGAAGAGATGGCCACAAAACCCGCTGTGGCACATAAATGGAGTGTAATTTTAAGAGAGAGTCATGTCTAAAGTTCATGTCATTATTGCAAATTATTCCTCAACCTCTTAAGTGATGCAACACAGAGGTTGTGTAAGCAATATGTCTATCATTCCCGGACTGTGCACAGAGTGAGTGTTAGAGTATAATGACGACCTGGAAATAACACAGCAGGGATACATTTAACAATCACACACAAACGCTGGGTTAGACTGAAGCTTTTTACTGCATTTACTTACTACATTTCGTCATTTGCTGATTAATGTTGGTAAAATGTGTCCTGAGCGGGGCCACAGATACCATGG
The DNA here is from genome assembly GCF_963924715.1 of Thunnus thynnus. NCBI lineage: Eukaryota > Metazoa > Chordata > Actinopteri > Scombriformes > Scombridae > Thunnus > Thunnus thynnus. The sequence goes on along the minus strand of NC_089520.1, from coordinate 14,131,587 downwards.
AGGACACTGAGTTCATGTCCTCAATATTTTTGCTTTGAATTTAACAAATCTATTTTTAATGTTATATTTTATGCCTCTTCTGGATTTGTGATTCCCAATTCCCAGATTGTTTTAAACTGTAACCATATTCAGTTGTCTATATTGCCATCTTTTATATTGTATGTATTACCTCTATTGTATATAATATAGCCAGATTTAAACTACTGTATTTACTAGTCACTTGTTTTTTCCATTCTGTAGTTACATTGTTGACATATCAGATCTGCCTTCATTGGTACTGTACATTTTTTATATTGTTTTTGTTTATTTGGTATCAACACAGTTATATCTCTTCCTGCTGTCAATACTTCTCATTAGTTTATTGTTCATTTTGTACATTTGTTTTTCTTTATATGTATACATTTATATGTATACATATATATTTCACTCCTGTTTTTCAAGATCAGCAAAATTCCCCTCATCGTCCTCTTCTCCTCTTTTTCTGTCGTTCTAAACAATTTTAAAAAAGATTTTTGACATTTCAAATCTTTTAGGCTCTGTAGGGTAAGTGGAGATAGAGGGAGACATGAAAACACTGGTTTCAGTTGGATTCAGACCCTTGACAAGATACGATGGCTCCATATGAAGCCTCTGAGTCAATCAAACTCTGAGTGAAAAAAGCTTACTAGACTTATGGCTTATTTATAGCACCTCCCCTGAGAGACAACATGAGAAACTTTCAATTTTAGTTTGACTAATGTACATTCATCACCATTTGCAGACAAAAGCCTCGGCTTCAACATTAAGCTTCTTGCGAATATAAAGACATTTTTATCAAACTTTCCACTAAGCAGTTTCCACTAAGCCGTTCTAATTTAGTACATCATCATTTGCATAAAAGTACTTGGATGTAACACGGCTTGACACGGCAACGCTTGCACTTCACTGTGCAGCAGAGAGTTGATACTTTAAGCATAATTTTGTATTCAGTATCCGGCGTGTAGGAATAGATGTGCTCAGAGTTAGAAGCAGGCTACCTGTGACATTTCAGCTGTGACTATCAGTATTCATCAGACTGCAGCCGAGACATTTTGTGTGTGTTGTTTTGACTTGAGGCGACTCGATGAAGAACAGAGGAGATGGTGAAGGAAAGATGGAAAAGAGTAGTAGACAGGAGTGAGTAAATGTAGGGGGAAATTGAAGGCCAAGAAAAGGAGAAGATGTGTAGGACAGGATGTAAGAGAAAGTGGTAAAGAAATGGAGTAAAGGGATAAGTTGTAGGTGGGTCCGCTGCAGGGCTTAAGAGCGGGGAAAGGTGAGTAAAAAAAAAGCTAAAGAAGAGGAGAATATTTTGTCTCAGGGTGCTTTTAAAATTGGGCCACCCGTTCATTATTCAGCCAGGTAAGACTTGAAACTTTAAAACTCTGATTCACTCTTCCACTTCTATGAATAATTAACCCTGCATTTGGCCCTGGACTAGAGGCCATAAAGAGTGAACCTGATTTAAAAGGTCAGGATTTGGGTCACTGTCTATGATCTTACAGAGAGGGAATCAAACTGCTGAGTCACATCGATGGTAAGATATAGAGTCTGAGGAGACCACAGCTCAGTAAGATTACAGTATGCCCTCTTTGAAGGGTAAGTTCTCAACTTTTAAGTCTGTCCTAAAACAATAGTCAGATGCCCAAATGAACACTGACACATGTTTTTCTTGCTGTAATCATTCCTCCAGATCAGAGATACCTTCATAATGCAGTTTCAATGTAATGGATGGGGGACAAAATCTACAGCCCTTCTTCTGTGCAAAAACGTATTTAAGCGTTCATTTGAAGCTAACATGAAGCTTCAGCTGCACGAGTTTTTAAAATCAAGTCAATTTACTGTCAATTACAGTCTTTTTAGTGCCAAATTCCCTCTTTTTATTATGATTCTTCCACTGCAGCTGAACAGGAAAACACTGTTCGTCACGACACAAAGAGGGATTTTTTGAGGAGAGCCGGTGAAGCAGAACCAATGTTCCAGCATGCATGATGAGGAAGACTTTGGATTTTTTGGGCCACACATCCCGGGGAGTAGAATGTGGTTGTGATAGCAGACAGAATTGGGGCCATGATTTGTGAGTGCTTCCCTCGAGGCCACATGCTGGGTTAAGAGAAAGCAAAGCGGCGAGGAGATAATGTTACATCTACTGGCAGCGTTGAGTGCCAATGCAGCACTGTGGAAAGTATTATGATGTTCAGGAGCAACGTAACAGTGTGGAGGTCATGGAAGTGAACGGACATATCTACTGTCCTTCACATCCTGTCATGACCAACAACCATATTTTAGGTACCATAACCGCAATGTTTTTCCAACTAGTCCAGTGATGTAATTATTGTTTAATCATGCAGTAGATGCCGTACGTGGAGATTGCAAAAATGAACCATTTCAATATGATCGTTCAAGTTCAGTATGAACATTTTGCACATGAACATTATAGCTGATCTTGATAAAGAATGTTATCTGAGCAGCATGGTGTATGTCTCCCTCAACATGGATTTTGCTAATTGTAAAATATTTGCATGTAAACATAGCCAAGCCATGGGAGATACGGTTGGCTTTATGCTTGGTAGAGAAGAAAGATTAAGGACTGTAGAAAAGGGGAAAATATGATTGAGGTTCTCACTTTCATTGCAAAGTGCAGTTGAGAGCTGAAGATATTTATAAGATGGGAAGAACAGAAGAGAAGTAGGTTCCCACCTTGTGGAAGGACAGGTGAAAGCAGAGCTGAGGAGAGGAGAAGCCACAGTCCTGTAGGCCTGCTGATCACTGAGGGCTTCTACTGTAAAAAAAAAGTGCTTGTGCACTGAAATGTAAGAAGTTAAGGGAGAAATTATTGTATTGTTTATTGACTTGCAGTGAAATTGTATTGGTATGACAAGTATTAAAGTTTTTTAAAAAAAAGAATAATTCTCTTCTAGCACTATTTCTGATTGTACTTGTACCTGGTCAGCTACTTGAGAATTTGTAGCTCTGTACTGCTTCTATTGATTCATTGTCCTCTAATGCTTGATTGTCTTACCTTGCTTGTAAGTCGCTTTGGATAAAAGCGTCTGCCAAATGACTAAATGTAAATGTAATGAAAAATGTCTTCCAAATTATTTAATAGTCCATTATTTAAAAATGTAATTTGTAACAAAAATCTTCAAACAAAAAAATAATAATCGGAATAATTTGCACGTTTACATTCTGACTGTTTGAAAGGAAAAGATTGTGAACACATCATTTGAGACCTAAAATGTTTTCATTTCACTGTTAAAGTGGAGTAAAGCTTGCAAGCCAATTCAGCCAGACTTGCTACAATCACACATGACACACTACTTGCTGCAACATAAATCCAACATACCCTTTACCATGAAGAGGGGTATTTAAACTGTCAGTGCCCCGCCCACTGGTTTAGCCTGCTGCACTGCTAATATGCTAACTGCTGAAGACACCTGCTGCTACCTGCTGCTCAGTTAGGTCTTTATAAAGAAGCTAACCTGCCATCATATGTTCATCATGTAACTTCAGGATGACTCTTTGGGTGAATAATTTTGATTGCTTGCTCTCTGCTTGTGCATCAGCTGTTGCTGGAAGTGGAGTTTACCTGTCCTGCTGTCAGCTTTGGATCATTGTGTGTCACTGCTTCATATCACCAAGGTAAGAACTTGTCACCATGCATGTAGTGAGCAGGTGATGTGTGTTTGATGGTATTAAAGGTACAGTAAGAGGCTGCCTAAGCTGATGTCTTAGTGTCTGTATTTGCTGCAGTAATGGTTGTGGATTACTTCCTTGTAGTTGAGCTTGTTTTTATTTTGGCTGTTGTTTATGCCACACTTGAGTTATGGTTACATGCTGATGAATGACATAGTGGTGAAATGTGAGTATTTATGTATTATGAGTGTTATGGACTGAATTGTTGTTGTTGAGTTTTTTTAGGTGGTTTTATATTGTCCAATTGTAATCAAGAGCTGTAGTAGAGCTTAGATATACACCTTACTTTTGTCTTGCACACAGTTCACTCACAACATAATTTCACTGTAATACTGGCTTGATGGGACACTCAACATAGTTTTGTCTCACACATTTACACTTTATCTGCACAAGAGACATTTTAACTTGAAAGCAATGGGTGTTTGTGGCAGCTTGCTTTCATAATGCACATGAACTGTGGAGTTCCTTTTCTAAAATTTATTCTGTTGCTATACTCAGGTGTAGTTGTATCCATATACTGCTGGTCATCTAATGCATAGGTAATGACTTCATTACATTTGTACCATCAGTATGTACTTCATTTTCTACTTTTCCATTTATATTATCTGTTTTTTGTTGTTGAAGTTAAATAATAAGGCTGGTGATTTTCTATATTTATCTTATGGTCAAAGAATCTCATGTGCAGAGCCAAACCAACAATGAATTGATCTACCTACTAGTATTGTGTGTGTGTATCCAAAGCCTGATATATATTATTCCTCTGTGCCGTCGACCTCTGTTGTTGTCCAAAAACTATTAAAAACACATCAATGAGTGACACCACAGCACTAGGTGACATGTTCCTTCGTCACAAAGAGTATGGACACATTAGGCTGTATAATAACAACAACCTCTTGACTATATATTACATTTTAAATTCTCAAAGAAATATGGTCCTGCGCATGCACAGTGGCATCTGCCATACAAGAAACTCTCTCTCTCTGGACGTGATGATTGCTGTTATTACTCCGTTTCTAAACAAACTACAAACTGACCATAATCTTCAGGAACAAAGGAACATGTCACCCAGTGCAGCGATGTGACTCATTGATGTGTTTTTTTTAATTTTTTATAGCTTTTGGACAATAACGGAGGTCTACAGCACAGAGGAATAACATATCAGGCTTTGGATACACACACAATACTTGTAGGATCAATTCTTTGTTGGTTTAGCTCTGCACATGAGATTTGTTGACAGTAAGAAAAATATAGAAAATTGCCAGCTATATCCTTTAATAAGTATCTGCTGCTGGAAAGCTTAGGTGTCATACCTTGCTGCTGTATATTGGTTAGAGTCTGGGATTAAGATGTATCCCTCTTAATTCACTAGAGTATATTCCTTGCAGTGGTTGGAAGTAGTTTGTTGGGAAATGACTACACTCAAGGAGCGATAAGGTCTAACTATCTACCCGTTGCAAATGTCTCTGTTTCCTGTTAAAAGTAAACTCCTACTAACAACCTAGTTTAGAATCCATATAGCAGATTGTTGTTATTGATAGACCAGAGGAAACAGCACCTCCTCTTCCTTTTGCAGGACTCAACTTCAGCCTGGAAATACATTAACTGCATAGTTAGTCAACTACAGTACAGGCCTCTCTCTCTCTCTCTCCTACACTATACAATCCTGTCTTGAAAAATCTATTCTGGCATTGAGACAGATGTGGAGGAAAATGTGGGGAGACAGCAGGGACAGTGGTTAGTCGGGTTTGATGAGACTTTCAGAATGTCAGATAGCAGAAATTAACCCTATAACAGAAAGTCCGAACCCAAGACTGTGGAGAAAAAAAACCATCTTTGTTGACTGAAAAGATGTCCCAATAACACGACATATACAAAATGGTTGTCGATGATGACTTATGTTGAGTAATGGGAGGCAGCGTTAAATAACTTTCTGTGGGTGTGAGTCAGAAACTGGAGATTTGTGTTTAATCTGGATTAACGATGACGAAGAGCCCCCATTGGCCCACAGTTTATGATTTAATGAAAGCAGGGAGGACGCAGACCCCCTGGGGCGATGTGTGTGTGTATGCAGGAAAGACAGGAATAGAGAAAGAAATTAATAGAGCAAGGAGTGGAGGAGGGAGGAAGTGGGTACATACATGTAGATTTGTGTGTGTGCGTGTGTGTGTCCGTCCATTGGTGTTTAAAAGAGTGTGAGTGCAAACAGCCACTTCATGAGAGCAACACCCTGCAGAGATAAGACCGGCTAAGTACAAGGCTCAATTATTCACTCTTTGAAGGGTTTAAGAGAATTGGAGGGGATTGGAGGAGCTTCATGAAAATTGATGCTTTTGTTGGTTGAGGGGGTGGTGAAGTTTAAACGATGGCTGCTGAGCCATTAGCGGGGTCACCTCTGATCTGAGTGTATGTTGGTCATGTTGGCGGCTGAAGACTCTTTCCCCCTGACTGGGGCGGCTGCCATGACTGGCAGGAGGAAACAAGCTTCTGTTTAATGATGACGAACGATCTGATGCTCATGAAGGGGAAAAAAAAGCTCCATTCTGTGTCTCTGCTGGCGCTCAGATCTGAATCTGCTGCGCTGAGATGATCTCTTAAATTATTGCTGAGAAGTGGTGAATGGAAACAGCACTTAATGATATGTTGTGATGTTGTGGGAGACTTCATGCTGCTTGTGTTGACAGAAATGGAATAAACAGAAGCAAATTAGTTGCTGTCTTTTTCTACATTGTTTCTGTGGCCAATATAAAGTTACATGGAAGGTGTGGTTTGCAACCAAAGATTATTTACATTATTGATTAATCCAACGATTATTTCCTGGATGAATTGTTTGGTCTTTAAAATATCAGAAAATAGTGGACAGTTTCCAAGTCCCAAGTCCAAGTTGACTTGACCAACAGTCCAAAACCCCAAAAACATTCAATTCACCACCATAGAAGAAAAAGAAAACAAACAAGTCCTCAAATCTGACAAGCTGAAACGGTGAGAATGTAAACATTTCAATTTTTTCCAAGGCGTTTTTTGCTGATCAAATCATTTAACCACCTAATCGTCTCAGCTCTAATATTTCATTTCTTGGCTGGGAGCAGGGAGACTTGTTGTCTCCATGAGGTTGCTGGAAACCGGTTGAGGCTCCAGGAAGTCACTGCTCCAGGCCAAGAAATGATGTTCTGCAATTTGTCATTTTTACACTTTAGTATATGTACAGATTACACAAACAAGATGTAACGTGTCAATCAGTGAGCTTTAGAGGTGCTGGTAGGATTTTGCTGCCTTTGGACAGAGCCAGGCTAGCTGTTTCACCCTATTTCCAGTCTTTATGCTAAGCTAAGCTAAAATTCTCCTCTCTTCAGCTTGAGAGGGAACGGATATGAATGTGGTATTGATCTTTTCATTTAACTCTCAGCAAGAAAGCGAATAAACGTATTTCCCAAATAACTATACTGTATATATTGCATAGTATAAAATGTCCTTATTTTCTATTGATTTATGTTTTTATGGGAACTACATAACATCGTGCACATTGCCTGTATCTGTAAGTAACTGTTTAGCCAGAGTGATACGCCTTAAGAAAGACGACACTGAAGTGATGTGTTACAGCTGCTGTCAGGTTTCTGTTGTAGTTTTGTAGTGATCATTAAAGTAGAACAAGTTGGAATGAAGAAGCTGTCCCTGAGCTTTTAGACTTACCCACAACCTAAAATTAGTTATAATGTCCAAATACTATCAAGTACTAAATGCAAACAGTACCCGGCTTTACATTAGAGTTGCATCTAATGATTATGTTTTTATAGGTTATTCTGCTAGTAATTTTATTGACAACCATTAAGCTTAAAATGTCAGAAACAAGTGAAAATTGCATGTCACAACTTCAAGGTGATGTCTTCAAATTGCTTGTTTTGTCTGAACAACAGTGCAAAGATATATTAGTTTCAGCTCTAGAATAAAACCCAACAGCAAATTCAGCACCAGGATCAAACCATCACGTTTCAGATTTTACCCCCCAAGAAGTTAACATGAGACGGACACAGCAGGAGTCAGAGAGCCAACAGCCCTGAAACAACAGCACTAACAGCATTTCTGCCAGTCTGTGGTAGAGTAAGAGAAACATCAAGACTGCATTTGTACAAATACACGTTGAATTCCTCAGATTCACAAAAGACGGGCAGGCAGGACGGAGATCAAAGTGTGGAAACATTCCTGTGTATTAGGTTCACCTGTCAGAGCATCTAAAGACATCAATCATAGTTTCAGAGGAGGGTGGTCTGCAGGGAGCTTCATGTTGCAGTATGGCCGACGTCTTCTCTGTAGCGGTAGTGGAGAAAAATTGGTGCTGCCCTGTCAGATAGAAACATTCAGCACTGCTGGGATCAGTCTGTTAACACAGGTTCTATGTTCAGAAACTTCTCTCACTTATGGAAAACATTAGAAAACCGTCTTGGTGCACTTTATCATATTTGTGAGGGTTAAAGTTTTGCTCTCAACTGGCAGTCCAGCACGATGTAGATCTACTGTACTACTACTGTCTATGTAAAATGTGCCAATTGAAATACCTAAAATGCTGCCTATGCACAATCAGGGCTCGGCATAATTCAATGTTATCGTATATCATCTTTTGGTGGAATCTTAAGATAAGAAAGAACTTTATGAATCCCTTAATCCCCATTATTAATAATCCTTAATCATAAAGTTTTACAGAATTATGACATTGACATGAATGATTTAGAGCAAATTGTGATTTAAAAACTCAAACATAAGTAGTTAAGGTTTTACATCTATAAAAAAAGTGTTTTGCAGGATGTAACATGTGGAGAAAAGTCTATTGCATGGAGCATCATTAATTAATTGGCAATTTTGCATCCATTTAACATGTTGTGATTTCTATGTATATCAGAAAAATGGTTATTGTGGTACTGATTTCAGTCGGATCACCCAACCTTTTTTTCCACTACTTTCAAATAGGCTTCTACATACCACAATGTAAATGTCTACACACTGTACTGTACTACTAGTCTATTTTGCACGACTCTTGTTTCAAACATGTGTTGACCCATTTAATATCTGCATTTAATGCCTCAACAAGTTTATATAGCCTACTGTATGGGCCAAGAGTATATTCATAAACATTTACACAATATGAATTGCTGCTTAGTATTTTCTGTGATATTCTATATAATTTTTAAATGATTTTTTTGTACAAATTCACATTGTACATCTGTTTATGTCATGCATGTATATACTACACCCTTGTCTATAACTATCCTCATGTGAAATATGAGCGTATGTTCATAAGCACATGGGATATAGTGAGCACTGTAGCTTTTCAAGCGTTATGAATGCATTTTGTGTGTAATGCTGCTCCTCTTTCACCTCATTACAAGTCCAGGTTAATAATGTTTAATGCAACATCATTTCATGCCTGTGAAGTTCCACTTTGCATGCATTAGCAGAACAAGAGAGTGTGAGACTTATCTTGTACGATAAGCATTGCATTGCAAAGCGGCCAGATGTTAAATCCCAAATAATTCGCCCTAGATTTAACTCTTGCATTTATTTCTCTGCCAAATCTGGCTCTGCTTTGTGGCTTTAAGATGTAGTCTTTCATTTCCAAAAGTGAGAATGTTTATATGCTACTACAAATGACCTATGGTTTTGCTAGCTTTAGCACGTGTGAGTTTGTGTATGTGAAGAAGTCTCATGTTTCCTGTGGGAACTTCATGCAGAAAGCTGCACTGAGTGACGATTCTGGACTTTTAGTTGCTGACGGTTATAAAAAGTGAAATGTGAGCGCATTCCTGAGGGTCAAGGTAGAGCTGTGTGGCTACACAGCTGAGGGCTTATTGAAAGATGAGTGCTTAGCAGGAAATTAGCCCACAGTAGGATCCAGAGGGGTCACAGAAACATACATGCACACACATAAGTGCATGCGTCCTTTTTCCCCTATGCCCCTCTTCAGACTCATAAAATGATGGTCATACAAGTCCCCATGATTGTGTTTAGGCGGTAAACGGACTGCTGAATTGTAACATGACCTGGTGTCTTTGTTGTATGAATCTAAGTGCTACAGAATCTATGACTTGTAAAGTTGTACAACTGAGCTGCACTCTGGCATTGCATGCCCCAGATTTGGGGTGGGAGTAGTGTTGGAAGGCTGTGAGAGAGCGACAGCTGACTAGCTGGGACTAGCTGGGAGGAGGGGGAGGATGGAGGAGGAGGAGGGGGAGGTGGTGGTCAGACAGTCAGCGTCCACTGCTGGGATCCCAGGGGAAACTGAGCCAGAAGAGAAGGCCGTACAGTTGCAGCTGTTGTTGCTCTCTCTCTCTCTCTCTTACACACACACACACACACACACACACACACACACACACACACACACACACACACACACACACACACACACACAGATTATTCTTAGCCTGTCTCTAAATGAGCCCAGCGTCTTTTTTAATCTAGGATGCTCACTGACCTGTTGGTAGAGTGTTATGTAAAGTTCTTGGGAGATGGAGTTAAAACTGAGAGAATATTGATCAAAACACATTTGGCAGCATAAGTTACATTTTACTGTGGGGGAAAAAGTTAGACTTCTCTCTCATAAATTTCAGTATGAGTAGAGATACTGACATCAGTGGCAAGTTGTGGCTTTTCCCTCCTGAATAAATTGACTATTTTTGATTGTTTTCGGTATTGATTAATGTGTTGAATCGTTTAATCTGTAAAATGTCAGAAAATAGTGAAAATAATGTCTTTGAATTGCTTGTTTTTTCTGATCAAAAGTAAAAATCCAAAGATATTCAATTTACAATTATATAAAAACAGCAAATCAACACATTGGAGAAGTTGAAACTTGTGAAAGTTTTGGCATTTTTGACGGATAAATGACTTAAATTATTAATTGAGTCTCTGTTAATTAATTGTTTTTCTGTCTGATTGACTAGCTGATTAATCAGCTAATGATGAATGTCAGTCTGAGTTAAAAGGATAGTCATTATGCTGATGTTACAGTAACATCACTTTCTGCTTCGTCTTAAAAGCATCTTTGTTCTGGGCCGCCTTATTTCAAGTTCAAGTTCACTTATGTAGCTGCTTATCACAAGTATGACTCAAAGGACTTTACACAGAAAGAAAAGCCTGTCAATCAAACAATAAAACGACGCAATGCAGTAAGCAACATGAAACACAGAAACAGACTAAACGTCACAGAATATTATGTCTCAGAGTTATTTCTACACTATAAACCAGAGATGTTTTACGAAACCCCTGTACCGTCGCAGGCTTACTTGCTTTCCTCGGGGGACAGAAAGATGAACTGATTGATGTAGTTTGATGTGTATCTCATAAAAAGCATCTCAGGGATTGAGTGTCATGAAGTGCCTGTGATGAACCGCAGGGCAGCGCAGTTTGTGTTCTTGTTGTTTATTTATTGAAGACACTGATGGAGTTGTGCTACAGATTTAGAATCAATTTAGTGCACAGTCGATGCACAGGCAGTGAGTGACTTGCTGGCTTTGCCCTCAGTGAACCTGTTAGTCATGCAGCAGCACTTTGCTGTTGCAGAGCAAAAACAAATCACACTAAGAGCTGCAGCTGAGAGCACAAGCTTGATGCTATGGTCTGATGTTTTCCTCTTGTGCCTGGGTAATTCTTACTTTTTATTGGTTTTTTATAACAAATCTCCAAAGTATAAATGATCAAAAATGTAATATTCTATCAATACATTTTTGTTTCAAGTTGGTGACAATGTGTTGGGATTTCAAAATATTTCAACAATTTGGCAAAGTACATCTGCTACAGACGATTGCATGACAAAAGCTCCAGCACAGCTACTTGGTGAGATTGAGATGGATGGGTGAGGGATGTAGAGGAAATGAATATAAAGGATCCTGACCTTGCAACCATTTTCATATTATATATCATATTATAATGTCATGTGCCAAATGCTGGCCTCCCTAACTCTGTTTTGTGAAGCTGGGACATAAATATCGTCATGGCAACAGTAACAGTTTTTTTAAAAAAAAAGATTACTTTTTGGCATTTTGGCCTTTATTTGATAGTTGAAAGTGCAGAGAGACAGGAAACACAGGTAGAGAGAGTTATGTGACATGCAACAAAGGGACGCAGCTGTAATTGAACTGTAGATGTTGCGATTATGCAGTGTACATCTTAACCAGGGCGTCCCCTCAGTAGCACTTTTAACTATTTTTTTTACGCATAGTATACTGCAATACTTTGAAAATTTGTGCTTGTTTGAGCTTACCCAGTAGGGTTGTTTTTTTATTAAATTAAATTCTGCAGCCCGAATGAATGACTCCAAGCAAATAGTAATTAAAAACTAACATCAGCTGTTGGAGGTTTTCTCAGTTGTAAAGGGCAATAAAGCACAGTTACAGTAATTACATTGAAAATCAATGTTATGTTACTATTGTATATGTGATTTTGAATAATTTTGCCATATTATTAAATTTGTAGAATTAGGAAAATATACTGTAGTTATGAATATTGTTATGAATATTATAATATTGATTACAACTTGCTGTAATGTTTCAGCTCCACACAAGAACAATTGTGAAAGTGTTCCACAAACCAATAAATCAACAGATTTTTACAAACCGATGCACAAAACTAAAGTCAAGACACAGAGTGACATTTCTTTCTGAAAACAGATTTAATTTACAAAGAGTCAGTGACAGTTTTACAGTGCACATGACACAGAATCACTACTGAGGGTTCGCAGAACCCTGATGAAAAATATCAATAACAGTGCAGAAAATTACACTTAAAGAACTGTAAATAGGAAGAAATAAACGTTACATTTACATACACATACTGTGTGATATGACATCTCAGACTGTGCCTTATGGCACAACTGTCTCAGCAGAAACTGTCTGTGTGTGTGTGTATATTGGACCCTCAGAACGTGCAGTATGTATTGACCTGAATACTGAGACAACACCATATGGATCGACTGGCCAAGACACTCACAAGACCGAAGGCCTAATCCCTGCTGGCTAAGTTGATTGGTCTGGTATTATGTTTAAAACTGAGTGAAATTAACTGTTTTTTTCATAATGATAAGTTAAGAGTATCAGATTGTCCTTGCATAACAGTGTTCCTCTATAAAAACAACTAAGTGTTTTGAGTCAGAGTGGGCAGTGTCATCTGAAATCCTGAGGGAATTTGTGAGGGAAGCTGTAGTTTTTTTTTTTTGTCATAATGCATCTCGAAATGAAAACCACTGAAACAGTTTATATGATACAAGAGAACAGATACTGTAGGTCAAAGATTAACTCATCAGTTTGTGGTTTCAGTACATGTGGTGGCGTTGTTGACATATTCTGGTAAGAACTGTAAAGTTAGTTTGAAATATTTATGTGTGCAGAATAATGAAAATCATGCAATGGCATATTATAGTAAATGCTTGTTATTGCTGCTGCTTGGTTGATGACAAATATGTACAATGCTCTGTACATTTAGTCTGCAACTTGAATCCTGTCTGATAAAGATAACTTTCCTCTCAACTGTCTCATCACTGTTACAGCCCTGTAATGTATCCACCTGTGTATATACAGCATGTGCAACCATCGTCATAATTCAGTTCATCTACAAAGCTTTGGGATTAAATGAGCCTGTTTTGCATCTTCGCTGAGCCTGTAGTGAACGAGCTTTACATAATGTTCCGGTACCAGATGGCAGTCAGTCAGTCAGTACTCGTGGTTGGCTGTGCCATCTTTCCACCCTCCTCTCATGGCGTAACAGCCCGGGAGGACTGACAGTTGACTCAACATGTGCCGTGTCTACACAGCAGAGAAACAATGAGAATTTCTAACATGACGGCAAGCACAACATCGCTGATTACGAGGGACAAATCTCAAAGTTTAATGTGCAATCTTTGATGGTGTGATCTAGTCATGCACTGTATTGCTGTTATGTCCTACTAGGCAAGATGGGATGAGACTAGACTTCTCTAAACTCTATGTAAAACCCTTTTAAATGTGGCAGTGTCTCATAGTTTCCTCCTGTGTAACATTCAGTCCCTGAGCAAGGTGAATGAGACTGATGGGTTCAGTTAAACCTGAGTTTCCAAGGCTTCCTGGGCTGTTGGAAACAAAAGGGAGCATATGACTGTGTTTTTTAGTGGCAGTGCGTTCAGTAACAGCTGTTTGTAGCATCATTTATAAAATGGTAACCATGCAATCCAACAGTTGGTGTTCTATTAATAGATGCAAATAAGTGAGATATATGAGATTGTGTCCTGTAGCACAGAAGTGAAGAAGTTTGCGGGTGTTTTTATAAAGAATTGTAATGATAGAAGTAAATTAATGGAGACATTCTGAGAAAAATGTCCATTTCAGTACCGTCTTTTAAGACATCCAGAGAGCACAGTTATTCATGCGCACACACATGAAAAGAAATTTGAATAATATAAAACTTGCAGCATAAATCCTCAGAAATGTCTCTCTCTGACTCTGTCTCAGACACCCTCCAGCACACACACGCACACACATTCACACACGCACACACACACACACAGCAAACGAGGTTTAAGTTTTAGGATTGTCAGACAAAATGTTGCCCTGATAATCTCTCAGTCGCAGGATGTGGTGGATGTGAAGTTCATTTTTGGAAGATAACTGTATCCAAGCCTCTCAGTCTTTCATTCATTCCCTTCCAACACGGCCAAATCCCCCAGCACCTGTCACTCACTCAATCTGGCATCACTGGCAGTCTGTTGGCCTGAAACTGACTGTCAGACCCACACAGCTGTGTTATAGTCAAACAAGGGCTGCATTTTCTCCAGACCAGTCTCTGGCTGTCTCCTGTCTAAATAAATCCCTGCAAATGGCTGCTGGTGAAGCTGGTGGAAGTGATGGTGTTGGTTGCTCTCTGCTTCAGCTGGGTGTGGACACGGTCTGCCTTTCCCCTGCTGTCCGTTTGCCCAGAACGGCAGATAGAAGCTGCCTTTTGAACTTTTTGGAACCAGTTTCTTCGGCCTTTTGAAGAGGTCGCCCTCCGAGAGCTCAGGCGCCATCCAGCCGGGCCTCTCCTTGAGCAGCTTGTCCCTGTCAGGCCGGACACTGCGCAGGAACTTCTTGAAGATGTTTGTGGTGAGCGAGAACTTCCTGCAGATCTCCTGTGAGCGACTGAGGCGGAGAGGATGAGCCGGGGTGTCCGGTCTGTCTGCCCCACCGTCCGCTGTCCTCTCCTCTCTCCTCTTCTCTTCTTCCTCCATTTCCTCCCTCTCCACCTCAGGCAGGTCCAGCCAGTTGCCCACGAGGTCAGCGAAGACGTTGTCGCCCAGCACCAAAGGCTGACGGTTGCGGCTGCGGCTCATGAGTGAAGACGTCCAGTCACTAGCGTCGTCTGTGCTGTCCTGGGAGTAGTCGCTGTCCAGTGAAGGACCCTCTCTGGAAAGGCTGTACAGGATCCCAGGCAGGTCTACCACCTGAGCACGCCGGGGAGGCTGTGGCTGAGGGTAGGGCTCTGGTGGAGGGTTACCCACCATTGGTCCATAGAAGTCCACCTGTGGTGCCATGTATCCTGACCACCTCCTGGGTATAGACTCAAGGTCGTTCTCGCTTCTTGCACCTCTTTCACTTCTCTCACTCGTTGCACTTTCACTCTCTAGGCTGGACGTCGAGGAAGACGAGGCTCCCAGGCTGCTTCTGTTTCGGGATGGACTGTGGTCATCTTGACTGAAGGTGGCTCTACTCTCCAAAGATGGCCTTGGACTTGGCATTGGATTTGGGCTGGCCTCCTCAGACATGGTATTACTTGTGCTCAACATGTGATTCTCGCCTGATGCTGAAGCTGCTGCAGCTGATGCGTCAGAACAAGCTGGCGGAGCAGGATGAGGGAGTCCCCGGTTAATGGGCCGACCCGAAATGTCAAGGTTTTCTAGCGCTGTCTGAACCTGGAGGAGCTTGAGTTCCTGGAGGGCTCCCATCATTGAATTCATCTGAGCGTGGAGGCCATCTCCTGCTTCTTTCATCGATAGCTGCAGGGAGAGGGAGAGGGAGAGAGCAATAGAAAGACAAAGATGAGACAAAAAAAAATAAATCAGCAAATGTAACAGTAAAAGACCCTGTAGAGCTCATCAATTCAAGCATTTGATTCCCGGCCTCCTGCAGGACCTATCTCGTCCATCAAAGACTGATTTCCTCATTGCCCCCCCTTCATGTTCATCATTTATCTCAGCACCAGCAAAAATCTAATTACACATCATTAACTGACAATGTCAAAGGCATTAAATACATAAAGTAATGAATAAAAACATGCAATAGTAACAGGCAAGCTTTTTGTCTTTTTGTCGGTTAGACTATGCTCTTCTCTTGTGTTTTCCAGGCTGCGCACCTTGTTTTAATTATTGGTCATGTGACCTAGTTTTGGATGACAGGCCAGGATCCCATATGGCCTCCGTACGAGAGAGGATCCAACCCATGACAGCTGTAAAACAGACTAGCTTGCCATTTTTTTCTTCACTCAAATCCCCACTTTCTATCTATATTTTCCTTTTCGCATTCATCCATATTTGCTTTTTCCTCTGAGCCCTTTTTGTCTTCACTCTTGCTTTCCTCTGTGCTGCAGTAGTCATACACTCTGCTTTCATCTTCCTCCACCACCTCCTCCTCACTTTCTGCTCTCATCTGTTCAAGAGCCAGTGTCATGTGACCCGGGCTAACCGTCTTCGCCTGAAGGCAGACAGAAAGCCCAAAGGCAACATCCTGACCTGTGTCTTAACTTACAACCCTGAATCATTACACACTTTGACCCAGACTTTGAATCGTGCTCTTCAATATAACAACAGGTTTATCTTTATCTAAGAACATGCACACACTGGGAAAAGTAGCAACTGATTGATGAGGAAACCTGCCAGAAGCCCTCCCTTTTTTAAAAAATGTCTGTGGGAAGAGGAGAGAGAAAGCATGCAAGGAATTTTGAAAAATGTGCCAGAGTCTGTGGGAAAATGTTGGTGAGAAACCTATAAAGGAACACCTACAGTAGCACACTACACTGATCAACAACTAGTGTTTCCTGTAATCCAAGCTGTCAGTGAGTTAAAATGCAGTATCATCTGTCAGCTCTTCATAAATGTAATTTACTGCGCATAAATCAGGCCTCTATCATAACAACAAACAGCAGCTACTTTATTTCAGTACTTTAAAGTTAAATATCCTCCAAAAATGAAAAGCAGGACTCACAGCTCATTCTATGAAACAAATATTATAAATCTTTAGAAATTGCTCACCTTCTGTAGCAAAGCAGGAGGTATAGATATCCTTGATATCACTCTCTGTTCTTGTTAGTCTACACGTCTGCCAGCTTGTCACTGTCTCTCACCTTTCAAACGGATCAGTCTGACTGCCCCTATATGTATCTCTCTCCAATGGGGGGACACCACCAAGCATGACAACCAATCAGCGCTGCCCGTCTAGACTATAATCCCCAAACGGCGGGGGTATGAGGTCACTCAGGCGGAAACGGACTGACAATGAGATGAGCGAGGGAGGGGGGGGCAGTGAGTGAGAGGGAGTTAAGGGGCGGTGAGAGTCAGCCGGATGAGTAGGGATGGAGGGAGAGAAGGGGGGGAGGAGGGTTGTATATGTGTGATGGGGATCCCTCGCCATATGTTTAGATGTCGAAGAGAGAACTGTTGATGGATTCAATTATGGATGACACCATAAGAACACAGGAGGGGGGTTGTAGATGGGTATAGATAGGAGAGGGGGGGGGTCGGTTGTAGGTGTAACAACACCAGGCTGTGATACTTAATCTTCGGGGAGCAGTGATTGTGTAGACCCCCAGGGTGGGAAAAGTAGCTGCATAGGACAACTGACAGTACAGCATCATAAACAAACCAACCTTTAAGCACCGTGAGAGAGGAAAATGTTGCAGACTGTGGGTTTTATGGGAGAACAGACAGATGCAACACATAACAAACATTCTTAAACCAAAATTGGTTTAAAAATTAGATGAAAAATAAAGTTCTATCTACCCACAAGAAAAATGGGCAAATATCAAAAAATTCCTAAAGAGCAACAACACATATCTATCTTATGATCCATATACTCTTTCACTCAAACTCAATCCACATTAAGAGATAAGGCTGGTGATATTCTATATTTTGTTACTGTCAACAAGTGCCATGAAAAGACCAAAACCAACAATACCTCTGATTTGCCCTGTAAATGTCTCCCAGGCACATTTTGTTCCTACTGAAGACGTGAATCTTTAAAAACAAGTCATGAATATGTACTTTCAATTTTTTAAAATGGCTAAATAATTCCCTAAAACAGCAGGGCACCGTAGATTTTAGCATATGTAACTCAAACAGGAGTAAATAATGCATTTCTTGGGGACAATTTCAGCTGTGGATTTGGTGAACCAGTGAGTATTTGTGGTAGCAGAGCAGGACGGTGTTTGTGGGATTGACTCAGAATAAACTATAGTTGTTTATTATAATGACAGACTTGTCACCCAATTCAGCTCATTGATGGGTTTTGAAAAGTTTTTGGACAAAAATGGGTGTTTATTGCACGGAGGAATAAGATATATCAGGTTTTATTGTTACCAGGATCAATTTGTTGTGGGTTTTGGTCTTTGCATAGGATTTATTTACAACTAGAAAAATACAGAATATCACAAGACTTTTTCTTTAAGCACCTTAACTTAACTTTCTAGAACAGTGACACGTATTCTCTTATACATACTCTTACATAATACGGCTGAAACTAACAATTATTTTCATTACAGATTAATCTGCCAATTGTTTAAACTTCAGGCGATGTGTACAATAATAACACATTACAATAATACCTTTTTTTGACCAACAGTATAAAACCAAATAATATTCAGTTTACAAAGATACACAAAATATATAAGAAGATAATCCTCACATTTATGACACTGGGACCATCATCAGAATTGTTAATTTTTTCTGTTGATTGACTAATCGTTCTAACACTACGATATACACTCAAAGACACTTATCCAATACTCTGCACCATTGACATTAAAGCACCAGGTTAAAACACTTTGCTTGTCAGTAACATATGGTTGAGTAGGTGCACAGGGGCGTGAATAGCCTCCAAGATCAGATAATAAGCCTATCAATGCACATGCTGGGGAACAAAAGCCTTCAGAGCTTCTCGTTGGCTCGCTAAATTAGGCAGCGAAGGTACATGTAATTAGCACAATCAGGTTGTCTCTTGTCTTTGTGCCTTACACATATGGCTGACTTCATTAGCTGTAATTGCCTGTGTCCTGGGAGAGGCTGGGAAAGAGTGCATAATTATGGTTTACTTTCCTCCACATCAAAGGTCAACAAGTCTTATGACAGGATAACGTGCGGTTATTGTTGTTACATCTTCAGACGCAGACATCTGGCTTCAGTGAAGTTTATGCAGGGATCAGTGGAGGGATCACTGCACTCTGAGCTACTCGTGAAACTTGTGCCACTTAAATGTATTAAATTTGTTTTTGAAATATTATCCTCTGAGCAAACCATTCTCATGCAGTCTGAAAGGTCGGCACCTGTTTGCACATGCTAACCAAAAACACCCTAATTTTACACTCACATGCAACTTTCCTATTATCCCCAAATCGCAGGCGTTCGCCGTGGTTATTTAAAACACACTGAGTTGTTTACTGGCATTTCTATTCTGAGGCAACATTAATAATTCATATTGTGCCCTGGGGAACAAACAGAGGAACAGTCGTAAACTAAACCCCATTATTCCACCTTTACCATACCAACTAACTCGAGGCACTCCACCACCGCTATTTGAAGGCAGAACTTTGTGGCCCAAATATGTCAGCCTTTTCAACCTTCATTCTGGCGTCTGCTTTGGATGCTAACAGTGATTTTAAATAATGACCCGCGGCAGTTTCTAGTTAAGGCACAGATGTTGTAAATCCTGAGATGTCTCACTTTAAAAATGTGTGAATCAGCTGAGGGCCTCATTAGGACAAAGATGGAGGACGCAGACCTGACACGACCTACACTAGCACATCAAGTCTTAACCAGAAAAAATGGAGATGAGGGGAAAAATGCCTTGTCTAGTTTAATTTAATAAAAAACTAAAGAGAACTGGGATGAAATTGGGGCTGCAGGGAATAATTGTACTGCCCAGAAACACTGGCATCATTAACCCAGTCCTATGAAGTTGAGTTAAATCTTCTTTTTGAACCAAAGCCTCCAACTATTTCAGCCGTTTAATCCATCAAGCGTGTATTTCTATAAAAAGATAATTTTATAAAGGCAAGCCAAGTGAAAATCTGCTGAATGAATGAAAGAGAGACAAACCGGGACTGTCCACATTCTCCCCTTCACCCCCCCACTTCTTCCTCTTCTTCTTCTTCTTCTTCTTCTGGCTGCAGTGATGCCAGCCAACCAGACATAATTGCTAATTAAGGGCTGAATGCTTCAAAGTTTAAGAACAATGGCTGACAGTCTTGAATTAATGTTGAATGGAGGCTTATTAAAAAGTTCTGGCCATTGTAATTAAAAAAAAAGGTTGATTGGTGATTTTACATCCTCATGTCAAGATCCATCTACTGTGAAGATGCATCCAGAAACCATTCAATATGTATGCAAGTGAATTAAATACCACAAAGTACAGTATAAATAAATCAATGCTACTTCACTGCTGTCTGTAGAGATCTAGCTCTCTGCTTTCTTTGTGGCCTTGATACTGCCTCCATCAGTTATGGAGGGAAAAATAAATTCACTGTGCAAACACACTCGACTCACACATCCACACATGTCCAGACACGCCTCCTTTGAATGAGGTCATTGTCTTTTATCTTAAGGCATGTACGTGTGTGCTTGCATGTTGTGTTCAAAAAAACCTTTCTGGGTTATTAGGTGAGAAATAAATACACTAACGAGAGATTGAAAAAACAAACCGCTGCTCTATTCTGGCTAAAATCCTGGCCATTCACGGTTGTTGTTTATTTGTTAGTGGCTGGAGGGGAGGAAATGGTGAGGCCAAGGTTATCAGACCCTAAAGGGTCTTCCTGTTTAGAAGGAGCTGGCCAGCAGCAGCAGCTAGTGTACTCCACCCTCCTTCCACACCTAATTAAAAATGAATGGTGGGCTGTGTGGGTCAAGGACAGGAATGGGGTTTCTGTCCGGGGGGATACAGAGAGGGTCTCTGTGACTAAACTGCTGGACAGGCCACAGACTGCCATGGACAGCCCTGAGGTCACGATCGAGAGGGCAATAAAGCTGTGCAGCATTCAGCTGAAAAGAAATAAATCACTGTGCACATGGTAATGAATGCCTCTTTGACGAGGTTATATGGTGACTCTGTTTCGACCAAATACCCTCAAGGTCATCTTCAGGAGGGGGAAAGTGTGAATAATGTTCATCGTAAGAATATGGGACACAAATGCCTTCTGTATAATGTCATGACTAATTGTTTTTTAGGTTTGACATTCAAATGTTTTACTTGTAATATTCAATATGTTGATATGCTTCTCTTGCTATGTCTATATAATGAGTCCTCACAGAAAGTAGGACTTAAGAGCGTTGGTTCATCCAAATTGGAAAAAAAAAAAAAAAAAAAAAAAAAATCCCCATATTTTCTCACTTTCCTCTAGTGGCATGCAGATAGTTTTGTTTTTATTTGCCCAGATGTTGGGACATCTGTCTCTGAGATTTTTCCTGCCGCCCCAGTACAATGAAGGTAAAGAGAGGTTTGTTTGTGGTGTGCACAGCTTTGGAAAATTGAACCCAGTATCCCTTCATCCATATTTGATGACCCTTCATCTCATAATTTTTGTCCAGTGGCAATGTTTAGGGTGGTGGATGGCCATTTTAAACATTTGAGTTTCATGAAGGAGACCAGAGTTTGTGTCCCATCACAGACCAGCATTTAACATTCACCTCACCATTAACTATAACCACAATTTTTCCGTAACCTTAAATATTCCAAGGCTTAGTAGAATCATCCAATATCAACATTCTTGTCTGGCGACAGGGTTGAAAAACTTGTATGTAAAAGACGTTTCACAGCAACATCTGTTCAGAGACAATATCCTGATTACTCTGGATAATCCACAGACCTCACTGTGAACAGTTTTCATTGGAGCTACTTTCTACCAAAAGATAGTTTTGTGAAAGCTTCTGACAGGGAGTTCTGTGAATTATCCAGAATAATGGGAACACTGCATCTGGAAAGATATCTTATTGTTGCATTTTTAACATGTAACTCTTAAATGCTGTGAGCAATCAAGGCCATTCCATATACCTCCATCGTATTGCAGCGGCATCAGAAACCTCAGACTGTCTCAAAACCTGGACAAACTAGACAACACAAACTATCTGGTTTACTGATTATGTTTAGTATAATCTGGCTGAAACAACCCTTTAAAATCACATCTATTCACATCTATTTGTAACATGCTGCTCAGCAAAGACTCCCTCACAGCCTTTTCAGAGATGGGATGTAGTTTAATAGCTTGTTTCCTGCTAGAGCTCGTTTGCGCCGTTACAAAAATGACGCTGCTGTGGGAGACACAGGATGATTAGAGTCCGTATCATCATCTTTTGGCAGATGATATTTGGAGACAGTCTGGGACCCAATCTGGTGTCTTCCTGGCTGTAAATCTTGACTGGAAGCAATAGTCGTTAGATAGATGCTTGATAGCTCAGCAGTTGACGTCAGCACCCTGTGTGTGTGGGCAGTGAAAGTGCACAGGCAATTCCCCAGTCCACAGTGGTAACATCAAGTGCGACGTTAATTTTGCAGAGACTCCAGATCCTGCCCCCTCTTAGTCTAACATCAAATGGAGACTAAAAAACGGAAGCATTTTCTGAAGAAAATGTGTGATTGCTGTAAGCTGTCATGATGACGTCTTGATTTTTTTGGCAGCATTATGAGGATTTGAGAACTCACTGAGTTCAGTGTTTTATACAGTCAGTGCATCTTTATAGGCTTTTATGAATTATATTATCAAACTTGTGTTATGTACAGTATGGTCAGTATGGAATACAGAACATTTTGGAATTTGTAGTCTGTACTGTATGCACATGCTGACTTATAAATACAATGGGAGTAAATGGGCGTCCATAAATATTAACAGTGGATCAAATGACAATGTGGGTCACTTGTAGTGATGAACACCCAACTTTGCAGTTCCCTTCAGCTCTGCAAGACGTTTGACCATCTTTCAGCTTATTGTCACCCATCACTGACTGTTTCCAGCTGCAGTAGGCAGCTGTTTTCAGTCAAAAAGCCCTGATACATCCTCTATATTCTACCTGTCCAACATCAAATGGCAGACAGATGAGACAACACTGACCTAAACCTTAGAGAAGGCAATACTAAGAGTAGGGCTGCAACTAATGATTATTTTCATTTTCGATTAATCTGTTGATTATTTTCTTGATTAATTGATTGGTTGTTTGGTTTATAAAATAATAATAAAATGGTGAAAAATGTCAATCACTGTTTTCCAAAGCATCCTCAAAGATCGTGTTTCATCCTGGCCAACAGTCCACAACCCAAAAATATTCAGTTTACAATAAAAGAAGAAAA
Source organism: Thunnus thynnus (assembly GCF_963924715.1). Lineage (NCBI taxonomy): Eukaryota > Metazoa > Chordata > Actinopteri > Scombriformes > Scombridae > Thunnus > Thunnus thynnus. Next base: position 14,108,338 of record NC_089520.1, on the reverse strand, counting down.
TATTCATATTTTAGAAGCTGGAACCAGAGATTTTGGACTTTTTTCTTAAATAATGGCTTAATACATAAAAGTGATTAATACAAGACTCTTCCAATGAAGAGAAGCAGAGGAGTCACATAAATAATTATAGCAGCAGACTTAACCACTCAATTATCTCCAGAAACAATAAATCCTCAATCTGTACTTTGATGTCTTGGGTAATGATTTCATTTTCCATTCTGTGAACCACGATAAAGCAGGTTATGTGTATGGTGCATAATAATAAACAGGCTTTGTGAAAGGTCCATCTAAAACACAATAATCACCCACTCAAACCCCGCAGCTGCCACCAAGAGTTGGGACAATTTTAGCCGAGGGGAAGGAAGGGCAGGTTGGAGAACAGGAGCCATGAGGGAGGCACAAAACAAACGAACTCAAAGTTAAATCACTACACTGCTTTGTGTTGTGTAAAGTTTTCTGATCCCACACCCTAAAGGTTACAAAGAACATGGAACTTTGAGGCACACGAGCTTTCCAGAAGACGCTATACTGTAGGCTTCAAACTTGTGTGTATTTTCTCAGATTTCATGACCTCATGAGTGCTGGCTTTGGTGTTAAATTCCAAGGTGATAGTCATGTTTGAAATTCGCCTCAGGTATGAAAGGGATGAAGCAACATGATGTATGTGAAATCAGCTTATCCAGTGAGGATATCAAACGCTTTGGTTTATGCTTTAGTGTCTGAAGTGACGCTGTTAAGCAGGTGTGAAACCAACATTTAGACAAGATGACTCAAAGGCGTGTCAGTGTTTGTATCTTCGACTCTTAAATAGGCAGGAAAGGCTTACGTCTGTTATCTGAAGAATGAGTCATGCATGAGCTTAAAAATATTCCATTGTTACCATGATGTGTACAGGATTTCTGTGGAGCCTTGTTGTTCTTTTTTAAGGAACAAATGGAGGCTGGCAGCCTGTTGACAAACTCTGTTTTCAGTCAGAGTAACACAAGTAGAAAGATGAAAAACGATGATACATTCCTGATGTTAAAACTTATCTGTCAGGTTTTAGTGTCACTGTTTCACTGGATGTGTTCAGCAGTCAAGAGGAATAGCCCCAGAGCTTGTCAGGTCAAGGGTCAAATGTTCAAGTGTGACCTGACACTGCCCCACACAGACTGACCCTGCGGACCCCTGACACAGTGTTCACACTTTCATATGACACTGTTCTTCTTTTAGAGCTGATAAAGCACCAGATCTTGGGTTTCAGAGTGTCTACTGTGGAGCACTGGGTTCAAAGTTGTAATTTACATGACTTTTACACAGGCTTTGAATACCACACTCACATTTCTATAATGCTACAGGTACTGCAAACTAAACTACATACATTTTCCTCTTTTGGAGAGACTTTCAGTCAGTATTTGGGTGTATTATGGTGAAGATTCAAAGGATCATAAATTTTGAAAGTTTTATCTTCTTAGCTAAACATCATGTATACTTTACAAAGTTGAAAACTATTTTCAAATGCATGCTGCACAGTTTTAGACCTGAATTTTAGGATGCATTCTTCCACCTGTTTGTGGCAACATTAGCTTCAGTGTATTTCCATACAGCACAATAGTCAGTTAGCCAACTGTTAAAACATTTTCTGGCTCTAGATCTCTGAATCACTGTCCACATGTAAGATTTTTTCAGCATTTCAAATTGGACAGGTGTTGTGCTCATTTATGGTTGTTTGCACGCTTTGTAGGCAGGTTCAAGAATGGGAACATTATCTTTCTACGAAGATCAGGAAACAGGAAAATGGTGACAAGCGTGTTAGAGTTCTGAGCAGCTGTACAAGCTGTTAAAAGTCAACTTAGAGAAATAACAACTCGTAAACCTGCATAATTCATTCATCTACATTAAAAAACGTGAACTTCGCTTAGCATGTCAACTGAAAAATGTTGTTGTGGGATGGATACGTCCCTCACTACTGATTGGTAAAATAACAACCCCTAACCCAGACAGAAAAAAGCCAACATGAACACCGAGTCACAAAGCTACTTGAAACTTGCTGAAGTTGTGTATTCTGCCCACTGAACATCAAGTCAGCATTCACTTTTGTCAAAGTTGCATGGCTTAGTAATGAAGCTCATTCGAATCAATCCACAGTTAAACTGCATTAGTGAGTGTGATGAATTTCCAAGAATCTACTAATTTAACTTAATACAGTAAAGAGATGAATGAAAACCAATGGCTGCCTGGCAAAAAAAATACACTCACACTCCTAAAACACGGTTTGCAAAATGGAAGGCTGTGATGTGATTTGTAGTAAATGGACTAAAACATGTAAAACAACTGGTAGGGGCCTTTTTAAACTACATCAGTCTTTGAAGCACAAGTGATACTGAAAAGCTACTTGACTCTGCATCGCAGCTGCAAGTCGGTTGTTGGATGCTTGTGATCTCTGTGTTGCAGATGGAGCCGGTTTACCACTCTCCACTGAGCACTGGATGAAAATCAGTCACAGTAGAAAGAAAAGTGACAACCTTGGCAGAGATGGCCTTCGTCTTCTGAACAACAGATTGCAACCCACATGGTCCTGTGCAGGGAAGGCTGCCTCAGCTTTTTAACCGGCATCTGCTCTCTGTTCTATGTTCTCTGTTCTCTGTTTGATCCCCAGCATGGCACAGCACTTCTTCTATTATGTTACCAAACTGCGATATGGCAGCTATGACACAACATGTCCCCCTGGCATCAGGTCTACTCCCCTAAAATCTCAAGTGCCACTTCACAGACGTGTGGCTAATTTGGAGCAGCGAATCAAGAAGTCACAGAGCAGATCATGTTGCAAAACACACAGCCATGCAAGGCTTTTCTGTGGGCCAGTGGCTAGGTAGAAAGAAAAAAAAAAATCTGTGTCTGCTTTGAAGATGATTCCAAATGAAATCTGTGCCAGTTAAAGCTCCTTTGAAAATGGGTCTACACAGTGTGCCACTGCCAAATGATTTGGGTGTGAGGGTGAGCTTACAGATTTTGTTTTTACATTTCAAAGAAGGGGGTAAGCAATGGCACTCTGGATTTGATACCATCAAACAAATCTGTTTTTTTTTAGAAGAGAGGAGAGGAGACGTCAACATGTTAAATGAGGGAGACTGACAAGTTCATTTAGGGCATAATAATGTGATGGAACTCAGAGTGACTGCTGAGTGGTCCTGCTTTCAGTGTGTAGTGAGTGAAACTGGCAGTCTGTTGTAGGGCTCCAACTAATAATTATTAATATTATCAATTAATTTGCTGATTATTTGATAATTCAGACAGTAAAACATTAGAAAACAGTGAAATAATACCCATCAGAGTATCATCAAATGTCTTGTTTTGTCTGACCATCCCCAAAATATTCACTTTACTGTGATGTAACAAAGAAAAGCAGCAAATTCTCATCAAATATTTGGCATTTTTGCTTGGAAAATAACTTAAATGGCGAATCAGTCATCAGAGCAGTTGCCAATTAATTGTTTTGATCAATTAATCAATTGACAAATCATTACAGCTCTAATCTATTGCAACACACATGGACACATGGTTAAATTTACTGCAACAGCCCAAAACACACTGAATCTTTTTCTTTTTCTGAACTTGCATCCCACCACAGACTAACAACAGCCCTGCTTAGGAGAGGAAGAAAAAAACTGTCTTGAGCTCATTAAGCTTAAAACATCTGTCCCAGATGCGTGGATCGAGAGAGGAGGGATATGTACACATGCCTCTGGTGTGCCCAAAGCTTTAAGCCTACACAGATTAATGCGATTTAAAAGAATACAAATGCACCCCCAACTGAAACTATAAACCAGATGAAAGTCAGGAATACGGAAGTCTGCCAGGACGCATGCAAAAGAAAGCGCCACATTTGATGTTATTTTGAATATTTTTTTTATGAGAAATTGTTTTCATATTTTTTTAGTTTGCGCGTCCATTAGCGTGCCAAATGATCACAATGCTAATGCTACATGTTCAAAATGCACATTATGAAAGTAAAACAACATCCTACAGTGATAATAATAGAAGTAGATAGAACAGAAACATACCAGTTCTTGCTTCAGCCGTCTCAGACACGCATCCATGTTTTTGCATTCTGGTTTGGAGAGCTGTGGTTCCATTTTTATTTTTTTTTGGAAATAGGCTACACGAATTTCAGATGAAACGCTTCGTCAGTCGCCGCTCGAGCATGACTATGAAAGCTTTCTCCTGAGCAGGGAAAAATTAAAACAGCGCTCTCGTGGAGAGCAGGGAACAATTTGCAATTGGAGATGCGCAAATCCTGCTGAGGAATGCGCGCGCCTCGTAATGACGCGAATCCTCTAATTAAAAAAACAACAACTCCTGATGGCGAAAACGTATTTACTCCAAACAAAAAATGATAATGAGGTCCTTCTTGTAGCGGCAGCAAGAGACTCAGTCCGTGTGTGTGTGTCTCTCAGTGGCTGCTGCTTGTCTACTGTCAGCCTGCGGTGTGTGTGGTGTGTGTGTGTGTGTTGCTCAGCCCGTTTTCTCCCTCTCTGCTATTTTCCCATTCAAGAGGAGCGCTTACGTTGCCTATCCAATTTCCTCCAATGACTGAGCCTCATAGGACAGACTGACTCTCATTCAGGCTGGGATAAAACCTATGATAGATTAGGGACGAGTAGATTTGTCCACCACAGATGATTATATAAATATGAAGAGAAAGATAAAACATCTGGAAATATTTGAATCAAGGCTGAATGATCAGATAATTGATAGAGCAAAATAAATAAATAAATAAAAATAATAAAAAAAATATAAAAAATAAAGCAAACATCTCTTTTCCACACCACTGACAGACCAGTCGAATAAGTTCTGCAGCCACTTTTGCAGTGCATTGGACTGAAAGAGGAAGTTTAAGGAGGATGTTTCTAAAAGAAACCATATGTGTCATGAAATGGGCCATAGGGACAGTTTCCTGGCCACCTTCACTGCGGTCAGACAGGAAACACCTGAGCCACAGGCTTTTGTTGTTTGACCCGGATGCTTTATTAGCAAGGGAAGGAAGTGTTGCATATACTGTACAAGGCAGCCAATCTGGAAGTTGTCAATCACAATATATATTTGACGTTTCTTAAAGTTTTCAGAGCGTAAAACATGTTCTGCTCCAATCTGGAGAAGTCAAAGAAACTACATGAAGTCAGTTTATTATAGAATATATTGTGTCTGCCAAGAAGAAAAGGAAAGAAGATGATAGTATTGAAAACTTATGGAAAGCTGGCATTGAAAATCTGGCAAGATTTGTTATTTTGTTTACATATTCTTAAAATATTGCCAATTTAAGATAATGTTTTGTGTTTAGCTTGTGTTTAGACAGCATTTAGTATTTGGGAACTTTGATTTCTTTAGCTGAATGACCTAAAATGACTTCAATGAAAGTATTGATTTGGTATTGGCACAGACACTCACATCACTACTTTCAAACAATTTCAAAAGATACCCAGCTCTATAATGCAGGTTACACATAATGCACAACAACCATGATAAAACCAAACTCTGATATACACTACCAGTCCATAGTTTAGACATACCTTCCTGTAAACTTGACTGACAAAGTGTGTCCAAACCTTTGACTGGTACTGTACTTTTTCTGCCAGTTCATTCAGTTCCTCACAGTTAAGACCTTTAGTTGACAGCCTGCAAACTTGGTCCCCTGGTGCTTTTGACCCTCTGACCTGCCTCCTCGTGCTGAGAGCTGTCATCTGGAAGTTTTAATATCAGGGCTGATGTCAGTGATTCATCCCAGATGGATGGACGGATGCAGAGAGAGAGAGAAAGGGAAAGAGGAAAAAGAAGGAAGTAGATCCAACTCAGATTTCAAAAGAAATGAAATGGGGCAAATGAATAAATCATCTTAGCATAACTTAACTTCCAAGAGAGAGGAAGAGCTTTAACTGACTTGTGTGTCTAATTCTGTTGCACTTTATACAGTAAATATTCAAAGAGCTAATATTATATGACGATAGGGCTCCTCTCTTCAAGCAGCGGATCTTTTCAGTGTCATGACTGCAGCTTAAGAACTTTTTCCCCAGCTCTGGTTATTTTTTATTTAACTTAAATCACTTCTGCAGATAAGATTCAAGTGAACTCAGTTTCAAAGCAGTTTCATAATCTTAACATTTTTGCTCAGTTTTTAGTGAGTTTTTAGTGCTTCAGCCATGTATACAGCCTAGATATTACTATAGCAACTTACTATAGCATAACAGTTGTTCGCATCATTGTTTATCTGTTGAATTTTTGCACCATTAATTGTTCAGGCAATTAAATGTCACAGTGAAAAAAAAATGCTCATCACAATTACCCAGAGCCCATGGTTACATCTTCAGATTTCTTGCTTTGTAAGACTAGCAGACCAAAACCCAAAGGTTTTCAATTTGCTATCATATGAAACACAGCAAATCCTCATTTTTGAGAAACTGGAACCAACAAATGTTGATATTTTTGCTTGATTATTTACTTAAACTATTAACCGGCTATAAAAATAGTTTTACGGCTAGCGTAAAGGTGGACAGACTCACAAATGTATGCACTACAAACATGGAGAACTTAAATGTACAGTAAATGCTTACAGATACAAATAAATCTCAAATACATCTGTTTAAACTAGCTCATCCGAGCGTGAATATGCTGTACATCTCTATCAGTTGAGTTGCCGATGATGACGTCTGTTAAACGTTCAGCTAGACTGAACTGAGAGGCTGCTTCACTATTCCGAATGTGACCCTGACCTGCAGCTGCTTTCTTGTGCATGTGCCCGCTTCCTCTCAGCTGACGGCATGAACACACTGGATAAGGAAATGTCTCCTCAGATCACTCAGCACTGAAACACAGCAGCAGCAACTGTCTCACTATACATCACTGCAGACAGAAAGTATTATTATCTTTTATGTGACTCAGTGTTATTACTTGTTTGGTTACCCTGACATTTGGGTGTTCCGACCAGGGTGAATCAAACCATCAAAAAAAGACAAAACATATTTGTCCTTGCAATGAAATCACTTTGTTTGATGTTATGACTTTTTAAACAAAAAAGTTTTTATCATAGATGTCACCCACATACACACTGCCAGTGTTTTGGTTGTAAACAGAAACTTCTACAGATCTCTCCTGTCTTGGCATGATAACAGAAGAGATAAAACCTGAACTATGAGGCTAAAAGACAATCATGTGCATCACTTCTTTAACAAGCCTTTTATGAGGTTTGGAGAACAATGAATTAACTCATTTGGAATCCAACAACAGAACAAAATAACTTTGCTGTTATTTACAGTTGCCATGTCAGCAGCTGATCATCTCAAAATAATCAACTGAAAAGCAAAGAAAAGCGGTACTAGATCAAAACCCGGAGCTTTCACAGAGCAATATATGAATGGTGAACCAGGAATCGTGAATTCAAGACTAGTCAACTCCTTAAGTTCATATAAATTATGCATCAGGTCTATTAATGGTCTTTCTGTACAAGTGAGAGTAGTTAACTCGTTGTGTAATGTCACTTCTCTGCACCGTAGTAGTGAAAGTAATTGAATGAGATGACACACTTTCCTGTTTTAGATTTAGAGGAAACAAGACCAGGCACCGTGATGATGCAACGTCTGCCAGTTAATGTAATAACTTGTAGAAATGTAATAACTGTCATTCTTAATCAGTTAAATATGTAATAAAACCAATCAATGTACTGCAGCTGCCAGGTAATGTGATCAACAATTATTACACGGTACTTTTTATTAAATCATGGCAATTGCTATTACGGTCAGGTATAAAGTAGTTTTTAGAGTTCTTTATATCATATTCATTACCTTTCACTGCAGTTTTAGAAGGTTTTACATTATTTAGCAGTGATTAAATTATAGAAAGAATGAAAGAATATAGGCAAATTGTGATTTATAATGTTCAATCTGAGGTCATCTGCATTGAGATACATAAAAAAAAACAGCTTCACGTGTGCTTTGAAGACACAGATGCAGTATGTTATCACCTCAAATATGTTACACTATAATACTAAATATGATTTGTCTGCATCATTGTTTTTTTCTGTTTATAGAGTTCAAAATGTTATACCCATTAAAACATTATAAACTGGGAGTTATAATCCCAGTAAGGCCACACAATTAATGTTGTAAATCAAGTATAGATATGATTACATCACCAGCTGCTGCAAGCTAAACACAGTGATTTCATTTTTTTGTACTATGCTTACCGTAAAGGAATAAAGTGGGACTAATGTGTATCTGTATGTTGCCAATAATGATCAATTATTGGCCTTTTAACAGTTAAATCCAAGCAGACGTAGAGTCTTTTTTTTACCAAAGATGTTAGTACACTGCCATCTAAAGTCCAGGATGCGTCACCACAGGACTTGTAGAACTGAGACAGGGATCCACTTTTAACACTATCAGTCCCAGCAGGATGCTGGTGTCCCATCTACTTTTTAAACGAGGCTTGGATACAAACCAATGCGACTATCTCGCTCTCTACTAACATATCAATAGACCAGGTCTTGTCTTACAAACAACAGTAGCAATCACAATTTATTTTAACCTCTACTTGTAAGTAGTTATGGCAAGTCAAGTGACATGTATATGAACGCTGGTGAAGCTAGAATAAATTAAAGTGCATCAAAGTGTGGTTGTTTCCTATTCTTCTGAATGAGAAATAGGCTGTAAAGAATTCACTGAATGGTTACTTGTGTTATTTATTGGATATGATGCTTCACTGAACTATTTACACTCTGGTTGTTCACTCCTGACGTCTATAAAGTCAAAAAGGTCAGTGGTATGGTCTGAGTTGAGTAAAACCCGAGTAAATGAGTTCAAAATGAGTTGCTTTGAGTAAATGTTTGTTGTTGTACATTGTCAATGTTTGCATGTTTTTTTTATAATTGATTATGAGGCTGTTGAGAGCTCATTGTTGTCAGTTTCACCACAAACTTCACATATTTCACTGATCATTTGTGTTTCTGTTTTAAAATGAGCTGTCAATGTTGACACCGTCAGAGTTCTAATAAAACAACACACACACACACACACACACACACACACACACACACACACACACACACACACATATATATATATGCACACATACTGTATAGTATATACCTATATAAGAACAATAGAAGTAAGACAAAAATGCAAATTTTTGATCTGGGACTGAAAGGGTTAATACAGCTTTTTCAAAGCACTGGGACAGTGTAGTAACAGTTCAGTGAGGATGAGAAACAAATAATCATATGGTGCCTGTATTTGTAATACATTTTCATATATAGTGGGAAAAGAGACATCTGGTTTTGAGTCAAACGCGGCGCCTGATCAACCACTTCAGAAACATAAGTTTAACTTTTGCTTTTATGCTCTTCTGAACCACTGAAAGATAATTTGAATCTCATGTTGTGGATTTTAGGCATTTCATTTTGTAACAGCAATTAATAAAGGTCAAACATATAAAAGTTCAGTGATATTTACATTTCCCGGAGTACTGCATCATTTTGCTGCTGAGAAAATTTTTTATAAAGATCTAATTTTGATGTTCGGCTTGAATCATGTCTCCAACAATTAAGCTGATTTATGACGTAGGTGGATATGAGCATGTTTATCTCCAAACAGTTTGTTATATCACTATCCCCCTGTCACTGAGTCATCCCGCTCTTCTGTGTGATGTCATCAGCCAGACAACCACTAATGACGGGTTACAAACTGTGAAAGATCGTCAGAATCACTCATGTGGCTGAGTGTGAGCTGACAGTGAAACAGCTGGTTGATAACATGAAAGAGGTGTTTAAGAGGTGTGTCAGAAGCCTAACCTGCTGTGGACGTTGTGCATCATATTATTTTACAGTCTTTAGGTGAGTGTTGGTTTTGATTGATGTTTGTTGAGTTCTCCATCTCTGCATCTACAAAGCTCTAGATTTACATATCAGAACCAGTTCAGTCATATAATATAATATAATATGTCCTCATTTTGTGGCTACATTTAGGATGTTGTTTCATATTGAAGATAATAATCAAAAGTTAGGATTGTGTGATGAGTCACAAGGTGTCATGTCAGGATAAAATGGTCTTTATTCAGTTTTTTAATCTATATGTATTTCAAATTATCTATTTATCTGCCATTAATTATTGAATTTTGATGAATTTGCATTATTTGCTATGGGAAACATAACGTGTTTCCTACATAAAAAAACAACAAAAGCAAGGCAAGTTTATTTGTTTAGCACAATTCATACACTTAGAAATTGTCCTAAGTGCTTTTATTAAAGAAAAAACTGAGAGTGAATCTAACAGACTTTAAAAGAAATTAAGAGACAATCAAGGAGAAGATTCATTAAAAAAAAATCTGTTATCAATCTATCTATAATTTTGTCATGCTGTGTTTCCATGCTGTACTTCTGTAATTGTAATTGTGCTGTCTTTGTCTGTTCTGTGCACACATCATCTACAGTATTGCATATCTGTCTGTCCTGGAAGAGGGATCCCTCGTCTGTTGCTCTTTAGGAGGTTTCTTCCACTTTTTTCCCTGTTACAGGATTTTTTTAGGAAGGGTTAGGGTTAGGGTTATTTGTATTAAGGGTCAGAAGATGATGTATTGCTGATATTACAGACTATAGCCCCCTGAAGCAAATTTGTGATATTGGGCTATACAAATAAAATTGATTTGACATAATTAAATACACTTGATAAACACAACATTAGAGGGCAGCAGATAACAATAAAATTGCTCTTAAACGTGGTCAGAGTTTGGAAACACCAGTGATCCTCTGATAAGTTGTTCACATTTAACACGAGTTAGTAAAGATGTGACATTAAACCTGATTTGTTTTCTGGGAAAGAAGAGCGAAAGTGGGAAGTAAAACACAGTGCAACAATGTGATGAGCGATATTAACATAAGTACTTCAGCTGTAAGTAATAGTCATGTTCAAAATACCAGTCGAACCAACTGTAATGCTGTTATTTAGACACATCGGCTTTGGATCACTGATTAATTCTTCCACTGAACTAAATATTGAATTTGTTGGGTCTTTAAAATTAGCTGATAATAAAATCTTTAATAAGAGTATATAGGAGATGTGTTTAGTTATTAGTGCCCTATACACTCAGTGAAGGTGAAGGTGAAAAGATCATTTGTTTTTCCTCATTCAAGTATTTAATTTGCTCTCTGTGTTTTTGTCCTCTCACAATGTGAAAGATGGCACCTGACATTGTTTCTCTGTGTACATTTTAAAGCTGCTTTCTGTAAAATTAGTGTTTTGAAACTCAGCTGTGAACCGTTAAAAAAAAACCCAACTAAATAATTATATATATATATTCCACATTGGTGACAGGCGGGAGAAGAAAGATGACACGTGATTGTTGTGGCAGATTTTAATTTTCATCTGACACTTCATTGTTGTTATAACAAACAAACTGACAGAATACTGCATACACAGCAAACAGACAGAAAAGCTCAATTCAAAAGGATAAAAAGATAAGAAACAACACAAACAGCGATGCCAAGACTTTTAAAAAAGTGACCCCCACAATGCCTGTAAAGTCAAGTCCATCATATAATGACAAATAGTAATCATTGTACGTTAGTCACACTGGTGTGAACTTGAGAGAGGTGCTTTCTCTAAAAACAGTTGAAGCATGATGATGATCTATGATACTGCAAATAGCCCTAATGTGTAGATACTGCATCAGTGGTAACCAAGATCCATGTTATGAACGCCACGACTGGGTGGGCGCTCGTTATTTTCAGCAATTACAGTGAGAAGAAAAATTATCTAAAGGGTTTGTATTTTTTTTTTAATAGCAGCATAAAAAGTACCACTACTCTGTTGTTCTAACAGAAGATGGAAAAAGTGACCATTTTGGCACAATACTTTCACTTCGGTTTAAAACATGACAAAATACAGAAATGCAACACAAAGTATACTGATACAGCCAAAACAGCTTCACTTGGTACTTCATGATTGAAAAACACATGAAGTTAAATCATAGTCTTCACTTTAGCAAAAACAAAAAAACCAAAAGACAAATAAACACATTGCTTATTTGATACAGATAACCATAGCACACTTGGCAAGTAGTCACAAACTATTCCAAACACCAGGCGTCTATCAACTTCAAATGAGTGAAGATGTGTAGCAGGTAGGTATATAAATATTATATTCACATAGGAGTAAGGCCATAAACCAGACCAGGGTTTAGAAAAAAAACAAAACAAAAAACAGACCAGGGTTTATTTAATTTTCGCTTGTCTTGATTCAGTGTCAGAATGCATCTTTGCTGCCATCTTGTGGTCATCTTTCTCTAGCTGTGAAAATAATTCAGTTTCTTATTGAGAGCTTATTTTTAAACATCAAAGTTGATTATTGACAATAATTTGAGAAAACAATACCCACTCAAGATCCACTCTGCTAGCTTTTTACAGAGCTTTCAACTGTATCACATTATCTGCATCAGCGGAGGGAATTAGCTCAGTTGTCATGGAGACGAATCTGTTAACATGTGAACTCAGTAGCTATTATGATTTAATCTCAAGCACTTTTAGGACTTCTCGTCTGTTTTATTCTTAAATTTTAATCAAATTTGTTGCAGGTCAACACATTCATCTCTATGACAAGTGAGCAAACTCCATCCGCTGATGAAGACCATTTGATATAGTTGAAAGCTCCAGCAAAGACCTTCAGTTGGGATTGTTATGTCAGACTAGCCTATATTTGTTTATTGTTCTTTACTTGCTTGTGTACACTTTTATCATTCTTTATAAATGTAAATTTAAAGTTTTAAAATACAGTTAAAACTCATTTTTTAGCTCTCAGTAGGAATTATCACTTTTGTATGAAAAGCTCTAATTATTTCAAAGGGAAAAGCATATTTTCAATTTAAATTGCCACCTCATGAACACACTGTGCTCTGCAAAGAAATATGTTTTCAGTGATAATAAGTTTAAGTTGAGACACAAAATGGTACAACCTAATACAGCCAATTTGGGCACCAGTACCGGTAGATTTGTTTGACAATGCAGAAAATTCGGTGACACTCAGATGGGTTACAGATGTCTTACATACAGCTCTGCATTATTTCTTTCACTGCTCCGTCAGAATTTACCCAAAGAAAAATAGGACAGAGAGAAGATGACACAAGAGAGTGACTTGATGCTCCAGGCACAAAACCATTTTCATATTTGCATATTTTACCCTTCTTTTATCCATTTTGAAACATTACAAATAATAAAGCATCATTTTAGTTCCAGTCCAAAAAGCTTAATTGAACATGAATTGGCCCCATTCTTGTAATGTTCAAGGTGGTTGTTTGATATCACAGTGGTGCTCAACGTTTTTGGCACTCAATACCTAAAATGCCCTCTCATGTTAATGATGAATACATACAACGTGGTGCAAATATTATTATTCTCTATCTTATTTCCCCTCTCAGCCTACGACACTCAGCTAGTGGAGGCAGCATAACAGCTGCAGCTTTTTATTATTCCACAGGACAAAAAGCACCTATCACATTTATACAGTATAAACATGTGTTCATATCGTCAAAATACTTTATGTATTTCATTCCTTTAAAGGATAAGGCCGGTGAGATATACGTGTGTGTGTGTGTGTGTGTGTGTGTGTGTGTGTATATATCAGTTTTTTTTTCATATTTAAAAAGGCCAAATAGATGTAAACTAGCCAAATAAATATTTCCTGTGTACCCAACACAATGTGCCTCTGTGCCATAGACCTCCATTCTGCTCCAAAAACACATTAGTGAGCCACACTGTTATAAAGGATGAACATGGGCACTGTATACACCTCAGGCTGCTGTAAATACTCATTAGTGCTCTGAATATGTAGCTGATTTAGGAAATTACATAACGTCTTTTTGAAAAGGACACTTTTTTGTGATGCCTTTTTTTTTAAAGATGTGTGTTTTCAGTAGGGACAAATGATGAGGTGAGAAAGCATTATTGGTTTTGGTCTTTTCATTTGATTTGTTGACTCACCGGTCTTATTCTTTAATTAAAATATCAACCCTTCACTTGAAAGTCATTATATGGTTAGTTCAAGGGTTTTAACCATCAGGTTGAGAATCACAGCCTTTTCTCATCTCAGTGTGAAAGTCATGAAGACAGTGTCAGGTCAGCCTCACTCCCTGCAGTTAAAATCCACAATTTCAAACATGAAGCAGAAAACGGGGACATGAAGTAACTAAATAGCACAATTTGGCTTGAATCTTTGACACGATGGACGGGTACAGTTTTCCAAACAGAAAAAAACAAAAACATTCTTTCAAAATTCAGTCTCAAATACATCAAACTCACATTTCAGTGATATGATATTAGCAGCATCGGTTACAGTGACTTTTCAAAATGATGCTGTAAAGAAAAGAAAACGGTTTTAATGTTTGTTTTTTTTTCAAAATATAAGACAAGTAACATGTAACACAAACAAGACCAATCAAATTCAAGTAACCACAGTCAACACTTTATCTCTCTTCAAATACATTTAAAGTCAAGTATCCTTTTCATTGTGAATTCATTTTAAAATTTACTATGAATTTGTGGTATGTCAACAGCATCCTCTGTTGATGGAAATACTAATTACCCAATGTCTTTCAATCTTTTCCAGAGTAAAACATCTGTACTGCTGTTTGAAACTATTAGAAATTCAGCAATTTTGTCCGTATCTACAGTACATACACGGCATGGCGAGTGCGTGATTCTCCGTTCACATATCTACAATCCTCTACCTCAGTAATGTCTCTACATCGTCTGTCTTCTCTAAAACATCAACTGGTGACTCCTCTGGAGTACATCGCTCTTCCTGCTGAACCTGTGAGATGTGACACGGTGCGTCCATCAAAGTCAGCGTAACTTCCTCCCTCCTCCTCTTCCTCCTTCTTCCTTCCCGCTGAGCCGAAATATGTACATCCGTCAGCCGGAGAGTCACAGAGCCGAGACTTTGACGATGTTGGTGCCAGCTGAGCTTGTTGTGGTCTGGATGCTCGGGGTTGCAGGATGACCCGGTGGTGGGGGCGGCCTCCGCTGCGGGGGCCCGTGGAGGCCATCACCATCAGGGGTCAAAGCAGGGGGCGTCGGGAGGCTGATGATCGCCGTGGTGATCCGGCCGCCTTTGCAGTTGATCCTGCCGCTGTCATCGGTTTTCAGGTTAAGGTTTGAACGACTATAAAAGGAAACAGAGCGAGAGGTAGACTCTGTGATTATGTACAATGAAATCTAAACAGGCTGCTTCTTGACCATACCAGCAGTTTGCATCATGTATCCCACCTGAAAAATGATCAGCTTGTCTTCCCCTTAACCTCTCAGACCTTGAAGGACAGGTTCACGCAGGTACAGGACTTAGAAATAGAGGATGGCCTGCTTTGGCAGAAGTTTTTATACTTTTTGACACAGCAGCCTCAAATAAAAATACCCCATTGAGCATTGTATGCATTATGTATCTTTCTATACATGTTTATGTACATGTGTATGTAAGTAGGTACATGAATGTATATGTGCATATGTGACCATGTGTATATTTTATGTGTAACATGTGAAAACAGGCTGTGAAAACAAGCTTCTACCTGGTTAAATAAAGTCTATTTATCAGTGCACAGACTCGGTGAACACGATTTCTTTTAAAAGCCATAAAAAACCCATTAGAGTTAATCTTGTCTGTGACTGCTGTCGTGATAATTCCGTCCACAAGATGAAGTTTACAGACATGTTTTTTTCCCCCAGACTACTCCACAAACACAATAACAAATAATGAAATCTACATTGCCTGAATGTTATTTATGTAAGTACAATGTGTCATCGCGTCAATAAATCTGACTGAATGTGAAAAGAGAAGATCAGAGAGAGAGATGGGGTCTTATCAAAAAGATAACACATTTTGTTGTGCAACGTTCTTGCAGTGTCTTCTAGTGACTTTGGTGCATATCATATAATTTGTTGTTTGTTCACTTTGGACGTGTTTAAAGGGTCTGCTCGCCCTGATTTACAAAACAGATATTCTTCCATTTTTTCTCTACCTCCAGTTGTATCTATTCATGTATACATTTTCTCTTTTATCTGCAGAGATCTAGTGATATCCATGTCAGACGCTACTGCCTGCAACCCAATACAATAATGGTGAATGGAATATTGTTTGTGTCGCTGAAAGCACTGGAATATGACCTTTTGAAAACTCTACATCAATTATCTTTCAATAATGTCCTGTTACTTTGAATAATCCACAGATGTCAGTGTCATTTGTGGGAGAAAATCTATTTTTCCTCTGGATGATGCAGTCAATCTGGAGTCACACGAATGTTTTTTTGCACCTTGATCTACACATTTTGTTCTCTTGGATTAAATGTACCTTACATCATGATGCATCATAAGCCATCTGTGACATAGTCTGTTGAGATAATATGACTGTAAGTGTTCATCTTTTCCTCTATGCCCATCTTCTGACACGCATCAAATTAACTCATTATATTTTATTTTTTATAAATTCTTCAACACAACTCTCTAACGAAGAAATAGTTCCTGTGAAAGTAGTTTCTAATGAGGTAGAAGATTTCAAAACCTTGGTAAAACTGAAACATTCAGCATGGCCTTTCAACACTAGGAAATGTTTTATAATTTTGGCAGCAAAGTGGGAATATTGTGGGCAGTTGTAAATATTTTTCCTTCACAAAGTCGCCACAGTTCAGGTAACATCCTGGATACTAATCCTCTGTCTCTCCTCTGATGCTGCTGGCATGTCTGTATCTTTCACCTGGCAGTGTGTGATGGTGCATCACCACACTGTATGTGGATGGCACTGAGCTCCTGCAGGGGGCCTTGGTGTGTGGGTGGCAGGCTGGCATTGGGCAGAGGACTGTTTCTCTTTACCCTGCGGCCACAGCAGGTACTCGTGGAGCTGCCGTGGCTGGATATAGAAGGGCTGTGCGAGGGGTAGCTCTGCAGCGCTGTTTCTAAACAGTTCTGCTCATAAATCTGCTCGTCCACAAACTCATGAGCCTGCAGAGCAGAAACAGGATAATACTTAAAAACAAACAGCGAGGAAGCAGGAAAGAAGAGGGGAAACAGAGAAGATGTAAGTAAACAAAAGACAAACTCAAGAGACATGATGCCTGAAGTGATAAATCATTTCTAATTTCTACAAATAAATACACTGTATCATAGTAAAACAAGAGTGATTATAATCCACTAATAGTAACAAACTCATGCACATAGTCCATTTATTATACTGGCTGACTGGAGGCCACATTCGATGTTACTGTTTTATACTATTCTGTTGTTTTTTTTGACACCAAACTCTTTTCCAAAAACAAAAACTCCCAAAACACACCTCTACACACTGGTGAGCACGTTAACTTGCAAAAAAAAATCCAAATTACTGAGTGCAGACTTGTAATTTATCCCTTCTTACTGTACAGACATTGGGCCTCATGCAAGAACATTTTTGTATTCTTACAATAAAACTCTCTCGTACGAGTGTTCCAAGTTGGATTCAACAAACTTTTTCAAACCTGTCAATAATCGCTTGTTTTAGTCTGATGAATGCCACCTGTACATGAGTGGGTGCATGTTCATGAGATTTGATCATTAGCATCATCAACGCCCCTAAAATTGACATATAAAAGTACATGTTCTGCTCCATTTGTGGGCAACTTTTATTTGCAAAAATGTTAGCTCCAAATTCTTTCAGATTAAGACATTATAATTCTAAATCAAACAAGTGTTTCCCCTCTTGTGAAGAAAGGCTGAGACATCTGCTCATGACTAGTACGATAGATCTGGACCACTTGTACATGACAAACATTTTAATTATGAGAACACTGATGACTGCCACATATTTTCTTAAAACACTCGTGAGTGAACAAATCTGTTCGTATGAGTGGTTCTTTCATGAGACCCCGTCTAGTCAGTGAAGTGCCAAAATAGCATGTAAACATTATGAAACATTTTGCCAAGAATTGTTTCTCGCTTCTATGTGGTTTTGAACACAGATTTGACAAGAAGACAAACATCGCTGTCACAGTGATAGACATCTTAGACAGAAATAAAACTCGTTGGAGACTCTTTTTAGATGTGGAGGATTTAGGAGCTACAAGGTAAGTCAGTGTCAACTCCACCCAAACATTTCTCCATTCTCTGTTTACAGTAGGAGCGGCTGATATTGACACTAAAATGAGAATAGCTGGTCCACCTTAAAGGTCAGTCCACCTTAAGTGAGCCTGGTCAGGCTAGGCTAACCCATTGTCACTAACTTCGGGGCTAACCCCCTTCACTTTTCTGGCAGTTTGGGAAACAACAGACCACTCTTTTCTTGGTCTGGAGAAGCTGTAGCATTTATTAACTGACACTGTAACATGTACTGTACATTCACTGCCAGATTGACAACTTACTGCTAACCTTTTCCTCTGCTCTGCTCGCATTCACCATTGCTTTTCTGCTGCTCACTCAACCACACAATCACTACACACACACATTACGCGCTGCCCTAAAGGAGCTACGCTATTCTTATGACAGTAAAATTCACATAGATTCACTCTGAATAATGAGGAGAGGGAGGATTCTGGGATTTGATGCACTCAAAACAATGCCACAATAACGTAGGGTGTTATCGTGCTCGCACAGTGTGCAAATGAAAATCATTAGTAGCCCACTGATATTAATGATCATGTGAAATTTTAGCAGTGGCGCTCATAATTCTGCAGCAGTGAATGAATATAGCGGAAACACTGCCTGTATACTATGCCTTTTAAAGTGTTGCTGTTCATGTGTACCCACAGTGGTTTTCTCCAGACAGTGCAGTAGGTGGTGGTGTTGGCTCTCTAACAGAGAGGTGGTCTTTGTCATCTTCTGCTCGTCCTCTTCTGTGCCCTGAGTAACAACACACACACACACAGTTGGTAGGTGTTAACAAATTACTCACATGACATTGTTGTACTGGTGCATCCCCATCACTCACTGAAGACTCTGTGCGTAGTGAGCCCAGTGCTAAAATGAGATTTTTACTGCAGTCTGAAAATGAACTTTGTCATCAGTAATGAAAAGTCAGTGACGTGATGCTTTTGTTCTGCTTCGTGTTGCCCATTTTCACATCTTGGTTCATGCTTGTTGATTTCATTTCCATTATGAGCAGGTAGACAACAACGCCTGCTGTTTGCTTTCAAATTATTTACTAGTCAATTAGTTACATAATGAACCACATTTCTACTTGGTGTGAATTGATCCCTCAGCCTTGGGTCTGCCTGGGCAAGTGATATGTTTGTGAGTTATTTTCTCCATTGTGCATCTTTTGTGTCGTTAATACTGCGAATTAGTTTTGTTCCTGATATTTGTGAGCACTCTGCAAAACAATTTGCCTTTCAGTTTATTGAACTAACTATAAATTCTAAAACTGTGTTGCCAGCTCTCTTACTTACAATAATGACTGCATCTAAATAGGTACCACAGAGCATTATTTGATGCTCCTGGCAGCTGAGCAGTTATGGATGTGTGATGCTTCATAAAGAGAAAAAACAGCAGAGTTGAGAAAACAGAAACAGAAACTTATCAGTTTTTGGTACTTCTCCAAATGGGACTTGGTTTCAAAGCTGAGGCTCCAATATAGCTTAGTCTCAAAGTAATCACAATTGCCAAATAACATGGAAACTGAAAACAAAATTAATTCTCTCCCCACAGCACACACTTTTGCTTAAAAGATTTGGGTAGGAGGCGATCCAGCCCAAGGGCTCTCATTCAGATGCTAGACACATCAACAAAAGAGCGACGATGTGGGCAGGAAAACACTATACACCTTCTGATGTCTCAATGTTTGGATTTGCCCTCCGGGAGACACCCATTCAAAGACATTATACTGTATAGCTATAGACTAAGACCTGTATCAAGATTCAAGGCTTGGGGGTCTTTTCCTGTAAAATAAAAAAGGTGACTTGATGCCAAATATTTAAATAAATGAAGAGAGGAAATGAGCTGACGCTAGGGACAGACCCAAATGTTAGGTGAACATCAGCTGAGCTGCCACTCTACTGAAAAATTGGAAGTGGATTTGAAAATAATAGCTACTTTCTCATTCACAGCACATCGCAGTTTTCTGGTTTCTGTATATTTTATCTCTCTAAGTGATGGTCTAAGGCTTTTTAAAAAGCCCTGGCCACAGTGCTAGGAACATAATTCTGATGAATAAATGCTATATACCTTTTTATTTTAAAGGGCACATATTATTCACATTTCCAGGTCTATATTTATATTCTGAGGCTCTACTTGAACATCTTTGCATGAGTTAAAAAAAACAAACTCCTTATTTATCATTTACTTGCCCTTTATGCAGCCTTTATTCAGCCTCTGTCTGAAAAGGGCTGTTTTAACTTCTGTCTCTATAAGGCCATCCTCCTGATTAGCCCACTCTGATCTGATTTCTCCTTCTCAAATGTTGTACAACTGTATACGTTTAAGCCCGAATCTGATCCGAAATAAGCAAGTGGAAAACGTAATTATTTGTTTCACTTCATTTATCTGATTAAAAAGTTATTCTATCTTTCAGTCGATTTACAACAATCTGTATAGCTTTGTCAGGCTTATTGCTATTTTTGTGGCAATTTTATCTGGCAGCTTTTTTGGCACAGAAAGTCTGCATCCCTTTTACAAAGATCTGATTGGCTTGGTTGTTTTTCTAACCAGGGAAATAGCTGTCACTGAGCACAATACCTGACTTAAATTCAGAAGCCGGCAGATGAGAGGAAATCCTCTCATTGTAAGCTGTAAAGCTGTAAGATCTTTTTTTTTTCTGCAAGGTTATCATAAAACCTGACAGAATTATTAATAAATCACCATCAACAATGATGAGCATGTGATCTGAGTAACAAAAAAATGACCATCAAAAAACAAAAAGCCGTCAGGGAAAACTGAAAAAGACCAACAATGAACGTCTAATCTAAATACAGTCTATAAGAGAATCAGTAATTTTTTCATATATCCCCGCTCACTCCCACCTCAGACCCACGCAGCGCTAGTGACTGACTGACAGCAGTGACACCAACGTAATTTGATGCGCCAGGACTCTGGCAGCCTCATCACAGAAACAGAGAAGGATGGGGGTCGCTCAGCACTCACAGATGGCATTTATATGATAATTCTAACCACTTCCAGACACCCATCAGCTTTCACACTGGACTCGATTAGATCCAAATGGATTTTAGTAACCATCTGCAAGGAGGGGAGTGTGTAACTGAAAGCAAGAGTGATGGACTGGATGGGAAGGATATATGCAATTTGCTCATGCATTACCAAACACATTTTTCCATGGTGATGACAAGTTTAAAAAAAAAGAGAGGGATGAGTGAAAGGGGAGAACATGGTGACGTTAGATGCTTTCTTAAAAGGCAGAAAGTCAGCTGATATCTGCAGGTGAACATAAAGTGGACATGTAATTTATAAGAATGTTTTTTTCTGAGAAATACGTTTATTTTTGTGAAAAAAACATGTGCAAAGCCTTTTGTGGCTGCAGACGGAGCTGCACAAAGAGTCCAACAATATTGTAGAGGTGCAAAGCTCTTCTATAGGTTCTAAAAGTTATAGCTGTTTAAAATGGCTACACTTGAGACATAATAATTGTTTAAATACGAGATATGTTTGTACCCATGAAAATAGACTGAAATAGTTGTAAAGAATGAAAAAAAGAGAGCTAGAGTAAGAAGTTAACCAGACCAGTTGCTGTGTGAAAGTCAGATTCTGTTACAGAAATTGGTAGACAACCCCCCTCAAATCCGATATCGGAAAGATGTGGGGGGTTGGGCTTTCCAAAGCTGTTCGACAAGAAGGTCTGATGATGCATACTTGCCCCTTAAGCTTTACAGGTGTTGGTTGGTGTATTGTTGAACTTTATAATAGGTCACCCTTAAAGGGGACATATTATGAACATTTACAGGTCTACATTTTAATCTGGGGCTCTTCTGGAATATGTCTGCATTATTTACAGATCAAAAAACTCCTCATTTAACTCATACTGACTACACAGTCCCTCAGTTCAGCCTCTGTCTGAAACACGCCATTTTAGCTCCTCTTTCTTTAAGGCCCCCCTCCTGAGGAGCCCACTGTGTTCTGATTGGCCAGCTCTTGGAAGCTGACCCTCAAGAGACTTCCCCCGGCTCTGGAGGCTACGTCAACAAACCATGCCACAAACAATAGTTGTAGGATTTCACCACTTTTTTTCATTCTTTACTTAAATTGTAAACTTCTTAAACACATCCATACAAGTTTGAGCTAAGATCCAATCGGAAATATGCGAGTGGACAATGTGGAAAAACCTTAGCAACAAAAGTTACGGAACAGATGGCCGTTTATGGGCATGCATGACGAGTTGATGTTAGCTTGTCGGCAAACTAGAAAAAAACATTGCAAACGAAGCGTTCAGAACAGGCTGAAGCTCTGGCTTTTGACTTGCAGGGAGCATTACTACATATGTTAATTTCAGGCTTTGGAACTTTGACTATGTTTAACACTAATCTGACATCATACCAGTATATAAATAAAATAACACAATATGTCCCCTTTAAGGTATGTACAATATATAGATAAGAACACTGCCGCTGTCTATAACTATAAAGAGGAGGAACGACAGAATCAGTTTTTCTCTTTAAAGGATAATGGGTCTGGGTGAGGGTTTTTTGTGTCCTCCACAGTCTCATTGTTCACTGGTGCAGTTTTGAAGTTTGAGCCATTTACACCTCTTTTAATGCACTAACCATCTAATTATCACCCAGAGCAATGCAACAAGCAACAGAAGTAAAAACAACCTCTGTTGTCTGAGCTTGTCAGTTTCAAAAACATGGATTAAATCAAGTCTAGGACTGAAAGACAACTGAGAAAAGTACCCTGTGTGATTACACTGATAACACCCTTATGGAGGATTATTGGCTCCTCCTCTGCTATCACCCCTGCCCTTTATAACCACGGGAATGTAATGACTCCAACTTCTGCTGCTTTTATAGCTTCCAAATGACTTTTAAATTGTTCTTTGGTTAATTTATTTTGGTTATTTATGGCAGTAATTGTCATTTTGTGGGTGTGTAGATGTTTGTGTGCACTACAGATATAAAATTGCAGCTTCAAAAATATTGAGTGGCTGTGAACTGAAATAATTAGCAGAGGGGTGTTTGAAAAGGAACAACATAATTAATCTGTCATACTGAATTTCAATCTGCTGGCTTTTCATGTTATTGTTAATGAACACATTTGAAATGACTTCCTTTAGTAATCATCACGCCCACTTTGCTGTTGGTGGTTCTTAAGTGTTCAGAGGGTCAGAGGTCTTTCTCACCGTCAGCTCCAGCAGTTCGTTGAGCAGTCCGTTGTGTTTGCTCTGGAGGAAGGCGTTGGAGCTGCCGGACTTGGCTATTCTTATCCTGGCGAGTCTGGCTTTCTGGGCGTGGGAAGAAGAAGAGGTCACAGCATCAGACAGGGTGGGCGGGAGGTCAAGATGACAAATGCCTTATTTTAATAGTGAAAATCTGCCAACTCATCACCCAAGCTCTGTAGTAATCTTTACAGCTACTACTGTGCTGATTTTACTCGACTATTTAAATTTTTTTCCCCCACAAAGGCTTTCCTTCAGGATGTATGATAAGAACTGTTCTCTATAGAGCTTTTTCTGCCTGGAATATGCTGCTCACCAACATGCTACATAGCAAAAAGTATGTGGACACATTTTTATTTTCATTGTTGGTTAATCTGTTGATTATTTTCCCGATTCATTGATTAATTGTTTGGTCTATAAAATGTCTCAAAACTGTGAAAAATGACAATTTCCTAAATCCCAACATCTTCAAATTACTTATTTTAACTTATTTTTAACCCAAATGTGTTCTGCAGGATAAAGAAAACAGGAAATCATTACAAATCATACTTTTTTTTAATGAATGACTTAAAGGGACTATCAACTAATCAATTACTTGTTTCAGCTCTAGTGTGGACACCCAAACATTACATTCATGTGATGGCTGAACGTCTCATTCTTAAACCATGGGCATTACTATGCTGCTATAACAGCTTACATTTTCTGGAAAGGTTTTCCACAAGATTTTGGAAGCTGGATGCCGGGATTTACTCCAGTTCAGCCACCAGAGCATTTCTAAGGACAGGCTCTAATTTTGCGTGATAAAGCCTGGCCCACAGTTGGTGTTCAATCCATCCCAAAGGTGTTGGATAGAGTTGAGATCAGGGCTCTGGGCAGATGAGTCAACAAACTGAGAAAATGCTTCCCTGTTGCCAGAGAGTTGGAAGAACACTATTTTCTACAAACAAACAAACAAACAAAACAAAACAAAAAGTATGCTGTAGCTTTAGGATTTTCAAACAAGATGGCAACCACATAACAGCGAGTACAACGCCTCATTTGTGTGTTGTATTTGGCTGAATGGTGTGTGCGACTGCTTATGATGGAGAATACAGTATATCGGTGCAAGAGATGAGAAATATCATTCAGGAGAGGCATTGCACTTTTATTGCACAGGCACAGTTGGTGCATTTGTAGTGGGTACAGTCTGCACGGTCAGAAATTTTGGGCAGCACATTGACGTCTGCAAAGCATTTTTTCCCTTATTTATCTCTTAACTGGTGAAATTGATAAACTCATTTTCTGATGTTCATACAGATTTGTTTTGTCTTTTCTACTTTCATTGACACTGTGTGATGTGATTTTTAAATTGCTGATTTATTTCTGTTTTATTTGAGAAGGAAGACAAGCAGCCATTTTGTGGAAGCTAATGAGGCTACTAAGAAAGGCTCGAGAATGCCTCTTTGAACCTGCAATTTTTTGCAGGTTTCCTCTGACTCATCCAATTAAAATGGATCCTTTCTGAAGATTCCAGCTAAACCCCCAAATGAACATAACCATCAGATATACACTTAAAAAAAGAAGAAAAAAAAACAATTAAAGAGGAACACTGAAAGAAGGAAAAATATAAATGCAACATGAAGTCTGTCAGCGACTGAGACAAACAGCAGGTTTACTGCATTAGTGCTGACTCTGCCAATGAAGGCTGAGGAGTTTATGACAATGCACCTGTCTGCTGAATATAAAATCACTTCCATTTCAAAGCCTGTATGCAAACGTTTATCCGTTTATTCCACTCTTGCCATTAAAAGGATGGAAAATCGTTCTCGTGTTAAACTTTTTTATATCCTCCTCTGTGTCTACAGTGAGGTGCAGTAAAAAGATTGAGATTACTCCTCCAAAAATTAGATTTTATAACTGAACAGAGCGAGGGAGACAGATAGAGAAAGAGATGGGAAATGAGAGAGAAATCTTATCGGGAATTTCTTAAAATGAAGACGATATTAGGACGAGTCTATAGGATATACAGCTGCCTCAAGTACTTCTGGACACATAAAGTATGAGATTTCTGTAACCTTGTCCTGCTGCTCTCTCTCTCCCACATAAATGCATTTCAGAAACAGGAGATAGACAGAGCAATATCTGCTTCCCCGACGTGAATCAAAAGTAATGGAATTAGTTTGGGTGCTTCAGAAATTGTCCGTCAGACTGTAGATACCTGTGAAGGTGTGAGGAATGCTGGAGACAGAGATGTCATAATAAAAATGATTTTGTATGTACGTGCGCAGTATGAAATGGAGAGAAAGAGGAGAAATATATTAAAAAAAGAGAAGAGTGCATGTGTGTGTGAATGTGAGCAGCCGCTGAGTGCCTCTTTTTACGTAGCTTCAGTTTAAGGATGATTTAATTAGACAGTGAAAGAGCTGTCTTGTGCTGCCTTTTCTTATTGATCAAAGGCTCTACTTGACACAAGGAAGGAACATATAAAAGAATTACTAACTCTGATTCTACTACGAGTGCAAGAGCACTGCAATTGGTTGTGCTGATGAGCATCCTGTCTTCTCTGATGGTCTATTGAGCCCAAATGGTTGTCTAGGAAACCCTTACTTCGAGCTGATCCTGAACTGATGAAATTCTCAGTTTTTTTAGAGTCTATAGGTGTGTCCAAGTCAAGTTTGGTCAAGTTTAAAGAGAGTCTGTAGGAAATACACTTAATTGCCATTCAGTGTGAAGCTGGAGCTAGCAGCCGTTTAGCTTTGCATAAA
Source organism: Thunnus thynnus (assembly GCF_963924715.1). NCBI lineage: Eukaryota > Metazoa > Chordata > Actinopteri > Scombriformes > Scombridae > Thunnus > Thunnus thynnus. The sequence goes on along the minus strand of NC_089520.1, from coordinate 14,082,246 downwards.
TTTAATGCTCAGCAAGAAAGCAAGTAAGCAATTTTTTCTAGATTTAAAGGATAATGCTGGCAATAATAAGTATTTTTCCTTTTGTAAAAAATCCCATTAAAAGACCAAAACAAACAATGTCAGTTTGCCACTCAATACTTTCCGACTTCCCTACTCTGTCTGTGTTACTTAGCCCTAAGCCAATTGATCCCTACAGAAGAAATACATCTTTTAAAAACAGGACACAAATATATACAGTATTCAGTTTTTAACAGTGGCTTATCTTAAAGCAGCTGGGCACAGTAGTTTTTAGCCAATTTTACTCAAATAGGTGTTAACAGTGCATTTTTGTTGTGGATTATTTTCACTTGTGGATTAATACACATTTGGTGTGTTTGTCAGTATTTACAGCTGCAGGACTTTGTATGTGGGATTGATTCAAAATAAACTACAGTGCCTATGTTCATCATAATAAAGGTCTGGCTGACATAAAGTGTCAGTCGGTGCAACTGTGTGGTTCATTGATGTGTTTTTAATAGTTGCTGGACAACAATGAAGGTCTATGGTACAGAGGAATAAGATGTTTCAGGCTTTGGCTACACTGGCAATACTTTGTGGGATCACTTGCTGGTTTTGGTATTTTTTATGGGATTTGATGACATTTACTTAAAAAAAACTATTTGGTTTATAGTCAAAAAAGGTTTCAAGAGTCATTAATTAATTTTAAAACCAAGAAAACTGACATGAACAAAGTCAAGTTTCATTGAATTCTCTCTACAATCGTGTCAATTGTTATGTGAAGTAAGTTTTGATTTCAAGTAAAGTCACTCTGTGTTTTTATTATCATTTGCTTCAAAATGTGCTTGCTGACAGTGGAGATATTTTGTGTCCTGTTTGGTCTAAATGCTCAATACTACTTTTGTAATATTGATGTAATAATAATGCTGTAAACAGGAAAATACTTGTAATTTTATTATATCATTGACACTGTGAAGCTTGCCATATTTTTGTAATAAAACCTTTCCAATGTAAGGCTGCTGAATGAGAGCAAAAAGTTTCAGCTTTTTAGTTTAAAATCTTCCAAATCAGTGGCCTGAAAACCAATACTGGTTCACAAAATTCATCTCCAAAAGTGAATTCCTCCTAAAGAGCGATGAGGATGTATTTCATGCCTGGAGAACTTCTTTGAGGTAAATTACACTTAAGTTACAGTCTGTTCAGAGACAGTCAGGGAACTTCTAATGGGCCTCTTCGACACTCTGTCTAAGGCCCGGTGATGATAGATTCTTAGGATTTTACTTTTTTTTTTCATCTCTGGTCTTGGTTGACCGAGCAAATCAAGCCTATATTCCTCAACATTACTGACAGTCAGACAGCCAGATTGCAGTAGTTCAGGAAAGAGGCACGAAATGTTCGCCTCTAACACAAGTGAGCCTTGAAACTACTGTACATAGAGACCCTTCTTTCTTTTTTCTTACCTTTACCCCAATCAGCCTCTCTCCTTCAGACTCTCTCCTTCTGCTTTCTCTGACCCATCTCCTTTGTGTTCTCTTTCTTTTATCTCTTGTCTGCCCTCCTTCTCTATTTCCACTGTTGCTCTCTCTGTTTTGTTTGGCCTCACATCTACAATCTTCGGCCTTCTGCCTTTTTTTCTCCTTCCTCCTCAACAACCTGCCATCTCTGTGTTGCTTCACTTGACTTTGCTCTCCCATCACTGGTGTGACCTCAGTCCATGTACTGCCTCGACACTCCCTAACACTCTGATGGTGAATACCCTGCACCACTGATTTGTGCAAATATAAAAAAAGAAACCTGTCTTGGGGAAATTTTCTTTTCGACTTATCAGGTAATTAGTATCAGGGCTAGTTATGCCCTCTGTGGGTGAGTGAACATGAAGAAGAGACACTGTACTCATACACTACAGTAGTTAGAAGGGAATGACTATTATTAAATCCAATTTAGATTCTCTACTTTCTATTTTCTGACTGTGAAGCTACGATGGGTACATGAGAGGACCTTTTTGTAAAGTCAAATCCCCAGATGACTACATAATTGTAATGGGAGCCTGGAGCAGCCTGTTGTTAGAGACAAATGAAGACGAATGAGACCTAAAGAGGAAGGGAAGGCCAGAAGAAACTGAGTAAGAGAAGGTGGGAGAACAAATGAACTGGGGTTAATATAAAAATACGTATTTTTCTGCTTCATTCTCTTTCTACTCTTGAACTTCTATTGTGGTGAAAAGTACTCTCAGAAGGGCATTTCTGTGCATTGGTGAATGTTGGTTTCCTGTTGTTTCTTGGGTGTGCACAGCATTCATACTGTGTAAGAAGATCACAAAGTATTTAGAGGTCTTACAAACTATAATTGGTCCAATTGAACAATAGATGCACCATTCTGTACAGTTTTTAAATTTCTTATAATTCAGAACATAGTACTGTATAGAAAGTGGTGCCCTTCATTTTCATTCATTTTCTGGAGCTCATTTGTTCTTTGTACATCCCTTTGTTCTACATGTATATGTACTGTATTTATGTGCTTTCCTTTGGTATAAAAAATCTTATCCTATCTATCTTAGATGCCTTGATATGATATGATGATATGATGATGAAGTATCGAGGATTAAGGTTATTTCTTGACCTTGAAAACAGCAGTTGAGAAACAATCTCTCTGCAAGGTCCGTTGAATAGCTGTTCTGAAGCTTTTAATCACAATTGCAGAATTATAGACATTAAAATCATTTTTTTCTTAGCACTATAAAGTGGCTATAATCAATTTTATATATAATAACAATGTAAAAACTGGCAAATTAAAATGTCAGAAGCATTGCTCCTAAAAGCTGCAGAGAATTATAACCCGACTCTGCAGCTCCCCTGGTTTTATGAAGCTCTACAGCAAGTTTCAGTTAAATGTTTTGCTGTCTGGCTACAACTTTACTGTTTTAGTTCACTTTTGGCACTTTCACTATGTCGTTTTCGGCCACAGCAGGCAGCTGTTTTCAGAGAAAAAGCTCTAAAAACCCACTCTCTTAACATCAAACAAGAGACAAAGGTACTGACTAGCTGGTGAACATATTGGAGCATTTGGCAGCTAAAGAGCCAGATATTTCCCTCAGGGGTTGATAGGGACCAAAGATGGAGCTAAAAGAGAGTGAACAATGGATCATATATATATGGGGTCACAGTGAAAAACCTACAGGTTATCTGAGCTTTTTATTGTCTTTCAGGTCATTGTTTGGGGTTTACAGCCTACAACATTACTGTTTTGGTTCCTCTCTCCTCCATTTAGAGAAATCTTATTATTGATTCAAGGAACAATATGGGGGAGCTAGTGTTAGATTAATGTATTAGTTTGCAAAACATAACTGGCCTTCAGCATCTTCAAAATGCTGAGACTGGTCTGTTGGTGTGATGCATTTCTTGTGTGGAAGGTTCCACTCAATAATGTTTTGTAAATTATGTCCTTGTAAAAGTGAATGATGTATCCCAGAGTTTCTCCTTTCACTAATTTAATAGGATGAGTGAGCCTGAGGAGCCGCAAACTCTGAAAGAACTTAATAAGTTGAGTTTTACTGAATAGTTTTATTGTGCTATTGTGGTCTAAAATGTGTTTTACAATCACTGCTAAGAATCAAGAAAATTAAAAAAAATCCTTCAGGAGAAATCTTCAGAATCTGCATCAAAGACAGTTTGTCCACCAAGTGCAGAGAGCTAAATGACCAACAGAAATTGGCATCATGCGATGGTGAAGATGCAACCTTGTCTAATAAACTTTGTCCACTAACTTGAACAAGGTTGTTGCTGTTTTTTTGTGACATAAAGAAAGTCAACCTGACATGTGTTATCTATATTTGAATGTTAAAAAATGTGTAACTGCTGTTGCCAATCATCAATTACAATTACAATATTCTTGGCATATTGTGATATTTTGAGTATATTTGCAGCGATCAACAGCAACCTTGGATGTATAATAAGACCAGTTTGAACTGCAGTTAGTGCAGTTGCTAAATAAAAAATGATGCTGCCATACTATAGTGTACACTAATACTACTACCTGACCTTAGAATCAGTATTTGGATAGTTACTAGTAAGAAATGTCTTATTACTAACCGCTTTCTTTAAATGGCAGTGAGATTAGCCTACTTGATTTGCAGTTTGTAGTAATTACGCCACAAATAACTTTACTTTTGAAATTCATTCTAAAACCCACAAATATGTATATATATATAAATAAAAAAAAAAATGGATGGACACAAAAAAAGCTTTTTTTTTTTTAACTATGCTGGCTGAACAAAGAATGATAATGTTATTTTTCTCCTAAATAAACTGCACTATCACAATCAACACAATTAAAACGTAAAATATCAAAATATCTTTGCTATTTAAAAAGCACCTAGTTTCCATTGAGTGTGTGACTTTTGTCTCCCCCCTCTGGCAGTGAGAGTAATTACAAAAACTCTGTTGATGTGCTTAGATCATAGGCTCCATCGTAGCCTAACATTACTCTGTCGCTACTTTTGCAGCTGTAAAACAGTGGATAAATTGTTTTAACATCACACAATCCCTGCAAAATGACATTTACTATAAAATACAGAGAGATTTGTCTGACAGTAATAGGCTTTATCAGCATTGTGTGAACTGGTTTGGCAAGGGCTTGAATGTATTGGATGTTCATTTATATGTTAAAGTTCTGCACTGCAGGTTTAAATATCCTCTCCGTCTGTCCTTCCAGCACTTTTGGTCTCTCCTGCTGTCAGTACTGTACCTGTTGCTAGGCAACAGTTCATTCATGCCAGCATAAACATATCGATATCAAAACACTGTTCAATAGTCAATGAACAGCTACTAAATATTTTAGTATTTATAGATTTACAAGTATAATTGAAAAGTTGTATAGAAATAGAAAACATAGATAGAAAAACATTTTCAACAGTAAGTTACACCACTTCATTAGTGGGAAACATAATTTGATTGCAGTAACAATTTAGTAGAATTTTTTTAATGCATTGCCCCTCACTTTCATCATTGTATGCATCACATTCACATATGCAGCTGTATGTTGTCAAACCATTTGTAAAGATGACCATCATTCAGCTTTATCTTGATGGCATTGTGATGGTAAACACATCTTTTCCCTTGAGACAGTGCAGTTCCATAAAATATTTAAGGATAGGAACGGTGTGGCTCATTGATGTGTTTTTAATAGTTTTTGGACAATGACGGAGGTCCACGGTACAGAGGAATAAGATATATCAGGCTTTGGATACACAGACAATACTTGTAAGTAGGATCAATTCATTGTTGGTTTGGCTCTGCACATGAGATTTGTTGACAATAAGAAAAATATAAAAATTGTCAAGCTTTGTCTTTTAGAGAAGCTGGGTTCTGCCTGAAAACTGTAACTGTTTTGATCCCCAAACCAGTAGGATAATCATCTAGCCACATTTTTTTCTCAATGTCTTCAGTGCTTACCAGTCAAATGGATTTAGAATTTAAACTGACAAGTTCCTAATTGGACCACATGAAAGTATAAGTGTGTTCACTCCATTGTGTTTGTAATGGACTGAAGATAAAATTTTACTTCTGCTAATTTAAAGCAATACATTAATGAGAAAACCAGTCACCTATATCACTATGAATTTAATCTAGACATTTCCCTACTCAATTAGCTATCAGCAGCTGCTCTCAAACTTAATAGCACTCTTATCTCGTCCCATAGAAAGGTCAAGCCCACTGGGTGAGTGTAGTGAGTGGATAGCTAACATTTCATACTCGGATCTTAAGTGTGTGTATGAGAAAGAGAGATAGAGGGAATGTGTGTGGAGAAGGACATTGAATAATGTGGGTCTGAAGGGCAACAGATTTCCTGTGTGTGTGCATCTCTGATGATATTGAAAAATGTTGGATGATGTAGGTTGAAGGGCAGTGATTTGCAGTGCAGGCGTACCATTCTTAATTGGGGTCAATCCTTTTCAGCGTCACCTTTATTTAAGTTTTGTAAAATGTGTCCTCTGTACTTTTCATGAAAAAACGAAAACTCATTTGTCATCAAGTTCTTTTAACCCGCTGTCATTATTTTAATGATCTGAATTAAACAAAAAAGATCCTCAAAAGGTTTTTCAGGCATAACCATTAGTATCCACCCACCCGTCACTTTTACTCTACACTTCAACCTTCAATTCATTCACATTAACTTAATAATATCTCATAATCCTGTAGCACTTTGCTCTTTATAAAATCAAGAGCATGCACCCCTAATGGCCAAGTAATACGTATGTGCACACGCTCCAACACAAACACACTTATTCAACCCACACATAAGCCTCGACTCTCTCTGTTGGAGCAGAAAGGACGGTTAAAAGACGTTGACCTTTACCTTCTGAGCACGGCGTTTGTCTGCCCTCTGGTTCTGGTGGTAGATGCGGCTGAAGTTGGAGACGATGACGGGGACGGGTAGAGCGATCACCAGCACGCCACTCAGGGAGCAGATGGAGCCAAAGATCTTTCCAGCAATTGTCTTTGGCACCATGTCTCCGTATCTACAGATGAAAGGGATTAGAAGAGGTTAGACAGAGTGTATGTATACACGATTCCACCCACCTGTTTTTAAACACTTTCAGTTTTACAATTTCAATTTGTGTATGGAGGAACCTCAGTGGAAATGCCATAAACAAATAAAAAATGCACTTGGATGAGGCAGAAAACATGGCATACTGCATCAAAAAAGAGAGTACAGATCTTTTGAATATACCTTAACATTGCAGGGCCTGCCTCTACTTTTGTCTACTGAAGACAACACATTGATTTTATGCTCCCTGCTGCTCATTAGAAAGGCCCAATAAAAAAGAATAAGAAGAGTGGCAGTAACAATAAGTCTAAAATCCAGACAGAGGCTCTTGTTGCATAGCGGCTAATAAAAACCCCACATGGTCCACACGGATTAGAAGAGACAAGTTAATCGAGAAAAACAACAAATTCCACTTTCGGTGTGAAGCAGCAGTGAAATATCATCATGTATCAGAGCTTTTAATGTTTTGCCAACATTTCAGAAAATTGCTTAAAATGTACTGTTTTATAATGGAAACATAAATTACTGGCTCTACTTTGCTATACACAAGCACTAAGCACCTGCACAACACTGACACCACCTTTCAAGTTTATACAGTGAACGTGTGAGCAAATGTTTGCCTGTTTACACATTCAGCAGACACAGAGCAACTTCAAGATTAGTTTGGCCACCTGATGAACGTCCAAGTCCAATATTCACTCTCCTTTTAGCTGTGTTTTGCTCTCCACCAACTCCTGCTGTTCCCCATTTTAGTGCCTGTTGTTTTCTGCTTCCTATTGGCCTCTGATACTTCGATTACACAGGTGAATGCCTGCTGTAACAGGTGGTCTGAGGCAGAGAGACATGGCCACTGCTGTCTATGTGGCTTAGACAAAGCCATGCCAGTGGGACGCAGGGCCAGGAAGATACCAGGTTTGACTTAATGGCAAAGGCTGTGGGCCATGATGGCGTGTAGTAGAACAAATCGATTTAAAACACAGACCACTGAGACAAGCTTGTAACTGGCTGAGAAAAGACACTGGAATTGTCTCCTGGAGAAACTGATGACATGGAGGTTAAAGCCCCCCTTCTGTCACAAATATGTTTTTTTCTTGTTGTCACCTGACCTCCTGTATGCTACTTACACAGGTGTGATGTGGAAACTTGAAGCCTCCAGTGCAAATACGCTGAGAATTGACATTTTAGTGACGTAGGAGACATCTTGTGTCCAAACTTTTGAAATGAAAAACATTTACATTTACATAGATTCTGGAGTTTTTAATTAGGAACTAGTTTACTGAACTTTTTTTGTGGAAACCCCATATCAGACACAAAATATTATTCAAAGCAGAGTATTTTTTATATATCTTAAAGCATGACTGGAGGAGATCTTTAAGTACTGTGATGCAAAACAACTAGCTACCATTGTGAGAGAAAAAGTCACTAGAAAAGGGGGGAGACAACAAGTGGGAGGAAAGTTCCTTTCATCACAGCGAGATGAGTGCATATTCTGCATAGTGGGACTGTTCTTATGTTCAAGTCCTCAAACGACTGATTTCCTCAAGTGCCACTTTGAAAAACTGATTGGGCACCAGGGTTTGATTTTGATCCTCACAGTTTCACTAAAGCACTACAGTCAAAGACCCTTTTTTCTCTCCCTCTCTGGCTGTTTGGCCTCTTTGGCCCCTCTGAGTTTCCTCTCTACTGCGTTCTCGACACACCGAGACTCTTGACAGGTAAGGCCCCATGCACTGTTAACCACTGTGCCTCTTGAGGGCCGCTCTCTGCCCAGACATGGGTGGGTGCTGGCTCTCCACTTTTCTGACTGTTGTTTTTTTTTTTTGGCCCAAAGCTCCCACTCTCCAAGCTGCAAAGAGTTCTAATCACTGGACTTACCTACCTCCTGCTTACTACCCACAGACTGAAGAGCTGAGGGATTATCACAAACCCAGCCTTCTGTTCTGCCTGAATAAATATGTGCAAGAAGGAAGGACGCAATGTTGCTCAAATCCCCTCTGAAAATTATTTTTTTTCCAATTTACTTCTGACAAAGTAGAGATGAACACACGATGCAGACTACAGTTAAGGAGTTGAGACATAATATATACAACATATAGCATATACAGACATACCTGTACACTCATGTATCTGGGGGTTACATAATATAGCCAAAGCTCCCCCTGGCTGCCAATGTAGACACAAGTTAATCAAATATAATTGTACAGGTCTCAGATTGATCATTTGCTAAACTTCCCCCATGAGCAGCGATTGTATTTTTATTGAAGTCTTACTTTGCTCTCCTTTCTGGCCACCATAGATAACCAAAGAAAGTTGAGAATTAAATATGAAACTCTGAAAATTTAAACTATAAGCACACTATATACAAACTTTACAAGATAAAAATACAAAATCTGATATAAATGTATGTCTGATTACAGCTGACAGTCTTTCCCCTATAACTGGAGCGGAGTAGAGGAGAGACAGGTGAGGTGAGGATAACGTTACTTGAGTTGACAACAACTACACTCGTTACATTACTGTAAGTGCAATAAAAGTTTCACAAGTAAAAACACAACAAGAGTAATTTATTAATGTAAACCACCCAAAAAGATGTACAGACGTCAACCTCAAACATCTGAAATTCAGGCCAATATGTCTGTGTTTTTTTTTAAATGTACCCAACCTGAATCTGGTGACAGGGGCAAGGATGCTAGAAACTAGCATGACTTGATGAACTGCAAAAAAAATTGTTCTGAGTGGGTCATTGGGAAAAAGAATAAAATATGGGAAGACTCTGACAGACACTGGCTTAGCAACCAAAGGCACAGCAGGTCTATCAAGCTTCAAATCTCCCCACATGTTAGTTTAAAGATCAATGTCTTCTTTTAGCCTTACAAAATCAAACGTTAGCATGCCTGGCTAATAAAATAGGCTAATAACAATTACTAACGGTCAATTTTGCCAGCTGGAATGTAGAAGTCTGCTTTTATCTACCTGTGTGAAATCAAAGGCAAATTGATTTTTAAAAAAATTAAGAAGAATTATGAGTGGTGTATTCACAACAGAAATCATTGTACACTGCATTAGCCTATATGCTGTTTGAGAAAGGAAAGCTTGACAGGTGTAGCAACACTAAGGTGGGCGGTGCTCAGTGAATGGTCAATTATGATGGATTTCATAGCTATTAATCTTGTTTAATCAATACATTTTTCTAAAACTCACTCTCAGCCTCCTCCTTTTTCTTTGAGTAAAGCTTTTTCTTGTGATGCACAGAAGTCATGACAGACAGGCTGATGTGTACTGCACGCACAGAAGGCAGAGAGTCAGAAATTTGAAGGATTATTATGGAGATTTGACCATGGGGCTTGCCTCTACTGTTGTTGAGTCCCGCTCTTGGCTGCCAGACAATCAGACAAATTATTTCACAGTTCGCTCCTCTTTCTGTCTGTCAGCCGATGAGAGATTATGTTCTCCTGGATGTGTATCTGACTGCTTTGTTGTAATACTTGACACTTCATACCCACTATGTTGTGTCAAACATCATTACAACTGCGACACAATGGAATATTCAAAACTTTGCTCTTTGCGGTGTGTTAGCTTGCAACAGGATTTAAAGGAGATGGATGCCACAACACTAAAATGATGAATAGTTAGTTATGATGACTCACATGTAAGAGGTTGTCCTCCCTCTTTCACTCTGAAGAAGTTCCTTTATTCACAGTGGTGAGCTCCTGCTCTTACCAACCACCTTCTCTCATCAAAAAATACAAATATACAGTATCTAATCAAAAAATGTGTGCGTAGGGAGGGTTGAGCTCGCACTCGTCGCAGCCTGTGACACCCTGTGCTCACGGATTAGCATTTGTGCATTTGTTGAATGTCTGTTTTGAATTTGTTAAGCACCGATTGTTGTGCGTTTGATTTGTGAGTCTTGACTTGGTCTTTCTTTGCACTGGTAATTGTTACAAAGGTGTGGTTGTGTGGCAGCTGAGTGGAGTGTGTAAGGATGCAGTGAGCTACCTGTGTGAATGCCTGTGTGTGGTGGTGCTGTGTTGTGCTGTTACTTTACTACATGGACAGTGTGCTTTGCCAACTAGCTAGTGGTGAACTTGGAAATATGACAATCTTGGCAATGTTACCGAAATCAGATTACATATAAAGTGACTGCCGCCATGACACTGCGGTCAAGTGAGCTGCTGTTTGCAAAAACCGTGGTCAAACCAGCTGCCTTTTAAATTGAGTTGCGCTGCTACTGCAGCAGTTACGTAAGCCTAAAGGTGCTCGTTTGGCACAGCCTTTAGGCTACTGTAATTACTGCAGTAGCAGCAGCTCACTTAACTGCAGTAATGTGATGTCTGATTGTGTGTGTGTGTGTGTGTGTGTGTGTGTGTGTGTGTGTAACTAGAACAAGCAATTTCTGAAGATAGAGCAATAAAATTATATTTTACCTAAAGTGAAAAATGTCAAGGGACACGGTGTAGGCTATTTTTCGTGACTTTTTTAGGGGGCAGGTACAGAGGACCATGAAAATGCATATGAATATGAGCACGTAATGGTAATTTCCAAAAAGGACACCATGTCATAAAAATAATCCAGCAAAATGAAACTCTATTGTCTCCCTTCCCTTAAAGCAGTCTGGCAGGCCAACAATGTAATAAACCTTATGTCAAAATTCAGTGCAAGGGTCTAAAGATCTAAAGATCAAGTTTGTCTGTTTTGTATCTAATGTGGACCGTCCCCAAAAGGAGCAGAATGATAAAGGGTTAAATAAAAGCAACAACTGTTTGACTGAAGGGATCCATACAGACTCTCTAGTACTTAAAACATATACATGGATTTCCTAAACTCTCCCATTACAATCTGTATCTGTAATCTGTATCACCTGACTACACATATTCTATTGTTCATATCCATCCTAACCCATAATATTTCTTGTTTGTTTATATTACTTTGCCATGTATATACTTGTGAATATTTATGCTTTTTTTGCCCTATTTTAAATGTCTGGTTAGATGCCAAACTGCATTTCATTGTCTCAGTGGGCTACATGTGCTTTGTGCAATGACAATGAAGTTGAATACAATATAATCTAAAAATGTATTTTTGTCTGTGTCATGCCTCTACAACTATATGTTGTGTGTGTTTATACAGTATTTTCATTATTTGCTTGTTCTGCCAAGGACCACCATTTATGAAACCAGCATATCTTTTACTTATTTACAGCATTCTATAGTTTTTTGTGAAGCATATTGGTACTCTCATGGCTATACAGTATTTTGAATAAACAGATATAGAAATTTGCATCACTTCCACACAGAAGCAGAGGAGAGGCAGACAGGGAGCTGGGAGGAGGTGAGAATGACAGCTGTGAAATGTCAAGAGTTAGAAACCTCCGCTTGTTCAAATAACTATGATTAATTATGGAGTCGATGAGTCAGTGACAATCTGATTCAGAAATATACCTATTTGGTAACACTTTCTATGATGCCCATGTTTATAATGCATTATAAACATACTTATAATGCATTATAATCTGCTTATAGCATTGTATAATTATAGCTATAAGCACTCATAAATATTCATAATGCTTTCTGTATGAAAATGAATGCTAGTGTAGGAGTAATGCAAAACACTGCAGGTCAGGAAGGTCCTTGTCTCCTAAATAAACAAATGTGGTGAATATATGGTTTGCCAGACTGCAGCTGTTAGCCTTTTCAAATCAATATATGTACAAAATAGACAAACCATGAGTAGCAGGTCGTGTAGTATGTTGAGCAAACAATGAATTGTTCAGGGAAAGCCTGGAAGGGTAGTTAAACAGCGAAACAAGGTACAAAACACAGCAGTAGGGCTATTTCTCTGGTAAATGGTCTTCTACAGGCATTCATTACTTTGTTTTTTTCCATCTACCACAGTTTAAAACAGACCTAAGCGAATGGAAAAATCAATTGTGAGGGAATTTATTCAGTCGTGTTTTATCCTTCCCAATCTCTTGTTTTGCTCTTCATTTAAAGAACCTCTGCTGTTGCTTCCACAACATGTGGAAGGAACAGCGTGGTCTTGATAGATCTGTGATGGGCATCAAATAAAACAGAATTGGATTGGACGTGCCTCATTAAAAAGACACCATGAAACCAAAGCAATCAATCCTAGCTGAATGATTTTTGCTTATGGGAGATGGAATTGAAAGCAGCAGAATCAAACCAAGTCAAACTTTGTTACCGCTGTGATGAAGAACATTTGAAACTGTTATCACAAGAGCAACTAAAGAACAAAACTAGTTTTTTAATCATAAGGGGTCAGTGTTATTCTTGTTTTGACAGGCGTTAAGAGCTTACACTGTAATTTGTCATTTTTATTTATTTCGTGAAGATCGATCACCTGTATGAGAGCACCAGAAAATACTCTGGAAACCCATAAATGACCAGTTACTGGACATATAAGTCATCAATCAACACACACACACACACACACACACTACAAAATGTCTGAAAAGCTTGTAGGATTTTTTTCTGCTTTTTCCTTATTTTTTAAGACAGAAAACTTCAGATATGAACTCAAATTGCGATTAAAATTTTCAAAATGCTCAGAAAAGGATCACATTGTGCCCATAAAGTTATAAAAAGCCTATACGTTGTTCAGTGTTAATTAAGAGAGTGACTTTTAAAAAAAATAATGTCAGTAATGTCTTCTCCAAATAAAGACTTCTGTACTGGCTGCAGTACAAAGCAAGGACTTGATGGTTGTGATTGGCAAAAAAAATGTTTAAATTCATTCAATTCATTTGAAGCTAATAAATTGGAGCTAATAAATAAAATGATAGATTTATTGCTTTAAGTCACAGAGGACTCATTGGGGCTTTTGGTGAATAAAGAGAGCCAGTTTAGTTCTTGCAACTCCAGTGCCACAAAGTGCTCTCTTGCTAATAAATATTTTCTGTAATAAAGTATACGTTAATCCCAAAAAGCTCATTTAATTGGCTTTTATTCATCAAAGTAACAAACATCAAAGACAAGGCAATGACAAAGTTATAGGTAAAGGATTTGCTTTGCTTTGAAATGGCACATGCACATGAAAAGTTAGAGGTTTAAACATTTGCTAAATGATGGATCATCCTTTCATGTCTTTAAAGGATTAACTATGACAATTTTATATTAATCTCCTGCATATTTGCTAAGCTGCAGAGTCCTGATTGCTTTCTGTCACAAACACACGTTTGCTGTGTGACACCGCAGGTTAACAGGAGATCTATTTGCATGATGTTTACATAATCTGCCTTGAATCTGAATGCTTCTAATAGTATGCTGCTAGAATCCGTGTTGGATAATACCATTGTACTGTAGATACAAGTGCAGTTTGGAGAATATCAGTCCACTTTGTCTGATAGGCAGTCAAACAGACACCCAAACAAAGAAGCAACAAGCGACCATTTATGACCATTTCCAATACAGTAACATAGTCAAACCTTGTGCTGAACAAAGGAAACAACTTGCATTAGACTTTAAAATCATATCCAGCAATTGATCTATTATTGATTGTGTCTCATTTGGAGGGATGTTTTCTTTTAGCTTTAACCTCCTCACTCTCTGTGTCTTTTAGCTTAAAAAATATGGTAGGTGAGGAGAGTTGTCACCCCAAAACCTCCCCAAGACTTTAAAGAATAATTTTGGCGTATGACAACTTATTTTTGTAATTTTGGCCATCATTTCTATTAGTTATGAAAGTAGTGAACCAAAGTATTTGCAGAGACCTGGGGCAAAGAGAAGATGAGACAGGTTGCAAATAAACCAAGAGAGTATAGCCAGATTGTTGTGAACACTTTCTCTGGAGGTTAAAACAAAAGTGAAAGCAGCTGAAATGTTGGTAATCTCTTATTGTGCAGGAAAACTGTGTGTTTTTAAGTGTGTTGTTAAAGACGGTAGGTCAAAGTTGAACCAAGAAGTTGTTCTGTAAACAGTGCTGGATGTTTATAACAGACAGGTTGGGTGATAATTATATCTTTCACCTTGTTTGCTCCTCCAATATGTTTGGCTAATCTCTAGATTTGTTTAAAACTTGTATGATCATCTGGCTGCTCCTGTTCCTTGCCAGCCTTGACTTTATTTAGCAAGTCACCTGATTCCCCAAACTCAACAATTAACTTGAAATCAGTGTCTTTATACCAATAAACTAGACAAATGACCCGAGTTGTAATTCAATGAAATTGTGCTTTAATGGTCACAGCATGAGTTATAGTTGTGGAATAAACTTAACTTTCAGGATTATTGCCTCAACTGTAATTGTTAAATCTTGTTAAAGTGCAGTCACATGCCGAACATAATTAAAACACCGGTGAAACCTGCTGCCTTGTTTTGAATGTGAGTAAAATAAGCACAACTTTCCTGTCCCTTTGGGAAAAGCTGTAGTCACAGATCTAACATCTCCCTGCAGCACCACCAGGGTCTCGTTTGTTGCTTTCTTTCACACTTCAAGACACGATTACGACCTTCTCTTTTCCTCTCATCACTGCAGAGCCAACACAGAAACCAATCTTGTTTACTAAACCTCAAGAAAAGTGAACATGAGCAATGGCTGACCAGATCCATCTATCTAGGGGGACTGCAGGGTACAAAACCCGCTATATTGATATTCACACACAATCTCACCTTTATGTTCTCTGCTGAAGGAAAGGAGGAATGGGGAGATAACAACAAGGAAACAAGAGGGAGGGAAGGACGAGGAGATTTAACAAGAGGAAAAGAAACAACCTTATGTCTGTTATTACACACACAGGCATGTGAAGGATGTGTGAGATTAGTTTGTGTGACCTGCTGCCACTGGAACGAAAGCACCATCCATCATGACCTGTGTGAGCTCCTGGTTAAATTAGAGGCTGGTTTATCTCAACAGAGAGAGTTAACATCAAGGGCAAACAAACCTGCCACAGAGGGTTCAAGAAAATAACCTAAACAATAGGGAGTTTATTTAAAAGCAGGTTCAACTGAGGTTCATTGTTTGACAAAAGATGATGTATGAGAGACCAACATTTGCACAATAGCTGAGAATAAAAAAAGTGAATTAGGCCATTTTTCTTAACATTTATTTATCCGGGGAGAATTTCCCAATCATGCACCGTCCATTTCAACTTCCTAATTAATATTCATAAACCTACTGTACAGTGTATGCATGCTGTCCAGTGAAGCAACAGTCCATTGTTCATTTTCAGCCACTCTAGTCACGTGGCTCTAGTGAAAGCAATTTTGCTCGGTCCACAGCTAACTCAAAACTGAAATATTTCAACAAATATCACATACACACTCATGGTCCCCGGAGGATGAATCCTAATGACTTTGGTGATACCTTAACTTTTTGATGTTGTGCCACAACCTGGTCAAAGTTTTTATTTATCCAGTGAAATATCTCAACATATACAGTTGGACAGTTTGGCAGAACATTTGTACAGACATTCATGGTTCCCAGATGATGTATCCTCATGACTTTGGGGATTCCAACTTTTCATCATAATTTTCAGTTCACAGTGAATTATGTCTACCTATTGAATGGACTACAGTAGGATTTGTTACAGACGTTCACGTTTCCCACAGGATCAATTGTAATAACTTAAGTGATCACCTGACTTTTCATGTAATGTCATCAGGTAATTTTTTAATTTTTCTGTTACTTTGGTCTATGACTTTCACATCATTCTCAGTTGTGCTGTGTGTTTGGTGTATAATTAGCAAATGCTATACTGCAAGCATGATAAATTAAGATGATAAAAGTGGTAAACTTTATACCTACTGAACACCAGCAGGTTAACATTGCCATTATGAGCATGTTCGCATTGCTTAAATACAGCCTCATTGCATGGCTAGTGTGGCTATAGTCTCCCCTGCTAGTCTGAAGATTGACTGTCCGTCTTTAACCTAACCACATTTGCAGTTATGTTAGCGGAGCAGTGACCATTGCTTAGCTTAATGTTAAACATTGCCAAATAATCTTTACTGACAGTCTGTGAAAAGGAAAAGACGACATCAGCAAAGTAGTTTGACAAAATCTTTAAGGATCTTGTAAACGAATGAAAGTGTTTGTTAATTAGATGATCATTACAGTTTGTTAGTGTGAGAACTTTAGTACAATGCCTGCATGTACTTCCAGTAACCCCTCATGGATTATCACTCTGTATGCTCTCTGGTTCTTTGCCTGTTTGTCAAGGCCAGACAGGCTTCTTCATGGAGTTTCTCTGTATGCTGTCAGGTTTCATTGACAATTTCAGCTACACAATCATCAGAGGTAATGAAGCATAGTGTCCCGAGGATGTGACAGGAAATGCATATTTGTCTTTTGTGTTTTCCTCTTGCTGCAGAGATATAGCAGCATTTGCAGTTCAGAGAAGTGCTGGGGCAGCAGAGCATTCAGGAGCAAGTTTGTAACAGTGCTGAGCAAAGCAACAGGGTTCATATCGACTTTTTTTTTATTGTGATAAAAAGAGTACAATGAAACAACATTAAGCTTGCTAAACCTTGAATTTCAATGGATGCCAAATTGATTAAAATCAATTTTAAGCAGCTATAAAATACAACATTTAGTACATTCAATAGATGTTATATTTCTTATCCTTCCTTGTGGTGAACTGAGGATTTACAGTGTTGCACTGTAGGACTGCAGTGAATGGCAGATAGATTTATTGGGCCTGAATAATTAAGATTTCTGCATGTTTGGAATGTTTCAAAATGATGAAATACTGGGCAAACACTGACCAAATGTTTGCAAAGACTCAGTAAGTGTTTTAATCTAGAACTGACGCATTTCATTGGAAATACTTCAAATCCTTTCTTTACAAAACTTCACCTTGCTTGATGAATCAGACCTATTAGTGGTTTCCTTGTGCTGTGTCACTCCATTCAAAGACACACTGCAGCATACGAATAACCAAACTCATATGGCTCAATAGTTGGGGACTTGATACGATATATTGGGCATGCACTGTATATCTGTGAAATCTTGACTATTATTAATTCTAAGGCTGGCTTGAGTTTAGACTGTGTTTAACACTGTGAAATGAATTGTCCTGTATGGTCTTGCATGTTTAAAAAAATTCTGAACTGACAATGAAACAAAAATAAAAATCTGGTTCCAAATGATCATTTCTTTATACTGTGCACACACACAGGTGACCTCTCCACTTTTATACAGTTCCAACAGCCAGGAGATTTTCCCACTGCCAAGTTATTATGGACTCTACCTTCTAATTGATGTTCACTGTAAACTTTCCAACTCGAGAATATGTGACATCTGGTGAGTCTAATGTTGGACAAAAGGAGCCATAATTGCAGCCAATGATTTAACCCACAACCAATTAGTTTCTCCTCTCTGCTTGAGTTCTGCTTCTCTTCCTCCTGGCCTTAATATCAGTCGCCAGGGGTGTATCCAATGGAAGCAGCTGTAGTTCTTGATCAATGGTACTCAAATTTCCTCCACCATGATGTGATGGAATGCTACACAATTAGCGGTGGATCTAGGGAACTTGCCTCCTGTGTCGCATCACGGGCAAGGAAATGAAAATGTGGCAATTAATAAGGAGGAAGTGCTGCCCTGTCATTCCTTCCCTAATGGGCCAATCTGGTAATTCTGTGATTGAGCTGCATCACCGGAGCAATATCAAACTCTGCACTGACTGTGCTGGAACCACATTGAACTGATGCAATATCTTAAGGACAGCTGGATATAACACCCAAACCTGTCCTACAAATACTTTGATATGCAAGTATTTTGCATCAAAAACTGCATTGTGAGGAAAATTTAATGCCAGCCGCAAACACTGATACTGAGCAAATTTGCAAAACAGGCGTTCAGTGCTAGTATATATGACATAGGCTTGATGTTAATTTGGCCCCTACATACTCAGTCTATCAACCCTGTTTCTGTGTGCTTGCATGGAGCATTTGTCATATTCATAACAGACCAGCTAGTGTGGAGTGGAAGTGGACAGTAAAACCGTCTGACAGAGAGTCTACAGCGACGCTCACTTGTCATTCTCCACCACTCGACACAGAATCTGCATTTAAATAAAATGAAAGCAACCATCACTTTGTTGCTTGCTAAACTTAATTTGTTTGACATAGGCATGCAATTAAAGTTGCATTAACTCATTTTTTGACTGACTTGGAGGTCAGTGGAAACGAGCTGTGAACACAACATTGACATATGGTGAACTTTTGCACAAAGTTGTTTATTTACACATCCCGCAGTTAAGAAGCAACATTATCATTCATGTAGAGTTGTGTCTCTGTCCCCCTTGATGAATTTAAGTCTAATAACTACTCTCTTTTAGCTCTGTCTTCTCATCTAACTTTTGGCAAGGAAGCGAATTAACGTTTTTCCCACAATATTAAACTTTTCCTTTAATTACTCAATAAGTTCAATACCTGGCTCAGTATAAAGGGTCTAGAGAACACAACTTTAATCATTTAGGCTCTTAATACTGCTGCATTCACTTGCTACCTGTTCATGCCTTGAAGAAGGTCTCTGACTGAAAGCTCGCTAATTAAGATTCTTGCACAGATTAGAGTGTGTGGATGCTTTTTTCATTCATTCTGATATTTTTTAGCTCCAGCACCTTAGCTAAGTCTGATACCGGGTGATTTGTGTATTTCTCTCTATTTTTGACATTATACAGACTAAAATATGAATTGATTAATCAAGAAAGTAATTGTCAGATTAATGGATAAGGAAAATAATCATTAGTTGCAGCCTTAGTTTTTGATTTATCAAGGTTCTGTTTCCAAAAAGTGTTTTTGCTAAACTCCCAGATTACTGCCAGACAGCAACTGTAGCTGCATTAATACAAGACAGACACAACATGGATGGCTGGAGCATCACAATATTTACAGGGAAAAAAGTTTTGGCAGGAAAAACTAAAAACGGGAGATGATGCCAGTCAGAGAGTAGAGACCTATTATCCACCACAGATGGTCAACCAGAAGCAGCTGCTCACTAGTGGGTAAGAAGAGTGCTGAGTGGTTTACTGAATTATGGCTGCCCTTCTTGACAAGACTCTTAAAACAGCTGCTTGAATAGGTTTCATCCTCATGATTCTGAACATAACCAGGCACATTAGGGGACTGTTTCATCACTTAAACAAAGGATTAAAGAAAAAAAGATATGATATAAGCTATGATATCCATTGTTTATTATCCTGAATAGTACACACCTGGAAGGGGACAGACAATAAAGGACCAAGAGAATGACTGTGCGATGTCAACTAGATTGTTGGTTGATCAAAACCTGCAGTGCTGCGTAAGTTAAGTGTTTAACTGCTAAGATGTGGTGATAGACAGTGGAAACATCTAGTTTAGTGAGTAACAGAAGTACTGAGATTGTTCTTTATGATGAAGGCTTGATGTGTAAATTAATGTTATTGATCACTGATAGCAAAATCAGGCTACATTTGCACACTGCTCTTGTTCCACAAAGTAAATTTCCACAAAGCACTATTTATTTGACACCTCATTTGACTTCTAGTTGTCTGACAGGATTCCTAGCAGAGAGCTACTGCTGTTTGCGTTCACGTTTCTACTGTCCAATCACACGCTTCCACCAACCACCTTCCCACACGTCATCATGGCACCACTGGACAGGAAAATTTTTTCATCTCAACTGTTATTATTTTCTTAATTTTCTGTGTTGTAAGTTTTTAATGCTGTTGCACTTTGAGATCCACTATGAATGAAAAGTGCAGTACAAATTAAATGTATAATTATTATTTATTTTACCTTCACTTACTATCTCTCCTTACATCCAACTCCCAATCAGCTGTGTCTCCATCCGGCTCCATTAGAGAGCGTGAGATGAGAACAGAAATGAAAAAGCTTTCTTTGGGATCTTTTTAAAAAGCCTCCTAAGTAGGTTACAGGAGAAAGTAGGCTGCCAGAAAGGCTCAAGAGACCCAAGGAGCTACTGTTGTATCACTCGAGAGGAGTGGCATCCCACTTCAGGAGTCCACATGAAGAGGAGGATGATGGGAAAGGAGAGATGTGGTATTTGTGATGAAGAGGGTATAGAGCATAACTGTCCTCGAATGTATCCTGGAGCACATTTAGAGTGGTGTTATAAAAGCAAAGCCTTAAATGAGACACTTCTAGACCGTCCGCATGCAGATGCACTAATGAAACCCTAAACACCACCTGTTCTGTTATGTGTTTTTCTACTGAAGTGGATTATCTCCTAACATTGTCACTAGTTAAACATTAAAATATATAATTATTATCTCTTCATATTTTAGGGCAATATTTAGAACTAGTCTTGGAATAAAAATCACTTTAATATTCCGAGAAGTGGGAGAAGTCTTTGCCTTTAACAGATGAATCCCTCTGTCTTTTCTCTTGTGTCCTTCTTTTGGGTATCATAAAAAAACAACAACAAAAATCCCCTCAGACACCTTAAATTTGCAGCATTTCATTTCTGCAGTGGCTAATTAAACCAATTTAATTTCCTCATTGTATAACAAGAAATAATCCATACTAATTAAATTATAATTAAGCGTGCAATTTGTAATAGATAATTATATTTCTGTGTGCAGCAGCAGATGCATGCTATTATGTAGCAGGATTGCATGAAAAATGGAATTTCACTCTCCATCAGTAACCCATAGCCTTAATTGCAGAACTCCCATTATTTGAACAGCAGCCAACCAGGATGTAGAGAAGATGTTTTTATAGAAACTTACAGTGATTGGAAGTAATAAATACTGTTTTCTTTCAGCATGTTCTGTATCACTATGAACTCCATATATGCCTTGTGCAATTACAGAGACTTTCATCTGCTTATAATTCTTATATCTTAAAAAAATGCATACGCACAAACTTGTGCTGTGTCTGTGATCAGTCGTGTTTTGTTTGAGTTGAACAGCTGCAACCGCTTGACTGCTTCTTCAGAAAATGAAAGTGTTTCTGGTTTGGAGAGGTGATTTGATGCGCTAAAAAATACTGCCAGTGTGTGACTGGTGACTGAAAATAGTTTGCATGTTCAACTGCGTCCCTCGCAGTGTTTTTCAGTGTTCGACTGCCTCTTTGACTCATAACACATTTACAGATGCTGATGCATTCAAGCAGGAAAAATTGAAGTGACGAAAACAAAACTAATACTTGATTTCTTTTAGGACATTTGGGGAGAAAGAGAGAGAGAGAGAGAGGGGTGTTTGGCTTGCAACAAAGGAGCAGCTGGATGATTACAGCAAGAAACATGTCGACATTCATTTAGGCACCAGACTGTTGTTTCAGAACAGACTTAAAAAACTGTGAACCTATCCTTTAACTTGCACAATGCAACAGTTCAACAACAACATATACAGTCTCTTCGGTCAGGGTAATAACATTGGACAAGTTGACTTCAAACAAATAATCAATAACTGACATTAAAAAGAGTTTAAAATGTCCACAGTACAAATGCAATGAGAACAGTAAATAAAATCTCTGGGTCTGTTATGAGTAATTGACAGAAATTCAGCATTTCTGAGGGAAAAAACTCTGGCATATGTGTTGCTGTTGTGTCTAAGTAGAATTTGGAATATCATCAAAAACCTTTGAACTGCATAAATGGACAGTTTGTTACCAAGGCAACAGTCATAACTTCCTGAAGCGATGCTGATAAAACGACTGTAGTAAAACACTATGACTCATTCAAAAGATATACATAGTTTGATTCTTATTTATTTCTGTGCTCATCCATGACTAAAACTACATAAGTGTTGCCAGAAGCAGCACAGCAGGAAGGGTTAACGGTGTGATCACTGTGTTTCATCATTGCTCTGTCTCTACGGTATAAATGTGGGGCGAGGTATGACAAATCATTTTTTGCCGAGACAACTGTTTAGTTTTGAGTGACCAGGCATAAATACAGCTCTCGTAAAAGTGTCAGTAGACAGTTCATCACTTTGAACAAGTTAATGTTAAAGACAAAAGCTCGGAGAACCATTAATCCAGATAAGACATAAGTGATAACAGCCTACACTTATCAACAGGATTGTTTAGGGTATCTCTATTTCACTTCACAAGCTGCCCAAACAAAATTCAGCAAAACAGAATAGGCTCCTGGATATGATATCTTAATAAAAGTCTTGAGACCAAGATAGAATCTAATTAAATGATAACAGTACAATTTGTTTAGTTGTTGATTTTGCACAGGAGACAAAACTAATGAGAAAACAGAACTACATGTACGCAAAGAAATGAGAACATCACGCTTGAACAGCACAAACAATGATGGCTTTATAAAACAAAAAGACTTTTATTGGTAGTTTGTGAAATTCTTATTCAAACAATGTTCCACAGGAATTTAACAAAACTGAAAAGCAACCAAACATCAAAATATTTGTTAAAAAGCAGCTGGCCTTTGGGTCCACTAATGCTGTGAGAAAAGCGAAGAAAAGGAAGTATCATTTTATCCAGCATGAATGCAAAACATCACTACAGTAAGCGAGTTTCTTCCACAGGGGCCAAGAATGCATGGGAAAAATGTTGCTGGAAATTTCATCATAAAGTCAACCTTGAGCATACTCTCCAAGATATGCTGTATTTCAGTGATTTTTCATTTAATATTAGATTCAAAGTACTTCAAACACTATAAAAACAAGACTGTCAAAACATTTTTTGCCAAAGAGAGTCATGGACACTGTGCCATGGACATTGTTTCAAAAACGTAAGTGATTCAGAGATATCCAGATAGCTTAATGAGAATGATATGTTTGGGCCATGTATACTGTTTGTAATTAGCCAGAATATGAACACAATCATGTCTGATGAGTATGCAACAAATCTCTTTTTCCATTGCTGTGGCTTAATAAAGATGTATACCCTACCCACCAGCATCCATACAGCTCATTCACAACAGCAATGACTTTCTCCCCTCTGATGTCCCTAATTAAGGCATCTGAGCTACAGGCACTTTGTTTTCCCTTGTTGGTTCAGTAAACCGTGCCCCCGGGCTGATTGAATTCATACCAAGATGAAAAAAACAACATAGGGCCTCCCTTCCGCGCATAATTTAGGTTTTTTTTTTGTTTGTTTTTTTTTAACACAAAGGAAAAAATTGGTTTGCGGATTCAGTGCCAGCAAATAATGAATTAAAAGTATTTCTGAGACACTGCACATACATGTATTGTGTGAGGTACGTGGTACAACAAAACCTTAATTTAAAGACCTTAAATCTGGAGAACCAAATAAAAGAAGAAATTAATTTATATTTCACCAGCATCACAAACTATGTTATATTTATATGTCCCATACATTTTTGCTAATATGGATATTTGGGGATATTTATTTTCTGTGGCAGTGTATCCAGTGTAGTTTAAAAAATATGTTGATATACAGTATATTCCTATATCTATGTAATTTTATATTTACCCACGTAAATGTACAGTACAAGCACTGGTTTATATTTGGGATATGAATCCCTTTTTAAGAGTGCAATTGAAACATTTCCTCCAGATCACTCACTTTGCAATTTAGTTGTATATGTTGCTCACATACCTTCACATAAACCTTACAGTTACTCTATTAATGCATTTCATTATTTCAGATCTTATTGCAACAACTGTGTCCTGTTGACAATCTTGTTTCCTCCACAGGTGTCAGTAAAGACCTTACAGAAACATATCCATATACAGTACATCTATATCATTACATTTTATAATGTTATTAATTTGATAGACATGTTAAAGAGCAACTTTACCCAGTCTAATAGATGGTGATCATTGTGTTTTGTTACTTTTTTTCTGTGAATAAAACACAAATCCTAGCAATGTTTTTCCTCCTTACAAAGTTGTTGTAGGCAGAAGTCACAGGTGCAGCTCCCAAATTGAAACTGTGAAGGAAATTCAGACCAAGGCATTGCATTTTATGAACACATAACAAGTTTTATGGATTATTTGAACATGTAGCCAACTCACACCAGCCTTGACTTCACCCAGACTGATCAGGGTCATCAGGGCTATAGTGTTAACTTATTACGTTTGTGCGTGAGCATAGTAGGGTTATACAGTACATGTCTGGACCATCTTGTCAGTGTGTGAGAGGTTCTCCTGTCCCTCTGAAGTGAAGCCCTTTAGCTTCAAAGTAGTCTGTAGGTAAGAGCTTAGATCAGAGTGGCTTACTCACTCTCATGCTTGGGGTTTTAGGGTAAATGTGATCATAGGTGGCTTAAGTCTGGCAATGGGGACATGTGGCAGTCGGGCAGGGTTAGGCAGAATACTAAAGGTGCCAGAAAGCTTTTGCTCTACATATACTAAGTTGCCAGTTTATAACCTGGCTAAAAACTAATGCAGTCCAATACAACAACCCTGTTATACATTCTACCATCTTGAAGGTTATAAGGTTCATTTTGTGTGTTGAAACTGGTTTATAGAGGTGTTGATTTAACTTTAAGATTATTTTGGAGGCTACATTACACTGAGAGATGTTTCTAATATTTCGTCCGCCCCATCAATGAGGGTAGACATATTATGTTACTGTTATTATGTAATACTAGTGCAGTGCCCTTTCAAAACATGCCTGTTCTGAATGGGCCAATTGCTTGGCCTCCAGCTGCTATTTCATCACATAGAAAATTAATACAGTTGATGTGAGGTGTGAATTAGTATAAACACCAACAACATGAAAGAAACTAACATTCTATTATATACAGATAATAAGTACTCTAATAGTAAATAAATGTTCTTTTCCCATTTCAAGTAAAATAAGGGCTGTATGTAAAAATAAAATAATGTGCATCCTAAAATAAAGTGGATTGATCATATTGTGCCTTCAGTTCAGATTTGAGTGGGTATGTTTGATCCAAAGATTTGTGCTTTGTCTGTAGTGGCACTTCACAATCACTATGGTCTCAGAGCATATGAGACACACTGGTTTTGAACTGCGTGTGGAAAGTATTTTTTTTGTTTTACACACATAACTACAGTCATTGTGTATTGTGTATGCTCAACAACTGGACATACCTGAACACCTCCTGTGTGCTGTGCTGCTGCTAATCTGTTAAACTTGCTGACAAAGGGTAAGAGTGTCTTGATGAAAAGCTCAGTTTTTGCTGTCTACTTTTCTCTTTTTAGAGCACTTTTCTCTGACTCGTGTCACGCCTCGTCTCTGGTCTCTCCCTGACCTGTTGAAATAGGGCGACAGGGCCCTGAGGCTCCGCCCTGCCCCTGCACAGAGCAGAGTGGCTCACTGATTGCTGTTTTTTTCAAAGTTTATTAATATTAAATGTATCACATGTCCAAATTGCACCAAATTCAAAACTGCACTCCCCTCGGTCCCTAGCCATACACCCACCAAGTGTGGAGTCGATCAGATGAATGGTTCAAGAGATACATCCTTTCTTTAGTAGAGAGATATATTATGTTACCAGTAATTGAAAGCTAACAAAACGAGTAACTGAAGTATTTGTTTCACAACTGTATAGAGTTTGGGAGCATGTAATGCACAACACTTACTTGATTTGAACATGTGTTTATTTTAAAAGTAAGTTTGCATTCATTTTGGAGTTCTGTAACTAAATTAGATATTGGTATTGATGGTTAAAGGTCCATTGTGTAGAATTTAGTGGCATCTAGTGGAACAGACTTGGCAGAAATGGAATATAATATTCATAAGTATGTTTTAATCAGTGTATAATCACCTGGAAATAAGAATTGTGTTTTCATTACCGTAGAATGAGCCCATTTACAGAGGGAGAGGTTCCCTACCACAGAGCCCACCATGTTGTACCGCCATGTTTCTACAGCAGCCCAGAATGGGCAAACCAAATACTGGCTTTTTGCTTTCGCTCGTTTTTTGTGAGTTTCACAGCCACCGTAGGTTCTCCTACATGCTAGGAAGGGGAAGGTGAGGTCTATTCATTTAGTTGCAATCTGCAACCTCACCGCTAGATGCCACTAAATCTTACATACTGGTCCTTTAAATGGTGAGGATACAGCTCCAGTCTTCTTCTTATTTGGATCCTTCTGTTTTTGTTAAGTAGTGGAAACACACATCTTTGTAAGTATGTACATGGATCTTTGCCACAGAAATCAGTGCAGATAATGTAGATTAATTATCCCTCCCAATGTGGACTGTTAGTCATACACTGTAAATTGGATCAGAGCAAAATTCAGATTCAGATTGTCCTGTAATGTGAGCATGTCGTCAGAAGACTTTAACTGTAATAAAACAGTCAAACAAATTAGACTGAATACTGAAATATCAGATCTCAGAAGGAAGAAAGAGTGCTTTTCATAATGACAGATCGAGCAGAATAATATTTCACTGATAGATCAAAATCTTTTTCCAAAAATGTGTCAATAACTAACATTTTGTAATTTTGGAAAAGCCAGATACAATGTAGTTCGACCAAGGACAAAATACATGTATGAAGGTTTGTCAAATGAGGGATGGAAAGTAAGCCCAGTAAGGCTGGATAACACACAGTGCATGTTGTACTTGAACAGCACAGATGAAAAAACTGAGCTGAAACTGCGCTGTCAGATTAGGTCAGTTGGCAGTGATAAGGCATTATCCAGCTAAATGGGGATACAACTGCACCCAAGACAATGATTTTGCTATGATGTCAATTTTAGGCGTACATTTAGGCAATTCCAGGACTATTACCATTTGTTTGTGCTTGTCTCTCCGTATACTAGGCCTTTAAAACAAACAATATTTTCTCTGTTTCCCTGGGCAAACATCTGCTCAGCTGCGATAGGTTTTAAATATCAGGCTGAAAAGCTTCCCCAAGCTACCTGGCAGTTGCAGAACAAATTATATTTGACATTTTCCATGGGGGTGATAATGCAGGGATTCTGTGCAACTGGAAAACACTGTTTAATTCCTTGTGTTATTTACATACTGGTTGATTTCCCTTTTTTCCTCAATGTGAGCATCTTACAATGCAATTGTGAATGAAAGGACTCAAAATATAAACAGTCTTGTTGGTGGCCCTGTGATTTTCACCATATCTTTTGACTCAGTCTCTCACTCTGTATTTCATTTCATTTTCTTCATCTCCCCGTCACTCTCTCCCTATAAGTCCCTCCAACTGTGAGTGGAAGTGAGAGCAGTAATAGCATGGAAATGTGAGCTATCTAACATGGAAAGATGATGTACAGCTGATTCTGTACATGCTTAGAATAAAAATGGCTTCCAGCCTCTCTGGTTTTATTGTTTATCCATGTATTTGTCTATATGTGCATACTTCTGTATAGCATGGTAACTTGCAATAGCAAACTATAATTCTAAATATTGCAAACTAAATGTTAGAATCTTAAAATGCAACCTGTATGCATGTTAACACGTTGACATTTATAGGTTTATTCTCGCTCTGTGTGTCTTCAGTTCAGTTTTAATGGACTTGTCTCTGGTCTGCACCTCATTGAGTGTGCTTTCTCAAAATTAGAAAATGGCATGTTAATATCAAACAGTTATTAACTTTGAACTGATAATGTTAGCACAGTTTGCAGAACAGCTAAGACAATAGTTCTTATGAAAAATGTATATATAACAGAACAAAAATATGACGTTGCTTGAATACACGTGAATTATGAAAAAAAAGCAACAGAGAAAGATGTCACGTTTGATCACTGACATAAGCTGTTACTGTAGGTCAGATCTAAGAAATGCTTGACATTTTTCGCTTCATCACAAAGTATTTTGTCTTCCAAGTAATTACTAGAGCCATTAAAATATACCATCTGAGTGGAACAAAGTCAGA
Organism: Thunnus thynnus; assembly: GCF_963924715.1. NCBI lineage: Eukaryota > Metazoa > Chordata > Actinopteri > Scombriformes > Scombridae > Thunnus > Thunnus thynnus. The sequence goes on along the minus strand of NC_089520.1, from coordinate 14,054,010 downwards.
CCTGCTCGTTGAACCATCCTCTTACTCCTTTGTTCAAAACAAAGCAAATGTAAATGCTTCTCTGCAGTTCCATTCAGATTAGGCACGACAGAAAAAAATAATTCATCATTGCAGTGGTATTCTGCAATAAATCAAAGCATGTCTGTTTTCTATTAGAAAGAAACCCCCCGCATTTTAAACCCAAATTCCCCAGTGGAGACAAACATACTTACTGTGAGATACGGAAAGATATTTACCTCATATGACAAACAAACAGCACCATGGAGCATGTCAGGATATGCCTCTACACATGATAAATTATCTCCATCATATAATTCATTATCAGCTGTTAAATAAATGACACTCATCAGCCAACTTTGTAACTTTAAAGCTACACAGAAGATATACTGTTTATATATATGTGTGTGTGTGTGTGCGCACATGTCCGTGTGCCTGTGCAGGCGAGAGTCATGCTCACAGAGCTCCACACTGATTATACCCAATAATGTCACTGTGTAGAGGTAACACACCATGATGTGTTTGCAGGACGCTGTTAAGGTCTGGACGCCTGGAGGAATGCAGGGAAGGAGAGGCGAACACAAACAGGATGAAGTGTAAAAATCATAGTGAGATCCATAAACTATGAAAGGCGAGAGGATGGACAGACCTGCCTAATGCATCCAGTGGGGTTGTTATAACCTAAGATGCATGTTCAATTTGACTTCTTTTCAAACTGTGCTGGTGTGCCTCAATTAATCAAACAATAAAAATATGAGAAAACCAGTGAATTTAATATCGATGAGCTTCTCTGAGCCACAAATTGAGATTGTTTGAATGATCTTAAGTGCATTTAAATGGGACATATCATTCTTTTTGAGATTTTTATACTGTTATAATATCGAATAAATTAAACATGATCAAAGTTCCAAAACACTGGGAGACATTGGGAGACACCTGTTTCAGACAGAGGCTGAACTGAGGGGCTTCATACAGATCCAGCATAGGATGAATCAGAAGTTTTTTTGTTAAAACTGTAAATAATGTAAAGATAAAAATAAAGCCCTATAATATAAATATGGACCTCGACATGTGGATGATACATCCAGTCTATGGACCAAACACAAATACACCAAACTCTGATGTGAAATAACAGGGCAGCTGAGTGTTCATATAGTACACAATCACTTTTAGTAAGAAGCAGATTAAGAACATTTACATTCATATATATATGGCAGGTATGAAGGTGGTTTTCAGTATTGCTGTGATGAGTCTGTTGATCCTTATTTCCACATGGATCATAGGTAAAACTGTTAAACTACTGCATTTTTCTACTTACTATAGCTTTCATCCACAGCTCTCACAGGAACAGCAGTGCTGGTCACTCAACAGTAGTATAATCTTTACTCACAGAGCATTGATCAGGTGATGATGATCCCTGGGTCAGGATTAGAGAGTGAAAACCCATATGCTCAATAGTTTGCACCAAGTCATTCCACTAAGGATAGAATAAACCTCCTGAAAAGAGTCTGCAGGCTCACTCTATATTGTTGTGAGGCACGTGAGGAGTGAAAGAAAAAAACTTTCATTTAGTATCTTGCCAGGCTCTTATTTTCAAGTGTCGCAGGGAAAAAGGTGTCCATTTTCATCTCTTGAGATCAGTCCCAACTCTTTGACAAGGTGGGAGCTGGAAGGCCATGCAAACGATGCTTAATGAAGAGATGGGGCGGAAATAAAAAGCCAGTGTGAGATTGGATTTGATAAAAATCTGTTCTTTAATAGATGGAGACGTGAGGAGATCAGATGATAGAAATAATAAGCAATATGACATGACTGCCAGGAAAAAGATAAGTGGAGCATCTACGCATTTCAATGTGTAACAGAAGAAGGAAAAGGTTGCACGTGTGTATGCATGGCCCTGCCCGACAGCCAAAAATAAAACAAAAGGCAATAAAATCACAAACATTTCAGCACAACAGTCAGAAATATACTGTATTGATTCTTCTGAAGCTCTATACTCCCCCTCACACCATGTCTCTTCCATCATCCTCCTGCTTTCATCTCATAGAAGCTGGGGAGAACAGAACATGTTTGTGCTATTCAGAGCTCTACACCCACTGTGGTCCTCAGCAGGAGAGTCTACAGCCCGACTCATCCGATCACCCCACTCAGGCATTCTCCAAAGCAACTTTCATTTTTCAGTGTAGTCAATGAATGTAGTCTGAATGTACTTTGCATTCTGTCTGCAATTGTAGGTTAAACAAAACTAAGTGTCTACAGCCTTGCAGGAGGCTCTGCGAGGCTGTATTTTGGCAAAGTTTTGCTCTGAGCCAAACAATAATATCAGCATGGCAAAATGCTCACAGTGACAATACTAACATGCTGATGATCAGTGTGTATAATGTTTACCAAGTTCAATATCTTAGCATGCAACTATTTCTAATTAACGAGAAACAAAACGTGATGGGTATGTTATTAGTTTTGCAGATCTTTGGTCATAAACCAAAGTATTGGACAAATTCAAATTTTGGCCCAATGATGTCACTAAAGGAAAAGTTAACTAATCACCAAAGTTATTACAATTCATCCTGAGGTGGACATGAATGTCTGTACCAAATTTCACCGCAATCCAACAAATAGTTGTTGATACATTTCACTCTGAACCACAAAAGTCAACCTCATGGTGCTGCTAGGAAAAGATGATTACCAAAGTCATGTGAAGACATTATCTGAGAACCATGCATGTCTGTACAAAATGTTGGGGCAATCCATCAAGAAGATGTTGATTCACTGGATGAGTGAAAACTTTGACAATGCTGGTGAAGCTAGATGAAAAGTTAGGGCATCACCAAAGTCATTAGGATTTTATCCTCTTGGGACCATAAACATTTGTACCAAATTTCATGGCAATCCATCCAATAATTACCAAGATATCTCACTAAAAACAAAAAATGTCAACCAACTGACAGATGACATCGCTATCCATAGAGCCACGCCACTAGAGTGGCTAAATGCAGTTATTATGTGACCTGTTAAATGAGGACTTTCATAAGTGGAAAATGTTTTACAAATACACAAAAACCAGAGACCCTCTTTCAGGCAGTAATGGTCACACAATGCAAAGGGCATTTTTGAAACACAGGCAATGACATCAAATAAAAGTATTTGAACTTTAAGTTGGTTCTCTTCTACTCTATTGAGAGGCAAGCGGTTACTACTGAAATCAAATAACTCAGTCAACCTTTGCCACCACTCACAGGCACTCAGTGCAATTCACCTAGAACAATAGAACAGAACGAGGCCCTGTAATTTACAAATCACCTTTGTTTTGCTGTCTGGGGGAATCTTTGGTGTCCAGCTGTCAGTGACTGAAAGAGATGTTTGTTTACTGCAATCATACAGAGTGAGCAGAAGCACTGCGGATTGAACAAATTACATTCAGCCACTTAGCTGCAACTCTCTTTCTCTCTCTCTATCTGCATTGGGCAAGTAAAAAACCCAGTAACACGGCGCACCGAGATCAAGGCTCTAGTGGATGCAGAGGATGAGAAATGAATAACTTACTTTTTGTTGTATACCCAGGCAAACAGAAATTAATCTCCGGACACACAGCACAGAGGTGGTAGAAGTCATAGGGGAAATAATATTTCCCTTTTTTTTCACCTGCCCAGCTCTTCTCAGAATTCAATTGATTCTTTCTTTTAATACAAGATGTGCCCTGTGGAATTTGGTGGTCAAAATTATTAACTTTCTCACAGATACTGTTCTCTCTCCAATATCTCTATTTTCCAGTGTTTAGAGAGTGTACATTGTATGTGTGCAAAGGTCCGCATGCCCCTGCAAACTCCATATAAAGCAGCTTTATTAGAAAATAATGACAAACAAGGCCAAGAGACAGAATCCTTTTTATTTCTAATTTTAAAAAGTAATGCACACTAAAGGTGCTTTCAGACAGTGAGCGGTTGCAACAACAATGTTCTGCGTTTCGAAATAGCAGCCGCAGAGCGCATTGTACACCACAGGTTGCTATAATCTACCTACTATAATCTCATGCTGAGCGGGTTGTGGCTTAAAATAGGTAGAGGTAGTTTAAATGGAGGTAGCATTGCCCTGCTGTTGGTGCTAGAAGAAAAGTCAGGGGATCGCCCAAGTCATTAGGATTCATTCTCTGTGGACCACAAATGTCTGTACAAAAATTTAAGGCAGCCCATCCAATCATCCAATACTTGTTGAGATATTTTAGTCTATACCTAAGTGATCGGCGGACCAAGAAACTGACATTGCCATCCTGAGAACCAATGTCCTTACTCGACACACTTTGTCAAGAATTAAGGGATAAGTGTTGCACAATATCCATGTCTGTATTGTATGTTTTTATCACTTGTCAAAAGAAGAGAGACATGTTTTAGTTTTCTGTTTTATAAGATCTAACAAGAGTTACTGTATTCTCTACTGGCCATGTGTTTCTGTTTACTAAGTTCTCTTCAAGAATTGATCTGCTCTGCACTTTTGCAAGAAACTTTAAATCAGATACTCTACTTCATCACAAATTCTAGAGACAGAAAGGTTTGAATGATTCTATGTATTCAACCACTGCTTACAGGTAATGAAAGGTTTCTGCATCTAGCTTGATATTTCTTGTTTTGTGATTAATAAATGCATAGAATATAGAACATTGCGAGATATAAAGCAATTGACCAAGTTGCCAATTGGCTGAGGTCAAGGAGAATATTGTCTTTGAATAGTCATTGCCTAGTTTTCACTCAAACCCTTTTTATTTGCGCGTTGATTTATGCAGCTGAGCCATTTACGATGCAGCCTGCCTGTCTCACACATGGCCAAAGAGTTCTGCCTGGAATATTCATTATTCAGAAACTGGGAATAACTTCCACTAGACTACAACATATAGAATATTCTAAGTGAGATTACACAATGCATCTGAGACTCTTATAGTATCTCTTTCATTTTCAGACAGAAGTCTTGTCTATTGGTCTAGTGTGTGGATGTATTTCACAGGATCTGTTACATTTATCTCTATTGTCCGAGTGATGTGCAGCTGTATGATGTGTGAAATTAACTACAAGAATGAGGCCACATGATTATAAAACTAAATTCTGGTGTGTGACCATTAAGGAATCACAAGGTTTTGAGTCCAGCAGTCTAAGCAGTCAAGGACAACTGCACATTAAAACTCGGACCACATTGAACTAAGTGTTCATGGAGGTCCTGGGAGGACCAACGAGCAGTTTGATCAGACACTCATCTGGCTCAGCCTCTGTACACAGCCCAGGAGACCAAAGCCTTGTGTTAACGTCATGACAGCGTATGAACACTCCACCATCACAGACTTAAACTCACATTAACAGATGGCCTATTTGGCTGCAGTGCTTTAATTAATACCAACGAGGCTTTCAGTTTCCATTAATGCGCTATGATCACTCCATGAAGTCTAGTTTTAGTGTGTCTAGTGTGTTTGTTGTCATATGGAAGTTTGTTTTGCTGGTTTTAAATCTGGCCCCTGAGATTGTATTTGTCTCCTCGAAATACCTGATGGAATTCAAGATTATTTTGATTGGCTTCTGTATCGGCTGCAGAGACATACTAAAATTTAGGCCAAACATGGCATTGGTGATAGAATTCTTAACTACTTGAGACAGGGTAGAGGAAAAGTTGCACATCTAGAAGTAAAGAAAATCAGTGCAGTATACATATTATCTACTACACTATGCATGCTTAATTTTGTATCAAAATCCTTATTTTAATATCAACTGAATTTACATACAAATAGCATATTATCTTTCAAATTGCAGTTAAAACAATTTATGCAGGTTCCCACAGTTTGCATTGTGTAATCACAAAACAAATCATAAATTAATCAACAGAACTGCTCATTCTGTCTGCAAACACACCTCTGCAAAACCCCTATTAGATTATAATCACTTTATTTTTTTTATTACATTTGTAATATTATCCATAAACTAGGAAATGTATTTTACTTGTCAACGGTCTTATCTATATTCTTCAGCCAGTCACTGATTTTCCAAGCATTAGATATTCAACATTGCTGCAGACATTCTTAAACTTTATATCAAAAAATCAAACTGAAAAGAAAGTCTCAATAATCACAAAGGGCCAATTCATGTTGTGATAGTTATGAAATATATCTGATTTTCTCTCTACACAGAGGGAAATAGTAAAACACACCAGGTTCATCCATCTCCTGCTATCACATAAACATTACCAGGTGGCTATTTTTAGCTCTTACAATTAAATTAGCATAAATCTTCCACCACAAGCTCAAAGGACTGCTCACCTTGGCTGCATCCGATGGGAGAAACAAATTCGTGGACGGGCATTAAATTTTCTCAGGGGGGGAACAATAATCTTTCAACATAACATAAGAAAACTCATAATAGAAAGCCATTAGTTTTCACTCTTTGAAGGATATTTCACTAACAAAGCTTATTAATTTCATTCCTTGTCAGTTCAGAGAATTGTTTTGTGGCAAGCAAATATCTCGTTTAAATAGATTTATTTCTTTGCATAAGCAAAATGCCTCTTGTTAATGAGGGTTTCTCTGCAACAGGTTCCCCCTCATCTCTGTTTCAGTACGCCGCTGGGATAGTGACACAAGGGCACTGTCAGCGGTGCGGAACTGGACAACAGCTGAAACCCTGACAGTGGAGAGGCAACTGAAAAGTCTAATTTCTTTCTCTTAAGAACATTAACTTATACAAAGACTGAAACGAATGTATATCTTCAAAGGGTCTCTCCATTTATTTTTCTCGACTCAACAATACAGGCAACAGTCTGAGTCTTCCATCAACAACATTATGGCCTATCTGCACTACAGAGTAACCACACTGTCAGTGATGAATCATTTTTAAAACATTAAATTGGAACACTGTGGACCTGGTGGCTGCAGCCTCTGGCACACAGTGAGTTACCACTATCTGATTCATTGACATCACGTATGCAACAGAGCAGCCATATTAAACCAAGCTACTATGCCATAGACCTAGGCTATAGACTACTCACAAAACATTAAAACAAACACAAAAGACAAAGACTTTGTCTACTCGCTGTCGAAATAATTAGGCTACAGACTCCAAGGTTACCGTGTGGTTAAATACCCCCTCTTTTAACTGGACACCGGGTAATTTTCTTTTCTTTCTTTTATATGTATACACTATACAAGAAGTTCTCAACTGGTGAGCCCACTTTCTGAGTGAATAGCAAGTGATTTTTTTGTGTGAAAACAGCAGTCATATAGTGACCCACCACCTCTCATGTGTTTTCTATAAGACACAGTGAGTCTCTCCACATTCGGTCTAGTCATACTCTGCCAAGTAGGTGTTTGCTGGTAGCAGAAACACAGGAGCTAGTCAGCTCAATAAACACCAAATGACAGTATGACCTGGAATATGTAGTCAAGTTAATTTTATTCATAAAGACCAATTTCACAAATCAAAAATTTGCCTAAGAGGGCTTTACAATCTGTACAGCATACAACACCCTCTATACTTAGACCCTAATTTGGATAGGGAAAAACTCTCCAATAAAAACAATTTTTCTGGGAAGAAAAATGGAAGAAACAACAGAGGAGGGATCATTTTCCATTATGAAAAGACATGCAATAGATGTCATGTGTACAGAAGAGCCAAAAATAGCAAAATGGAAGATCAGGATAACAAAACTGTAGATTGACTATAAATATAAGTGGGGGAATATGATTGGGATCAACCATGTTTTTATTTACTTGTACTAATAGTGACAGAACAAAACAACATTTCCTTTGTTTTATCCTTTTCAGCAAAGCAACGGTTTAATTTGCCCTGTTATTTTATTATTAGGCCTATTAACCTGTTGTGGTGTAAAACAAGCTGTGTTCACATAGCCTGAATAACACTGAATTAGTTCAAATTGCTGTCACAGGGCTTTTACTCTCATTAGTTTGAAGTCCTGATTGCACTTTATTTCTTGTTTTATCTCATTAAGTTTTAAGCCCCAGTTGTTCTGCGTTTGTGTTTCCTTTCATTATCGTGAATGAAATTGAATGGGTGTTGAGTTTGTCTATATGTGGACCTTAATGTGAACCCTGAGGCCAGAACCACTGCTGTATAGTCTATACTCAAAATAAATCTAATTAATTACTAATGTAAACGTGACATAAAACATATATTCACTCTAAAATCAAATGAAACAAAGATCCAAGAGTAAAGCACACAAATTTGTCTGAGCCCTGATGCTCTCAGCGCACCACAGAACTGCCTGATGGTCACAGAATTAATTTCTTCTTTTGGCATTAACGATGTCTGATGTTTTTAAAGATCTCAGCCTATGTGACATAAGCATCTCAAAAGTGGTAATACCTGAATATGGTCCTACTTTGTTGTAAGGTTCATCTATGCATCTGTCTTCTATAAAAATGCCTTTTTCAAATAACTTTGACATACTGGAATGCAAACATGTTATTGATGTTTGACACGAGGTTGCAATTGCTAAGCCTGTTTGGATGTGAGTAAAGATCCATTACTGATGAAATCAGCATCATTATCATCAAAATCCTCCTCTGGAAAACTGTTTTAATGGTATAACAACAGATGTTGTCAAGTTTTATTCTTTTTAAAGTACAATCACATCAGCATTCCATGACATACATTACAGTACATGTTCAGGCTCTGCCAAGCGGCAGCTACCACGGTTTGAGACTGAAGCCAATGTGGAAGTACCTTAAAGTGCAATGTTACCAACAGCCACTAGATGCTAGCTCCAAAAAAACCTCCTGGCTCCAACTGTCTCCCATTCAAAAAGAATCAATTTCTATTATTGTCTATTATGTCATTAGGGTCTCAATTGTTAAATTCAGGCCCTTTACTAAGTGTGCTAGTGGTCATTTTGAAAATTATCGCTCCATTCATCTGAAGACTGAAGATGTATAGTAGGCTCTGATGTCTGCTGTGTGGGCGTTGATGGACATCTATGATTGACAGTTTGCTCACCTGCTGCGCTCCACACCTGCTGAGTCGTGATATTTTGGTAGTTTAATGTGTGCACCAGTCTGTGTCTGAGGTAGCGGGGCATATTTCCAAGCTGCGAAAGGAAACACCCACACTCCTTCTTTGGAAGGTCCTGGGTCCAAACAGAAAATATGGTGCTGACCATAGGCAGCAACTCTGGGCTTCAAACTGGGCTCAGTGCAAACCAATGGGTGACGACACACCTCGCTACGTCCATCTTTATATACAGTCCATGATCCCTGCAACATATACTAAATGGTCTGATGGGGAACCAGATACTGGAACAATCACTCCCATCTACAGTGTTTATTTAGACTTGAGAAACATTGACTGCTGTTAATTGCTGTTGGAGTAACAGCAGTGCAAAAGTGATGGTTTGGGGAAACAGCTGTGATTATAGGAGTCCTGTTGTTTGCTTGTTTGAAACTGGTCTTCTTCAGTTTCTTAATGTGTTTCTGAACATCAGCCGCTTTATCTCTCCACCTGTTTTCTATGGGAATTTGTTACACCACTGACTCATCATGTTACATGTATTTCCAAAGAGATGATACGTAATTTGAAAGAGTAAATTTGGTCTAATTGTAGAATTAGGAGTGGAAAGAGTGGGAGGGAAAGAGACGGAAAGAGAGCCTAAGATGTGTGGAGAGTTGTAGTTGGTGGGCTCAATGAGTTCATTTAAAAGCCTGGAACATTCACAAGTGGTCATCTTGTGGCTCCCTTATAAAAGGGACTGAGCCATCATCATCAACCACTCAACCATTATCACAATAAAGTCCCTTTGTTTTAAACTCTGGGTGCTGATACTTTGCAGGGTGTGAATTAGGGATGTTTAGAAACAGTGAGAAGAGATGGGCTGCTCAACAACACTAGAAGGTTTGTTTTGGCTGCATAAGCACCAGATACATGTAGGTGGGGTATACTCTACTACAAAAGTCAGCACAATAAAGGACAGACATTTGAGTGTTACTATTCTTTTAACAAGCAACCCATGTGGTCCAATTGAAGTGGTCGTTATACTGTAAACCTCAAACATCTAGGACTCTTAATATGTACTGTAAAGAATTATAGTAATCGAACTAAAGAAGATATTTCCGGCCCTTCAGTGTTAAACTGTGTTTTTTAGGTGCTGTTTTATTGAAAACACTGGGAGGATGTAGTGCGGACAAAACAGTGAGTGAGAAACACCAACAGATATAAAAAGATGCATTATAAAGTTACTTTACAGGAACTCTCACTTCAGCACCACAACACAAGACAAAAGTTATTGAATGTGTTGTTTAGCTGAAAACATTAGGCTATTTCCTATTTCCTATTTCCTTAGCCTTCGCCTGGCAGGAAGAATATACATTTGCAGTTCCAACTTTTTTTTATAAACTTGCAGTTTACAAAAAATATTCCAAGTTCAGCAGCAGAAAACACTCTTTTTTACTGTTTCTTTCCAGAAATGAACATGTATCAAAACATCCCAGCCTCAGCTTTTATTTAGCTGCACTTTATGTAAATCACATTAACTTTGGCTGGTCTCCTTTAATCGTATTGAAAACATCACCAAATTGAAAAAGTTGATGTAAAAATTTTCACCTCTGACAGTAATTTGAGTCAGGATTTGTAAATGTCCCCCTTAGTCTCATGGATGGCTAGCAACACAACAAAACTGCACAAAGAGGTATCCTTTATGTATCCTTCTAGTGTAGTTAATGTTGGACAGGTGTGTGGAGAAAAGAAGCCTCAGTTTGGTCTTGGAGATTTACTGACGAAATCAATAGCTTGATACATGGCCAGGATCAAGCCAGAAATCACAACAAGTGGTTTCCTAAATTGCTAGCCCAGAGGTGACCATATTTATACAGTAAAATATAGACTTTACAAGTGTGGAGGAATTACTTGCTGTCAGATTTTCCAGGTAATTGCCAATTTTTTGTGAAATATGGATGTCCAGTGGAGCATTTCTTATGGCAATGGTGATACTGTATCTGAGCCAAAGCTCCCACAGCCACATGGCTTTCCAGGGCAAGCACCAAACAAGACAGCCTGTCTATTGTGTTGAGGACAGTTGAGGAACACATTGCTGACAGCTCAGGGGAATGACGCATTGTGCTGTCGCTTCATCTGAAGAGACAATGACAGAAGAGAAAAGGCCACGGGAGACAATTTAGACTGAGTCGGTCCGTCTCCATGGTGACATGGTTCATTTTGTCACTTTCTCCCAGTGTGACCTAGTGCTAACAAGATATTTCTAACAAAGTCTAAAGATAGACAACACCTTACAGTGATGGGGTGTTATTTGGATCAATGGACGAGTTATTGGAACCATTTAACTGTTAATCTTGGGGAGTTACTTTCACTGCATTACACAAAGTATATTTAAGGTACAGCCCCAAAGGTGTATTCACTTATTTTGGCTATTTAGACTTTTTTCAGGTGTTTGTGGGCATGTACAGGCTTGATTATGCAATTGTCCCTCCGCTGAGACCCTTTCCCCTTACTTACTGTTGTTATGTCTGCACATATGCAGTTTACAGTGATAAAGGTGGCAGATTTACTTGGAATTTGTGGTAATTCTTTCTAAACAATAGGCCATTGATTTCAGACAAAAGTAGAGAAAAGCAGGCTTCTCACTAGCCATTGTTGACTTTGCTGGCACTGACTATCATCACCTTTTAAGTTGATATGGTGAACATATTGGCAAAGTTGCTTATTTACACATACAGCAGTTATGGAGCAATACTATCATTCATTTGGAGTCATGTTTCTGGCCACCTGGTGAAGTCCAACATTCCCTCTGCTCTGTTTTTTTGTACAAAAATATTTGGCTCCTTGTGGATTATTTCGGACCAAAGATAGGTTATGGGTCATTGTAAAATGATTGCTTTCTTCTTGTTCGTCCGAGTGGTCAAATTACATGTTGCTCCTTTTGGAACTGTGGCTTCTTGCTCCTTCCTTGTTAAGTTTGATTATACAATCTTGATTAACATTATTCTATTGCTATCACTATTTATATTGATTGCTGGACATTAAGACTCTAGTAATTTGGGGGTTTAGGGGTATTTTGTCACGTTTATAAACCTATACTTTGGTGTTAATCTAATGTCAGCTTGTGTAGGCAACTAATGTGAATGTGCACGTCTGCCGAGATTTGATTCACTGATCTTCATTCATCTTTAATAGCCTATATAGTGGGGCTATATTATCATCTTTGATTGTTTTGTTGTTGTACATATTATTGTTATATTGTCATGAAATGATGTGATGATTCTCAGTTTGTGGCTTCAATTAGTAGCCTAAGAGAAGGCTCAGTCTTACAGCAACAGTAAAATCGCTTATTAGGCCAAGTATTAGCCATCCATTAAATCCATCTCCATTAAAACATAAAGAACTAATAGGCTAGTAGACAATTGTAGGCTATGGCACAATTTGTAAGCTAATTTAGCCTATATAAAAGATTATACCATTATAGACTATAACCAACCATATCTGAAATGGACATAGAGATCCAAGCTTATGTGTTATCAGCATGCTAGTTATAGCCTGATAGACATATTAGTCATTTGAGAATATTAGCTATAGCCTAATGAAAAATATATATACGTAATATAGACTATGCCATAGGCATTAAGCTTTGCTGTAACTGATTATCATATTTGAAGGTGATGGAGAAAAAGGTACAAGGAGATGAAATTGGTAGGGGGTCTGGCACTCCTGCATTACATCACAATGGTAAAAAATAAAACGAAGGCTAATTTTCAAGACATGAAACAATGATACTATTCTTTAGGCCCTACTAAACTATGCATTTTAGGATGAACAATATCTGGTTGGATCCAGCTCTCACTAAGTTATTTCTCTGACTTTCAACCCCCCCCCCCCCCCCCCCCACCCCTTCCCCCCCAAGATAAACAATGAGCTGAAAGTCACTATAAAGCTCTGTAAAGCCGAGAGGAGCTGCAGAGTCCCTGATAATTCTCTGTAGGCTCATGACATTCATTCATGACACACTTCTGACATTACACATTGTCATTAGTTTAGTCTGAAGATGAGCATGTAGCTTGAAACGTCACTTGTGGATGTCTCAATAAACCGCATCTAAGGGAGCTACAGACCTTCATCTTTCTTTGTTACATTGTCATTAGTAAAAATATCAATTATAGCCACTTAAAACAATACATTTCACTCTCAAAGGAATTGAGGTAGTTTAGCCAATGATATGCTAAGTGTTGACCTAGGAAGTAATGCTAGGTTGGTACTGTAGCTAATGAGTTAGCCAGGCATGCTAATGTTGGCTACTTTTGTTAGAGCAGAAAAACATATTGTTTAATTCATTCTTAAAATTTTGTTCTTGTATTTTTGGTTTTGTAAATGTGATAAAAAGACACAACAAGGGTAGTGTTCTATTGTCAATTCACTACATTTTTAACCCTCACACGACCAATTATGCTATCATAACCATCTTGAGTTAACTGGTAACATGAGTGCTTGCAAATCGTTGACATGTGAATCTTTCCCATCACTACATCCCATGCCATATGACGTGAACGCATCATAAGCAGAGGTCTTATTAGCCAAAATAAAGGAAAGGAAAATATTTTCCCATTCTCAGTGGCAATATTGAGACAAATCAGCATTTATTATTAGGCTTCAACTTTAAAGGGTAGACATGTTGGCAGTCTCCGTTGTTGATCAAAGCAGCATATTTTGCTTTACTCCATTTTACTTAAATGAGCTCATACTCTATTAACAAACCTTTACAGTATACTCTTTTAGCCACAGTTAGTCGTATAACACTCAGTAAAATGAACCCTTTAGCTTACAGTTACATCTAAATTACTTTTACAATAAATTGAACTAACATTATAGTAAAACACATGGGGAAGGATTATCTCTGACTTGACAGTGAGTCTCTATTCAGATGCTTCACATACTGTAGGCAGAAATAGCAATACAGGTACTGTCTTTGCTGTCAGCTTTAGAATTATAGTTGTGGAAAATATTTCCAAAGAGGTATACGACAGAAGAATGAAAATAACAGCACACAACAGGCATGTGCACTCACAACCAAGTTACAGAATGATTTCAGGCTTGTCCCTGACTCTAGAATGGAAATATGATAGAAATGACAGTATAAGAATGCCATTATTGCATTCTTTGAAAGTTTGAAGTGATTTTTTTCTCTAAGATTACGGCAGTTCTGACAACACAAAAGCATCAGTTGCTATATAGTTTGTCATAGCAACTGGATATGACAAAGACTTAAAAGAATGCTGAACTTTCATTGTGCTCTTTTCATGATTCAACAGCAGGGCATGATGAGTCAAGGCAACTGACTTTACAAGTGGGCTAGTGGACATATGGGAATAAGAAAAATACATTATCAGAACATCAAACATGAACATTCATCTCTTTGAAAACCTTGCACTCCACAACTTCTCCCGAGGTAAAACCAATGTCCTTGTGCAGCAGGTTTTTTTGCTGCATGTACAACACCTGCGTGCTACCACCCATTACACCTTCATCCATGTGGTTTTCTATTCTCTTTTATTGCTTCCTTCATCCCACCTTGAAGAGTAACTTCACCCAGTGGAATGATGTGTCTCAACCTGCCAACTAGAAATGACAGTATACTTTTTCCACAGCCTGTGCAGCTTTGCAGGGGTGGGTGAATAAAATCAATTCACATAAGAATCACAATTCTTATCTTCTATGATTCTGAACAGATTCACAAATACCAAAAATTGATTTTTTAAATGTTAGTAATGTTATGTTCACAGAACGAAAAAGGCTGAATGAAAAAGGCAGAACTCAACAGCAAGGGCAGTGCAACACCAAGACAGTGTACAGCGTGACAATGATTTTAGTCAGTAAATTACACTTTCATTTCGTTATTCTCATACAGGCAGAAGACTGTACAATGCTTCTAAATTAATTATATAATTAATGCATGTAACTTTTTAAAATCAAAAATCTGCATACTCTTAACACTTTTCTCTGCTGACAGTGACCGTCACCAAGATCATTTCTCTTAACTGCCAGTTATGTTTCATATTGTATTTCAGTGGACTAAAGACACCAGTGAATGGTTTGGCACACAGTGTCCTGAAGTAAGAGACTAAAAATTGTGCCCCCCTTTTCTATTCATTCAACCAAGAAACAATCGGACACCAAGAATCAACATCGAATTATGAGATTCCAATTCTTGAGCTTAAAATACATTGTGCTCCAGGGATGGCAAAGTTGGTTAAACTGTTGGTTGGTCCACACTGATATATGTTGGCTCTAGCTATTAGATGGATTAGAATTTGTAGGCATTCAAGGTCCTAAATGAATGAATCCTGAAGTTGGAATATTGCTTGAAGAGAAGACATTTTGAGATCAAGAAGGCAGCTTTGTGATGAGAATTATTAAATAGCCTGATGTCAGCTCAACAAAAACATCAGTAACTGAATGACTTTTTGGTTAAACTTTTAAATTCCTTTGACAACAACATTTCTGTGAACACATAAAATATATATATATAACAGCCTACTTAATTACTGGCTGCCAGCCATTAAAAGTCAGGAAAATAAGCAGGAGGCCACTGAGGGAAATAGAAAGTTGTGTGAAAAATAACAGGGTCTTGCATTGTTGCTCTTTTCTCTTGTGTTATGAGCGGTGACCTTCAATAAAGTAACTTTTAATGCATATTTTAAGTTGAGTTTCTCTCTCTCTCACTGTTTCTCTCTGCTATAGTCTCTCTCCCTCATTGCGTGTCTGATAAAGCTGCTTTTAAACCTGCTTTTCCCAAATGTTAAATTTCAGATGCAATTTCCTCTACCACCGTGGTCAGCCTGCGGTGATAAATCTGGTGCAGTGGCTATTTGTATGAATTTCTATTCCACCCTCCCATATTTTGTGCCTCTGAACAGGAACATTTTATAATACATAGTGCATGAAACCACCATGTACTCTCCTCCATTCTTCGATTTAACTGTCACAAAATTTCGCTGCAGTCCTTCGGTAAATAAGAACAAATGCAGTTTCTTGTACTACCTTCCAAACACCAAGCTACAGACAGAGAAAGTTAGTGACTAGCTGGTGAACACAGTGGAGCATTTAGCAACTAAAGAACCAGATATTCTCCTCAGGAGTTGATGAAGTTGAAAACAGAGCTAAAAGGAGAGTGAATATTAAAATTACTACATTCTCCAGGTTGCCAGAACCACAACTACAAATGAATGCTTATGTCTCTCTGTATCTGATGGATGTGCAAATAAGTTACTGAACCAATTCACTATACCAGCTGTATGGAGATATTATGTCAGTGTTGTATTTACACTTTGTTTCAGATCTGTCGTATCCAAAATATCAGATAATACCAGTTTATAATAGTTTTTTTTAACTCTCAAGCCATACATGACCATGATTTTTCATCACTCTGTTTCTCTACCTGTCCTTTTGTTTCCGATAGACCTTCATACTCTTTTGTCAAAGGCACAGTTTTGGTAGATAAAAGCTTTTGAAGCCTTCCTGAGATGTTTGCAGTCACTACACCCTGTAGTACTGACCCTGGACCACCACATCTCCAGTTTGAGTCCAGTTGGGGACCTTTGTTACATGTCTCTCTCACTCCCGTCATTTCCTGTCATCTCTCTTTTGTCAACTATAAAGGCATAAAATGCCCCAAAAATACAATATGACAATTTATCTAAAAATGTTTAGTACTTAAATAAAGTGATTTCTGAGCATCAGTGGTAACAAAAATGACCCTAGAGAGTGGTTTAAATGAAGCAACGAATGTAAGGTTGGTGGTTCTAAAGTAAACGTTTCTGAAAGGACGATGGATGGTGCTTAAGTTGTGTTGCTCGAGGAAAGGTGCAAACTAGTCTGTGAGCACCATATGATGCTTTAAATGGTCTCTACAGATTGTTAGCACAGCAAACTTTCTACACCAAGAGTCTTTATTTATCAGTTGTAAGAAATTTATGTCCCTACAGCTGGAGAAATCACTCTGGAGATTATGGTGCTTCTGAAAATGCTATGTTTATGTAATTGAATTCTGTCAGCCCAACAGATTTGTCATTATAGAATCAGCTAAATATAGAGGTGAGTGAAGCTCTCATCTAACCTCATAAAAAGGATGTCAAGGATTTCCAGGATGAAGTAGCAAAGCCACCGAGGAGAAGAGGATGAGGAGGGGTGAGATATTTCCAGAAATGAGAAAAAGAAATCTTCACAAGTCACTGTTTCAACAGGTGGGATGCTTTAAACCATGCGTTAGCCAGACTTTCTATTAACTACAATGAACATTATGTAAAACTGCACTATATCGAGCAGATTGTTCAGGAATGCATGACATAACTGATCTGTCCAGTTTTGATTTATTCAAGAATTAGGTTGTTTGTTTTTTTTCCCCAAATGTTTGGACCATAAGCTGTGCAAATCAGGCCGTCGTTTTTACAGCATACTGTATAATAATTTTCCTGACAGGCCATTTGAAAGACCACAATATTAGTTGTCATACTATCAGCAGTGATCTATCTGAGGAATGTTTTGTTGATTGTTTGGATCATCATCACTGCACATCTGAATTACTGTCCCATTATAAAGTATTCTCTACTCATCCTAACTGAGATTGTAGTTAGTAGTAGTTACTTTATTTGCCCAATACGGAGCAGATTTACTGAGCCTTTTGCTCCTCATTTCAGATGCATTCTGCTCCTTCTGTGCGTATCACTTATCAAACAGACACACCAGCCTGGAAGCGCAGTTGGCCCGACATCTGAGGCGCACTTTGTGTGCTATCAGAGAAGTGCACAGATCTCCTTTATGCATATGCATTTAATTTAAGATTGTACAAATAACAGGTGCAAATATCCTAAGTGTAGCCGATTACACATTTAGTAATGTTCACACAATTTTCAGAGTTCAGCTCCCCATCTCTGGTAAGCAAGCAAAAGTTTGTGAAGGATCACCGCTTGTTTGAGCAACTGGCGGTTTGAGGCTCATTGCATTTTGTTTGTTTTATCGACTTTCTGCACACAATCAGAGTTTGACATGCAGTTTGTCAATTATGTGCTCAGATATGAAACATTGGACATTACTTCTGTGGACTTTGCTATGCATTCTACAACCAACTTGGGCGTGTTGGATTTCACCAGCGGATCCACACATCACCAACCCAGGTACGCTCACCTATACCTGGGCTGACCTTTTGGAGCTACGACATGCTTCTTGGAAAATACTAGCATCGCCACTCCCGAATCTAATCCCTGAGTGTCTGTTAAGGGAAGGCATTTGGAGGAAAGGGGATCAAGAGGAGATTATTCCAAAGAGCTTTCAGAGACAAGGAAGTAAACAGGGTAAGTAAGGTAAGTAAACAACAAAATGTCATTCATACATCCAAAAAATATGTCCATGAACTGAAAAGGGAGCTGAAGCACAAAACCAAGCTGGCCAAGCTCTGCTACACAAATAAGATAGAGGAGAGGTTCACCAGGGGTAATGGGAGGGAGGCCTGTCAGGGTGTCAACACTATGATGGGCAGAGCTTAGAAGTGAGCCCAGATACAGTGCCCAGACCCCCCCCCCCCTCCTTTGCAGAGCAGCTGAACATCTTCTACGACAGGTTCAACGGGACTGACCCTGTGGAGGACTGGACCCCGACCAACACAAGCTACGCCGCTGCACCAATCAGTGTGGAGGAGCAGAAGGTCATTTCCATCCTCTCCAAGCTACACCTGAGGAAAGCTCCTGGGCTAGACAGGCTCAAGGGCCGCATATTGAAAGAGTACGAGGCTCAGCAGGGCATTGTGGTGACACAGCTTTTCCAGCTGTTTCTGAACATCAGCTTCATCCCCAGGGCATGGAAGGAGACAACAATCATCCCCGCTCCCAAAAAGCCCCATGCCAAAGCAATGAACGATTTCAGGCCTGTCACACTCACCTTCATCTTCTACAAATTCATGAAGAGGGTCGTCGATGGGGAGCTTACAACCATGGTGGGCAAGAGTCTGGACCTGCTCCAGTTTGCCTATATGTGAAATGGGGAGTTGAGGATGCCAGCCTTACTCTTCTGGATACAGCGGCTAGGCACCTCGACATTCCAAACTCATATGTTAGGATTTTATTCATGGTCTTTTCATCTGCTTTTAATACAGTAAACACAAACAGATTTCTGCTCCAATGACTACAAGTCAACACACCACTGATTTTATGGATTAAGGATTTTTTAAAGGACAGACCCCAACATGTCAGAGTGAATGGTTTTAAATCCAGCAACATTGTTTTAAATACTGGGGTCCCACTGGGCTGTGTTGCCATAGAAATGGACTGTCACTTATTGAAAATGCTGATGACATGGCCTTTGTAGCCCACCTGACAGACGAGCACTCCCTGGTTTCAGGAGAGCTCCTTGGAATTGAACATCAGTAAGACCAAATACTTATGTTGCTGGGGGTGCTGGGCACCTGACCCACAACCTCTCTCTGGACCACTCAGGTTGGATGGGCAGGTGGTGGAACAGGTCAAGATCTTTAAGTACATGGGCACTGAGATCGACCACCACCTATCCTTCACACAACATGTGGACGGGCTCGACAAAAAGGCCTAATAGTGCATGTCTCTCCTGAGGAGGCTGAAAGGTTTTCATGTCAGACAGGACATTTTAACAGCAGTATACTGATCACTCATCGAATCAGTCATCACATTCAACATTGCATCCCGGTACAACTTCCTCACAGAGAAAAGCAAGAAAAAAACTCACAAGAATCATTAAGCATACAATCAAAATCACTGGTACCACTCAAACCCAACTCTCAGACCTTTACAGTCATGCATAACAAAGAACCCTTCACATCCCCTTTACTGCTCCTTTCAGCTACTCCCATCAGGCAGCCGCTTCAGAGCACCTCTGGCCAAAAAGAGAACTTACAAAAAACTCTTTCATTCCCACTGAACAAGGCCAAGCATACTGTCACTGATTCTTAATGCAGCTTTGCACACCTGGTCTTATTTAAATAAGATAACAATAAAGTTTTTTAAAATTTTGAATAAAGGAAGCCTGTAATGGAAGAAGAGAAATTCATTTCATCTGTATTCTATAGTGACAGTAGACAAATGAAAAGTACAGATGGTAGCTGTACTGAATTAGTTCAAAGAAAAAGCATATTGGGTTCTTGGAAAGAAAAAGATTAATTATTATGATTGCTGCACAGTTATTAAGTTTACAGAAGGTAATAGTTTAAAAACACTTTTTTGTTACATTTAATGCTTGCATGAAGGTAAAAAAAAATGCGTAGGTATGAAATTACACAAATGATGTCTGGACGGCAGGAAAACTCCACTCTAGTATATTTTGATGCAGGTCCACAACTATTAGAATGATAATTATTAATATTCAATAATGAGTGAGTGTTTGGTGAGAGCAGGTCCAGAGCAGACCTGTGATTGCAATAGCCATTTAATGTATTCTGTAATTACCTTTCTGTATAGTGGTTTTCATTGGTACTGGCAGAGTCTGCTTTAGAAATAACCTACACAAGCATAAAGATTAACAGGAAACAATGCATGCATGTACTTCACTGTTTACTTGACCTGCTTTCCTACAGTTGTATCAGAGCTGTATTAACTTATTGCTCATGCTTACTTATTAATAGTGTACAACTCACAAACCACAAGGAAATTTATAAATTATAAATTTAATGTGAAGGCCAACAAAGACAAACTTTTTTAACTCAAAACTTTTTTGATCCTCTTTCGTATGACTGAGTGACATCTGCCAGGAAACCACCATTATTAATCCTCAGCAAACCTCAGTTACATCCTCTGACTCCAGTCTTAATTTATTAAAACAACAAAAAGGTTCAGATACAACAAGCGGGGATGAGCTCTCCTGAGGCTGGAAATCAATAGCAGCAATCACTGTTAGATGTGAGGTGACATCTGTGTACAAAACAAATCTATGTAATCTCCTGGAGAGGTTTATTAAGAATTGACAGTAATTCATGTGCACAATAAATTTAAGTTAAATGGGTCGGGGTGGCACACACAATGTCATGAGCCTGCAGCAGCAGCAGCACTCTTCATATTTGACCCTTTGCAGCTAAGAAGTGCCATTGAAGTATGCCAAAAGTACAACTTAAATTGTTGTCTCGTAATGGGCCACTTAGAAACATTCACAAACCACAGTGTCCAAACAAGCAAATCAAATACAATATAATAACGAGACCAATAATATTTTTAATAACACTGAAAGCAAAGGCCTGAGACTAAGTAAGATATGGGAGTCATATCATCTCTCCACTGAGTCCCAGTTCAATGCTGTACTTCGGCATTTTGATGTAGCTGAAGTGAGACAAAACTGTGATAAGTGGGTTTCCTCAGAAATGATGGTTTCATTGGTGTGAATTTGTATGTATGCCTACTGGTACACTGTGAGATACGGTAAATATTAAAAATGGGAGGCTTCTATAGTTAAATATGTGTATATAATGACAGTGAATAAGCAAGAAAGTTATGGCTACTTTATTGCAGGGTTTTAGTGGTGAATACAACTGTTGATCACTGGCGCAACAAAATAAATCAGTTCAATCAAAAACAGATAAGCAGAAGAAGAAGAAGAGCATAACATATTCTAGCGTACACTGCCAGGAATCTCACTTCATTGTTGTATATATAAAATCTAACATAAAATGTAATGAATTAAATTAATCAATTAATTGGAAAAAACACACACACAATTCAAACAACTTTGACACTAAATCTAGATCAAAACAAACAAAACAAACTCAATCACAGTTAGTATATAAGGATTTAAATATCGGCGAGATGGTATAATCTGATTTCAATGTTACTAATTACTAGAACATTATCATAGTTGGTTTTATATTGTAAACAAATGAAATTGAATGAAACATGTATTAAAGATAGTTCAGCTCCAACTCTATTCAACTTCCATATTTTATTGTATCTTTGTACTGTATTAAACGGGACACTGATTTTTTTATTATTATTATTTTGCCTTGAAATAAGTAGCAAAGAATTATGGCAAATGTCCAATATCAACTTAATTTTGAGCCAAAAGGATTCATCTTCAAGTAGCTGATGACAATATAAAGTCTACAAACATTAAGACTTGGATGCTTTTATAGTGCAGTAAATGATTATTCTTTCAGATATTCTATTAATCATGGTCCAGCTTTCTGCAGCCAAACAGAAGTCTGTCATGTGATGTGTTAAAACCTGTTGTACTGGATTGTTGGCTTCTAATATTCAAATAAATGTACTGGACAGTCATGGCACATTATTATTCTGTTGCTCATAGGACAACCAATCTGCCAGTCCAAGCTGCTATTTATTATGGACTGCTTTGAAGTGGAGAGAGCCTTTGATTTCCAAAGTTGATATGCAATGCACTTGCTAGATTTACTCCTCCAGTTTGGCTTGTCATTATCTCCTATTGACAGCTCAATCATATTTCAATGGCTATGAAAGGGTTGTTTTCATTTCTGTGGATTGTCTTATGATCCATATTTGTTTTCCTAATATTCCTCCACATGTTAACTGATGGTGATGGCAAACAAAACCATAAAAAAACAGGCCAACCCCCTCCCTCCAAAAATGTTTCTTTCATAGGCAACTTGAAGTAAGCTTGCAGAGCTGAGTATTGCTGGGGTAAAAATTCTTTGCTCTGTTTACAAGGCACCAGAACAGAGAGCCAAAAAGCTAAAAAAGCATGAAAACATAGAAGTGAACAACTGTCATGGGATAGTACTTTTAGATTTCAACTGAATCTGGAGCTGAATCTTGACAGTTCAATGGTACTGCGTAATGTTGTTCATATACACAGAAATTGCCCAAAACAGCCTGCTCTCTATGTTCTCTATTTCACTGCGTTTCACTTCTCTGAGTTTCATGACCCCTTTTTTCTCCAGCTAGGTTTTGGTATTCATAAACAAGTCCAACCCAGTGTGGGAATTGAACAGAAACAAGAAATGATCACTTTCATGAGGTGCACTGTTGAAAACGGAGGCGCTTGGTGCTGCTGTGAAAGTGTGCCATTTGGTTTTATCTTTGGTCCATGCTGGGGCATAACTCTGACTACCTGTGGGGGATTTTATATCTCTCTGGCTACATTTTTTTCCCCAGGTTTTCAGCCTGTCAAGATTAAGTTGCCAGGCTGAATTCAATAAATGCAATGTCAAAAGTTTGATCATCAGAGGAATTCAAAGGATCTGTCCACCGCTATTATTCTCTTATCTAATATCTCTGAACATCAAAAGGGTCAACAACAAACTCAAGTTATTAGCTGACTGACATTAGATGAGTATAAGGCACCGGCAATTACAAGTGCCATGAGGATGTTCACCACAGTGTCTCTCTGTCTACGAAACTTTTGTGCGTGTGTGCCTGCCTGTCGGAGAGATACATATACAGTAATCTCATTCTATCTCTCTGGCCCTGTCATGAGGATCCTTTTCAATGTGTGACAACAATTTATGTAAATATCATCAATGCCTTTAGTGCTCTAGAAGATGGTTTCTAATCATCATGCACACAGTATATGCAGATTATGACAGGTTTTCATCCATCACTCCCGCATCAGCACTTATGAGTTTTCAGTTGTTCTATAGATGAGCTGTTCTTTGACCAGGCTGCCCAGCTGACATGAAGCCATCTTTTACAAAAAACAGCCTCCTGATGAAACTGCGTTAACAGCAGCACACATCCATAAAGATTATAGCAAAATCATTACGCACGAGCAATTTCCATAAAAGTCAAATAAAAGGCCTTCCAGATGTTGAGTGTCAGGGAATATGGGTGTTTAAATACTGCAGGATGGAGAGATAACAATGGCGGTTTGTGTGACTTATGAATCTTTTCGCTTCTGCTTTCAGCCCAGCTGCCACATTCATAATCACCAATGAAATCAATGCACCTACTGTATTGAGGAGACATGTGAATTTGTGAATAGAAAATTTAAATATTAATCTGTGAACCAAATATTAACCCTAACAC
This sequence comes from Thunnus thynnus, assembly GCF_963924715.1. Classification (NCBI taxonomy): domain Eukaryota; kingdom Metazoa; phylum Chordata; class Actinopteri; order Scombriformes; family Scombridae; genus Thunnus; species Thunnus thynnus. The sequence continues at coordinate 14,030,027 of NC_089520.1, read as the reverse complement.
AAGCGAGACAAGATTAAGATGACTACTTAATGCTTTCGTGTTATACTGATTTGTATATATCCTCAGCAAATCTATATCTTTATTGTGACTGAAATGAAAAGAGGAAAACAAACTTGAAGTCTATCTGAGGCTAAACAGAGACTTTTATCTATCTATCAATCTATCTATCTATCTATCTATCATGTATCTATAGTTCTCTCACTGTTTTTCTGTTCTGTAACAATGGTTTTGCACTTCGCCTTGGCAGCACCTGAACTCAAAACACGCAAGCAGTTGCAAGGAAAGCAACTGTGCTCATGAGATGATAACAAGCCTTAGAGAGGCTTCTTATTCTGTGAGGACACAGAGGGTCATCGTAGCCTTGAGATGTCGACATAATTGGCAACCGGAGCTGTTGATTCACTTCAAGAGAGACGTGCCATGTTAACGTGGCCGAGAATGGAGCTGCGTGCCCGTTTGATGTAGGATAACGATTCTGAATGGAGCCTTTCATGAATGCCTTTAGTCTCTTAGAATACCCATCAGTGAGATGCTTATGGTTGTTTGTATATCTTTGCCTTGAATTTTATTCTTGCTACAAGTGAACTCATGGCAACAGTGTTAGCAGAACTTTGTCAGTGAATGGCAGCACTCAAAACGTAAATAATAATGAGCTGTTTTATTACTGAGCTATTTCTACATACATTCATGTCTGCACTATGTGAATAAATTTTATTTATATGGCACCTTTTAAAACAATGGCAATTCAATGCATTTGATATGAAGCTGTTGACTTACCAAGCCTAACACACCTATTGCTCATTGTTTTACAGATTTTCACCGCCAAAAATCCAAGACTTTACACTGATTTTCACCCAGATTTTGTGTCCCCATGCATCCAAAAGTTGTTGCCTGCTGAAAGAAGATAGTGTCCAGTACTGTTTACAATAAACAACCTCCTGCTGTAAAAAACACATAAAATGCTTCTAGTGAAAGAAAAATGGAGAGGAATTGCAAATGAGATAGCACAAATGAGCTTCTTATCATGCGCCAGAGTCCACTGAGGTAATTAAGAAAAGAAAAACAACAATAAATGTTGTAACTACAAAGTGTTTGCACTGCAGATGGAATTTTTAATTAAAATATTTTTTTGTTTCTTTGTATTTTCATTTGATTCTCAATCATTTTTTAAAAATGAATGAATACTGATAAATTTCTGACTTTTATTGTTTTCCTATTTCACTGCACGTCTTGTGTACCCTTTCAAAGTGGTGTAGTACACATTTTAGAATTGCAATCACAGAGATTTTTTATGGTATGTTGTCTCCAATTTGTAACTGTTTAGTTATATTATTACTGTATTACAGTCAACAGCCATAATCAAACACTCAGCCAAACCAAACAAAGGACACAGCGACTGCTTATTGCTACACTAACACTACAACATCATTATCTCTGTGCAATTTATCAAACAAGCTGCCATTCTATTTATGTACTGGGCGCAGCATTGTATAAGCTTAACCATTGTTGGCTGTTTCTGCAATCATTACATTCAGCAGCAATCCAAGAGTCACATCTGGTTCATTCTTCAGTACCTTTTCACTTTTCAGTGCTCTTTATGTTGAAAAAGCAGCGTCATTGTTCATTCCAATTTTGGCTCACAGACTGTTGCTCTTTTTTTCACACAGCACAGCTGGGGGCATCAAACAGCAAATTCAGGTCAGGCAGTCAGTCATCTTACATACTTTCTATGGCAACTGTAAGTGAGTGCAACTTGTGTGGCGAGTAGCATGTTACTTTTACATCAATGCCATGTACTGTCAGCAGTGGATTTTGTTATTTTCAGAGTTTGGACATAAATGATTTCTCCAAATTATGGCCTAATGAGTGTATAAATGTGTGTATGTTAGCCAGTGTTTCCCCTGTAATAGTACAGGCCTGGCAGGCCGGCAGGCCAACGAGAGCTGTCAGGCCAAAAAAATCTTTTTTCAATGCCAAAAATCATGCCAACTATCCATTCACTTGGAAATCAATAGTGTTTGGGAGGCTCTGAGCAGCGCTGTTTTGACACATAGGTCAAAATCTGTCTCGTTGCCTGGGAAACTCTTGGTAGCGTATCTCCTTTTAAGGAATAGGGCAGTGCGTAAGCGAGTGAGTGGTTCAGTGAGAGAGTGAGCGGCAGAAAAGTGACAGTGAATGCGAGTGGAGCAGAGAAAAAGGTTAGCAGTAGGTTGTCAGTCTGGCAGTAAATATACAGTACAGACTACAGTGTGTCAGTTAATAATAGCGGCGGCTTCTCAAGACCAAGAAATGTCTCGTCTGTTCTTTTCCCAACTGCTGGAAAAGGGGTAGTAACAATGGGTTAGCCTAACCTGAAGACATTTAAGTCTTTGAGTTATACAGAATGGAATACTGTGTGGCTGCTAACACCCCCCCTCTTCTACCTTGTACTAATCCATCAGGTAGATGTTGAGACAGACTGACCGACAGGCAGACAGACTTTGCCATCCCTAAAGCCATGCCTCAGTCATGGCTAAGAAACAATCTCATGATAAACCCCAAAAAAGTTTCATCCATTTAAAAAAAGTTATCACGTACTTTTATGATCCTCAACGTTTGCAACATGCAAAAATGTTTAGCATGCTAATCTCTGTGTTAGTGATTCCTTATGATATTCTTCTGATGATATTTTAGTCTGTCAATTTAGCCATTTTGGCTATTATAGCTTTTGCAGACTACACAGTTCTACACTTGCTGCTGTAAGAAAACATGCACACACACATACACACACACACTTATTTGGCAAACATAAATGTTGGTCGACTACATTTTCAAAATATTAAATATTAGTATATTCTGTTGCTCTTAATTTAAAGGCCTAATGTATATTTAAATTAACTCTTGTTGCAAGAATGAGGAAGAAGAGTTATACTGCACTCTGAAAACCAACTAAAGTATGTGTTTAAATATATTTCATTTGCTTTGGTTGTTTCAATATATGCATACAATACAACTGGGACAGTATGGAGATGAATATGGATACAGTATACTTTTTGGTTCAGTGTTGGACCCCTTTTACTAAACCACAAACAGAAGAAAAATTAGTATGGGTAAAATTAAAGAAATATTATGAATACATTTTCAGTTTAACGAAGCCAGCATAATACACAATTAATACTAATAACAACTGTTATCACTATATTTTTCTGTCAGTTCAACAGTCACAGCATCCACTGAGGATGACACAATATAAATATGCCCTCTTTCTTAAATATGAATGTATTGTATTATAACAAACTCTCAAATGTGGATTGTTTTTGCGCTCCAATCAGAAAGCTCACTTTTGTTAATTGATCTTATACCTTGTTTCATGATTGATTGAATGAAACGTAACCAAATCATCACTTCAAATTCAGCTACTGGAGAAAAAAATAATAATATCTGATTCAAATAAATGTAAGAAAATCTATACTTTGCATATTTTTGTTACATCTGCTGAACTGTGGCTGCATATAAATTGATATTTAAAGGTGAGGTGAAAAAGGAGGCATGAGACTGTATGCTAGAGCTGCATTTGAGACTGTGATGGAAAATATAAATAAACATGCTAGTCTTATTTATAATGTCAGGCATATGCACCCCAGGCTAATGACAGCACATACACATAGACAATGACACATATACTTTCCCAAAAAGGACAATCAAAAGTTTCTTTGTCTCCTTCTATGTATGCTCAATCAACCTCTACTGTCCTCTCACTACAGCTTCCTTCAGTATCATCCTTCAGCACATTGAAGGTTATTAGTACATTTTCTTTACCTTTCTCTGAGCCAAACCCTTCCCAGCTGTGTAGTGAGATAAGGGCCAAGCATCTAAAAATAACCCACTCATTCGGGGTACCGAGCATGCCGTTTCATTCAAGGTTCTTCTGTGTGCTCTGACACAAACATCCTGAGATAGGATGTTAGAAACTGTACCAGATAGCACCACGTCTTCTCTCTTCCTTGCTGCTGTCCTTCCTTTTCTGCACGTTTTGATTTGATGTTCTTTCACTTGTTCTCTGCTTCTTTTTACTTTTTTGCCTTCCTCTCACTACTCCCCTGCCTTCTCTCATCCATCTCCTCCCATTTTATTCCACTGTCACATTGTTAATTGATACCTGATGTTCCTATCATTTTTAAGGCTGCAACAATTAGTCGATTAATCAACTAGTTGATTGACAGAAAATGAACCAGCAACTATTTTGATAATCAAATAATTGTTTTTGCCGATTTTTAAAGCAAAAATACCAAAAATCTTCTGTTTTTTAACTTCTCAGTGTAATAATTTAATGCTTTTCTTTGTCTTACATGATAGTAAATTTAAAATCTTTGGGTTTTGACATCTGAAGATGTCACCTTTCACTCTGGGAAATTGTAATGGTCATTTTTCACTATTTTCTAACATTTTATAGACTAAACAATGAATTGATTAATCAAGAAAATAATTAGCAGATTAATTGGTAATGAAAATAATTTTTAGTTGCAGCTCTAATCATTTTTATATTATAAAATATTTCTCCTGTTCGTGTTATACACTCTTGACTTTCCCTTAGCCTACAGTTCACATCCTCTCCCTACACTTCCCCTCTCTTTGTTAACCTTAGCGTGCCAAATTCAATCTCTCTCTCACACACACACACACACACACACACACACCCACACACTGTGTGCCAGTCTCTGTGCCAGCACTCCAAGGCCACTCTGCCCAGCGCGACAGTCCTCTTTCACTGTTTCATTAGCCAGATACTCTTTATAAAGGAGGCGAAGGCAACATGTCACGGACACTTTCAAAAATTTGTAAAGCAGGCAACCAAACACTTACCAATGAAAGTAACTTAGAAAACATCATGTTCATCAAAATGAAATTTCCTGTTGCTTTGTCACACAAAAGTTCTCATCCCCTGCTAAACACACACATTAACATCGCCCTCGTTGTGTTTGAAGTGGAGAGCAATAAAAATCAGTCATTAACAGCTCCTGATTGCGGTTGGAAGACTTTCTTTTGAGGTAAACTGCCATGTAACAAAATCCCACCTGAGGTCTTGAGTCCTCTTGCCTCTGTATTTTTTTTTAAATAAAAAGGTTATCACAACTAAATGATTTAAGGCAAAAAAAAAAAGAAAAAAATACTTCAACAGGTCCTGCTGACTGAAGGCTGCCACGTTCAGACTATATGTGAGGAGAACATTTGCGCCCACCGGTTAAAGCTGCTTGTGTTTACTCTGCAGTCTCAAGCGTGTTCAGTGTTGTGTTATCGCAAATCAAGTATGAGAAATAATCATTATAGCTTACTGGCAACAGTAGGTTCCTAGAAAAGAGATGAAAGACAAGAAGATGAAAGAAAAAAAAATTGGAGTCCAGTGACAGCAGAAAATGAGAATGAGCAGTTCTGCCTTTTAAAGATAGAATGCTCTGAAGATGGATGAAGGACTGTTGAGTGAAGCCAAAACTGCTTGTTTTCAGATGAACAGGAGCAAAAAGGAATAAACTGAATAAATAAATAAATTCAAAAGTCGTGCGCAGTGACAAAGTACATTCAAGGAACAGTGATACATCAGCTATTTCAGAGGTTGAGGTGGAACCTTCAGGGAAGATCCAGAGAAAAATCAGATTATACTAAATTTAATTGCAAAATAAACACATTCATTTATATTCTTTATTTAAAATTATTTACATCTATAAAGTGCTACAGTAGGTTTAAGGAAGATCATAGTTTACCATTACTTACTGAACTTTTATTTGGAATACTTCATGGTTTAATATAGTAGATGATAATGTATATTGTTCTAGTTTTTACTTATCTATATCAGTTCTTATACTTCCTTTTGCTTCTGTAACATTTTCCCTGTGTAGGATCAATAAGTTCATCTTATGTTCTCTTGGCAATAGTGTTCTGTATGTTGTCTACTTTTAAAAACAGAGAAACCAGTTTAAAGCTACTGTTAGGACACTAGTTAAACTTTGTAAACAAAAATGCTTTAAGATATTATTTTGCGGCTTCAAAGTAGGTTTTGATTTCACGATGGAATGTACTTTTGTATTCCTTTAATAGAAGTTGTACGTAGGCTACTTGGTCATCTCAGTACATCCGCTACATGCCTGGGGACAGTAAAGCCAATCTAATGATGAAAGTGTCAGCCTAAGAACTAAAATGGAAAAAGAAATTTTTTTGTACCACTATCCCAGCTACTTCTGGAGCTTGTCAGTGTGACAGCCCGTCCTGTGCCCACATCATGGTTCACGATATGATAATTTGACAGGTCAGTTTTGCACACACGTTGTGCTGCTGCTCTACCCCGACAACGAAGTGATGCAGGATTAAATTCACTGTGACTGAAAAAATACTTTTGTTTGTGTTTTCATTCCTGAAAAAAATTTTTTTTTTTCAGTTACCTCTGCATTATTGGATGATTGCTAGTGAAACTGGAGGTCACTGTATGAATGTGCATGTGCACGTGGTGCACTGAGATAAAGCTTTGGTCATTTTACCACACCAGAGACGAGAGAGAGAGAGCGAGAGAGAGAGAGAGAGAAGACAGAGCAGAAGTCATTAAGCTTTCCAGACACCACTATCCTTTGCAAGTTTAATTCTTTTAAAATGAGTTTAGGTGTTAAATGAAACCGTGTTGGAGCTAAATTAAATTCCACAGCTATCATTAGAAAGGTTTCTATTAAAGAGCCTTGTGCTGGGAAATTGGCTCCAAGAGCATCTTGGCCTGATAAAGGCAGAAATATTTCTAATTTCCTACAAGCTGCACTCGTTTTGACCCCAGGGGTTCAGCAAGGCAACAAAATAGCCCATTAATTCTATTTGAAAGCAGGCTGCCATTGAAAACCACCACAATATCTAACCTCTGATGATTGTGTGAAAGAACATGCCCGCTTATAAACCATGCAGCACTACGTCCCAGTTCTGTTTCAGCTTGGCGCAGAGATCCTGAATTATTAACAAAACAATGTATGTCATCCCAGAATTAATTGGCATTTATTACTTCTTCAAACGCCATCCAAACTACTCATTTCTGTTACAAATTATCCATTATTACCACATAAAAGAATACATACAGTACACAAATACTTTTTTTATTTATATAACTCAAACAAAAGACCACACACCAGATACCAGAGGCTGTTCAAAAAAGGTAAAACGATAAACACATGGACATTAATTTAGATATTACAAGTATGCTGTAAAACCTAAAATACTCACACAGACTATTAATTCACTCCCGACATGAGAGGCTTTGTTCAACCCAGTGTTAATTAATCCCTTTACACAGAGCCTGGTGCCGAGCTAAATATGCAGTTAAGAATACCTTTCATCAAAACCAGGCCTGAGATTATTGCTTTCTTTATTGTCACCAAACTCACAACTCCAGACTTGCTTATTGTAGTTTCACAGCCATTGGGATCAGCTGTCAAGTTGGACAATTAACCTCATGTTCAAAAATATTCAGAGACACAAACGTTAAGACAAAGAACAGACAAACACATCCTTATTAGTTGTTCAAAGATGTCGGTTTCCAAAAGACGGTTGATGGATGAGATGGAAGTTAAAAGGTGGAAAGTCTTCAAAAGTATAGTTTTGTAAAGTCTCTATTTCATATTGCTGTAAACTAATAGCCTTCAGGTTTTGGACAGTTGCTTGGATGAAACAAGTTATTGATAATGTCACTTTAAGCCCCGGGGACTTGTGATGGACATTTATTTTACTATTTTTGACACTATTCATTAAATGATTGAAGGGCTAGATATACTATATGGATGTGGACAAACTCTGTTCCACAAGCCCTTTAAGTTAAATGACAAATACGTAGTTTATTACATTCCAGAAAGACACCCCTATTGGCAGGATTAAATATTTGTCAGTGCCCAGAACTATTACAAATCAGTGTAACAAAATTTAAATATCACACTGGCTGTTATGGTTAAGGTTTGGATAACTTGTCATGGTTTAGGATAAAAAGATACTTTGTTAAAGGATAATTCCATTTTATTTCAACATGATGTATTTCCTATAGCCTATGTGGCCATTGTGACTCTATGGGTCATGCTAACTTTGCACTCATCAGCTCTGTAATAGAGATTCGGGGAGACAAGGACTAAGGCAAAACAGTTGCAAGCAGCGCGAGCCTCCTACACCTTTCCACATAAACATGATTTTTAAATAAATTGCTTGTCAGTCTGAATGAAAATAAATACAGAAACTATCTGCATGAAGCAACCATTGTGGTTTACTGCATAGGGATAGCCACAATGGCCACATTTCTGAGAAATACATCAGTTTGAAATAAACCAGAATTGTCATTTAAGGTAAGTGGACCTTTGTTGTCATAGTTAAAATAATGACTATTTTTTAAAGTTTTGACTATTGGTAGGAAAATGGAAAGAACAGCAGTCTCCCATGTTTAAGTCTGTTGTTTTGTTAAACCCTACCATCCACCCAACCTCCTCTACAAACTTGTGACTGTATAATATTGTCACACTACTTCCTTTTATGCTTCAGATGGACAAGAGTCACAATTCCTGCGGCTGCTAGAAGGCTTTGTCAGTTGAACGTAAACATGTCATTTTTGGGAAATAGCTGAAATCACTGATGGTACTGTTTTTCTTGGAGAGAGAGCCTCTTTTGTTTATACCACACTGGGTGTCTGCATACACAGCACAAATGTGTTGGCCCATACAGTCAGCGCAAACCTTTGCAGACATGGGCAGAAGACAGAATTCACATCATGTAGACCCTTATGGCTGCACAGACACAGAAAGTATAATTTGAGCTTCATGGATTCACTGGAGAATTAATTACAAGATTAATTGATGATGAAAATGATCATTAGTTCCAGTATGCGCATAAGCATGCGTGCAACAGTATGGTTTATGCATACAGACACTGTAAGAAAACTGAAGCAACAATCAAAGAATGAGTGAGTTTTATTTGGTCTTTCTCAACTACTTCCCTCTCATTTCGAGCAACTCTGCATGGCAGAGTTCTTGTGAACCCAAAGCACGACTCATCTGACATCTCTCTTCCTGCCTTTGGCCCCTAGGCCCAGTCCACTTTGTCTAATAGAGATGTTGAGCAGAGAACACAGAGGGGGGCGAGCAAAAAGTCTCTCTGAAGAAAGAAGCAGATTATATATAGCTACTGATTAAGGCAGAGATGGGAACATGACCTACATGCATAACAACATTTTCTCTCACTTTCTGCTACAGAACAAGCCTCCGTCCAGGACCAGGACTCTACAACTGGGAGAATCACTCTAATTATAACACTGGAGTCAGATTTCAATGCACACCTCATTAATATTTCTCTCATTATTGGGTTAATAATGTTTTTAGAGGCGTGGGAGACCTGGGAGAGCCGCTGGCGTGCCAGTGAACCTTCGCTTTCAGTGCACCTGTCATGCAGGTAAAAATGGCTGCTCTCATCCATTGTGCCTGTATCGTGTATCAGATTATAGTTGAAACAGATAACTCCCTTTCACACACAGAGCCTGTGTTCTCAAAATAGCTATTCCCCTGGGAGACTCATGGGGGATGAGGGAGGAAGGGGGGAGAGCAAGATAGTTAGGGAGAGAGGGCTTTCTCCTTCCTCATCAATCTTTTAGATCCTGTCCCACTGATGCCAATGACCGGGTATCCGGCCAGCTCCGACAGCGGCAGCGCCAGCAGGCAGCCGTGGGGAGCGGACCTTGCTGAGATTCAATCCAGATCCTTTTATCAGCCACCTGAGGTTGATTTAACACCCCTGTTCCTGGACAGTGAAAGCGCCTGATTATACAGCCAGTCAGTCCCTTTCTCCCCCCTCATCTCCCTCAGCTCCAGCCCATTACCCAGAACTGCTGCCCTGTCTGGGCTCATGCAGACACGGAGAGGACGCAGGGGGGCAGGTCATAAAGGCGAGACAAGATCAAAGGCAATAAGTATGTATGTGTCTGGATGAATCAGCATATAAATGTGTGTGTGTGTGTGTGTGTGTGTGTGTGTGTGTGCGTGCTCATTGCGACTGTAACCCAAAATGCATCTGATCAAACAGTCGACAGACTCAAGTGTGTTTTTTCTGTGGCTTATCTGGTATAATTCCCTCTTTTTATGCTTATTACTCTGAGTTATCAGTGTGTCTGTACATTTGCTAGTTTGTGTATATGAGTCTTTCTGCCAAAGGTCACATTTAGGCATAAATGTTGGACTTCACACTGGTTTAATGGGAACAGCTTGTCTAACTGGGGACAACACTGGAATTTCATTTCACTAGAATGTGGTTCAGAATAACATAAATAGTTACACTAATTTCAAACATGAAGATCCGTTTCTCATCATGGGAAGCACAACCTGTTGAACTTCTGTGGCTCTCTGGAGAGAAAGTCTGAGAAAATTACCCCCGGTGATGTCACCAGTTATTACTGGGCTTGCGACTTTAAGTTATTTATGGAAAGACGTGGGCATTTACCAGGCGGAGGGAGGGTCTAACAAAAGATGCTATTGAGTTGTATTATGGGAAGTGTAGGATCCGGGGATTTTGAAGTTTGATTCAGCCTGGGGGTAGGGATTTAATCTGGATATATCGGCCTCTGTTGCATCATTTTATCTACCACTCACAAGTCTCCCAACTTCATCAAACGGTAATACCGTATCACTGGAATACCCCTTTAAGTATCATATTTTAGGCTAAAGTTAGGGTAAGGTTTAAGCTTAGTGATGTATGAGCTGAGGCTGGGGTTGATGGATAGTCAATGCAAAGTTTTCAACAGTATGTGTTAGTTGCTGAAAATGAAAATAATAAAAACAGTGTAAGGTGGGCCAAATACCCGCTCTAGTACTTTGTTTACATCAATATACAATCTGATGAAATTAAAGAAAAAAAAGAAACTAAATTGTAAATAAACACTAAGATTTGTAGTAATAACAAGTACACAAACACCCATATACACACGCCCACACACACACACACACACACACAAACATGTTGATTAAAACGGGTGCAGATTTTATTTTTCAATTAAGTGAGATCACTATAAGAAAACAACCAGAAGTGCTCAAGCACAGGAGGAAAAACATGCTACCATCATATTTTCACCCCACTTTAAGGTATACTATGCAGGATGTGTTGGTTGATGTTTGAAAACACACAGCAATCAAAGTTGGCCTCTCCTCCCCAGCTCAACTAGTGAGAGAGAGAGAGAGAGAGAGAGAGCAATGATGGTCGAGCGAGCTCGAGAGTGAACAAAGAGAGTGAGTTGCACTGGCAAAAACAAAGCCATGAATCAAATAAATAAAACATTATTTTCTGATTGTTTTATGGCGGTTACATTCTAAAGCACAAATAAACACACCCACACCTCCGCACAACCCCACAGGAAGGTGCCGCATTGCCAGATTTTCAGTGAATGCAGCCGAAGCGCACGCTTCATCCTGTCTGCCGTGGCCTCTCTGCTCTGCGTGTGTGCAGCTCAGCCCCGCCCTCAGTCAAGCAGACACACAGACCTGCAGCTCTTTATACATCCATGAGAGATGAGACAGAGAGCAGAGCGGAGCAGAGGAGAGAGACGGAGACAGCAATGTAAGCTGGTCGCTGTTATTGGCTGGGGGCTACACACCCATTGCCCCAAAGAAAATACAGGCAGACGGCAGAGTCTCTGCAGATAAACTCGCCGCCATACACTTCTAATGGGTCATAAGGGATGACTGAGAAGGATTACTTTTGTATGAGTCTATACATTGTTTTTTAGGAAAATCCTGCATAGTATGCCCTTAATGTACTACAGTATATTCTGGATGGAGATTAAATGTTTTCCCTTATGGATTCTTATATGCATTGACAGATAAGTTTATTGGTGACCTCATCTGAGCATATGTCCCTTCCGCAGAAGAACAGATTGTTGTTCACAGTTGTAATCATACAGAGATTAATCTCTCTTACTGTATAATAAAAAAAACAAAACTGGAGGATGTTGCGGGGGCATCGCTAGCATCACTCTTTGAACAATTTTATTTTCACCCACTTGTTTTTGTTTTGTTAGCATGGGTTGGAGTTCTACAAAACAAACATTGTACTGTACCTGCTTGTGTAGGTTTGTGGGGAAAAGAGTCCCATATTTTGCTGTTTTGATCAAATGGGGTTATAGATCATTGTGCTACAAACAGCTAAATACTGAGAAATGTATATCTGGATGTGTGTTGGCAGTGCAGATGCAAAACTACTGAATTTTTTATGTTTAAAATCCAAAAAAAAAAAAAAAAAAAATCAAGTTTTTCCTCTTGTTTATCTGTATTTGCACCCTGGGACTCAAATGAATGTGGTGAGATCAGTTTGGAAAGTAGCAAATTAACAGATTTTTAATCCAGAAGAGCACAAAAAGAAGGGACATTCATTATGTATCCCCTAACAACTGGTTTTGGATTTTAGATCTTGTATGTGGAACAGAAATATTTCTAATGGTCTTGCCATTGCAAATAAATTCTATGAGTAAACCTATGTGGCTTTAAAGAGAAAACATGTTGAATTTCACAAAATGGTCCTTGAACATGCATCAGTTGATAGTTTTTCGGATTGCAAATGACTGTCCTTGGTTAGCGACGAGGATCACTATTGTTGTGCTGTAGATAGACTCTCAGTGGTGCTGCCTATTGTGTGTTGGACATAAAAGCTCAACACCCATTGTTCAGGGTTCACAATTTGCATAATGCTTTCACCTTGGCATTTCTATCCTTTTGTATGTGTGATACAAAAGACTCTCTCATAACACTTATAATAAACACACACACACACAAATACTGTAGCACAGGTAAGGTCAGGCAGCCTTTTCAGCCCCTACACAATAGAGAGACTATTTGTGCTATTCTGGTCTGGAGAACCTTGGTTGACTTTTCTTTTGGTTTCCATTTCTTTATTTGTGAAAAGACTTGGGGCCAGGTGCCTAAATAATGCATACATACAAAAACCATGCATATGCCATTTCCCGCACATAAACTGGAATTTATAAATACAGAATGTGCAGTGAGAATGTGTGCATGCTTTCTTTAAACCAGGCATACACATGTTTTCTAAAGCAATCTGAGGGTGATGTGATGAGGTGGAGATGAACTATAAGGTGAGAGATGGAATATTTTAGTACAATATTGTTATGATAATTATCCAGCTACACTGATTGTGATTTTCTGCGTTCACACAGAGATTTGTAAAATGCCAATAAAAGACACATTTCTAAACATAACATTGATTAATTACTCTTGTGTGATTAATTTTATCACTTTTCTTTTAATTTACATAGGGGTCAACATTTTATTTTGCTTTTAATATTCTTATTTTATCTTTAGTTGTGTCACACAAAGTCGGTTTAGATATGAGCGCTACAAACTAATCATTGATTGCATTTCTGAGATATCACTACTGACGATGGTTTACAGGTCCATGTGATGAATTAAAAACAGTATAAAGAGCTCCACAGCTATGCATAATGGTCACGTATAATAGCAGCTGTTCTGTGGGTAGAGAACCTCGCCAGTGCAAGACAATCACTGAAACTGCACTTCTTCTTTCCCATTTGTTTCATTGACAGGTGTACAGTCTGGCGGAGCAGACAGCGAACTGATATGAAAACAGCTGGTTAACGACGTGTCTTCATCCATTTATGGCTAATTGTGGGAGTGGAAATCAGGCTTGTGCACGTGCGCCCAGTTCTTCAGCGACTGAGATTTATAAAACAGAACTATGCGTATGCAGGGCTTTATAAATCTGACGAAAAGAATGCATATGCATATTTCTGGCTTTGTGCATACACACTGTTTTAGTCATGAATCTACACAGAGTTTTATGTATCTGGCCCCAGAAGAATAAATAACAATCTATTTTTCCATAGGTGATGTTTCTACTGTAATGCCACTTTAAAAAGGACAGGAAGTTTCAAGGCTGCTGCCCAAACATGTCACTCCTAAACAGGGAAACAAACATACTTGGTTAGAAAAAAGCCACAAGTTTACATCATTAGGTGTCTTGTTAAGGGTCAAAGGAGGTGCTGCATGACAGCCCACACATTCTCCTGTCCAGTCTTCCACCAGATCACTCTCAGTAATGATGACTGCAAAAATGCAGCATTTTGACACAATATTTACATGAATATATTGTATATACAATATATATTGATTTTAAAACTCTCTGGGCCTGTTCGAAAAGGTACATCTGTAAAAAAGAAAAGAAAAAAAGAAGAAAAAAGTGTCTTAAATGATATTTCATTTTTGCGAATTTCCACCTTGCATCATTTGTATGTATTTGACCACTGGACCATTTGTGTTTATTTATTTGAAACATTTTCAACTAATGCGTATTTGCATAAATTTGCACTGCCCAAGGCGAATTTGTGTCTAATCATATCTTTGCATTGATTATGTAATCGTGCCACGTCTACAATTCGCTTCGTGTTCTGCGTGAACACACCATAACAGTTAAAGGATAGGTTCACATGAGCTGAGCTAAAGTGATGAGACAGTAACACAAAAGGACATTTTAACTAAAAAGACTAATTTGGGAAGATATCCACTTTTTGTTTTTCTAATTCAGACTCCTGAAGCCACATACTAGCTTCACCTGTACCAGAATGTATTTTATACAACATAAGGACTGTGGATTTTGTCCCTCATCACTTACACTGGAGTCATGTTAGGGATCTCTTCACAGTCAGTATGGACAGAAGGAAGAATTAAAGTGATCAAAAACTCCATTAATATAGATATGAGCATATGAGTTTTGTTTTAAGACTCACTTAAGTGAATCATCATTTTGTGTCATTGTCATTTTATTCCAAAAAGCAGTTTTGCATTTACATATTCAAAATTATGTACAAAGAGAGTCAGAATGGAAAGGTGATTTTCAGAAACTCATAATTATTCATCCACTGTGTCTTCATAATACAGTACTTCACTCTGCCAAACTTCGAGAACACCTTCAAGTTCACGTTGCCATTTATACCACTGAATCTCAGGGAGCTTATGTAAAAGATTAAGAGTGGAGTAGAATCATAATAAAGGTGACACAGGACCTCTCATGGGACACCTTGCCTCCAGGCACACAGAAGAGAAATCTGACTTTATAATGCAGTTAAATAAATTCCTCAAAAGGCATTTTTACACTGAGGGCCTAGGTCATAAATATGGTGTTTCTGGTGGGGCACCAATTAGTAGAAGACAAATCAGTCAGAAATGTCAGAAATAAATAAGAAAAAATGTATCTTACAATACATGTTACACTGAGATTGAGAGGAATGGGGGGTTAATAGTCACCCAGAACCTCATTTTTACCCCAGGTCTGCCTAGACGTTTAATCTGGCCTTGTTAAAATCCCTTATGGAAAATAAGAATGGGTTTATGTATTTTGTGAAGGAAGATGTGTTTTGTTTATGTTAAGACACTAAATTCTGCTTTTTTCCTTTGCAAAACAATCAAACAGAACCACTGTTCATTCAAATGTATTAAGGTGTCACGTCATTTAAATATCACATGGGTGCAGAAGTGAAAACATTAAAAACATGTGTTAGTTAATTGAATAATTGTTAATTGGCTTACCATGCTATTATAATTGTTTGTTTCCAACAATCAGTTATGATTTTAACTGTACTGGTTGAGCAGTGCTGTATGTCTTGGGTCAGGCTACTGGATCTATTTCTCAATAGGCTGGAAAAAATTTTATTGAGAAACATTTATTTATAAAGTAAAAAAAAAAAGAAATGCAAATGTACCTCTGCGTCAGTCAAGTCTTTAGTGGACACACAAACCTTTGTAGCATCTGGGCATCTTTTCATCGTATTGTATGTTCAACTTCTATCTCTGTATTTGGTGAGCTCTAAGTAAAGCAAACAAAATGCCACGAGTGTTTGTGCTGGGAGATAAATGCTACAGTACCCACCATTACTCACACTGGCAGCCTCAAATAAGCTGCAGCGTACTGAAGTATGGGGGCAGGCTGTCTTAATGCTCATTTGAAATTCAAAGCGGTTTTCATAAATTATTCAATTTATCTAAAAATCCACAATGAAATTACATCTAGAACATCATTTAAAATCACAAACAATTGTTTTAGTTCTGTAATAAATATAAATACAGTTTAACAGAGTGGACGAGAGATAAATAATACCTGTGTGTGTGTGTGTGTGTGTGTGTGTGTTTATTACTCACCCCAGTGTAGTCATGGTGACAATAGTGTACCAGAAAGAAGCTGGGATGCTGGTGAACTTGCTGGAGCTGGAGCCCTTCTCTGCGTAGAACATGACCGTGGCGAAGATGATGATGGCCATGGTGAGTGAGAAGAGGAGGAAGCCCAGCTCTGAAGCGCAACTCTTGAGTGTATAACCCAAGATACGCAGGCCCTGTGAGTGACGGGAGAACTTGAAGATGCGAAACACTCGAAACACACGCAGTGTCACAAAGGCGCCGCTCACGTCCTCGTTGTTTGTCATAACCAGGCCAATGTAGTATGGCAAGATGGCCACCACATCGATGATGCTCATCACTGAGCGCATGAAACGGTAACGGCTAGGTGCAGCAAACAAACGCATCAGGTACTCCACTGTGAATATCATAACGCAGGCGGTGTCCATGCAGAAGAAAGCCACTGTGTAGCGTTCACCACATGGCATGTCTTTCTGGTTGGCGGTGGATCCACAGGGCACCGTCTCCACCACATTAGTGATGACTGAGATGGCGATGAAGAAACCGGTGACATAGTAGAAGACCAGGGCCATGGTGGAGGTGTGGGGGTTCTCAAAGGCCCGCCACATAGTCTCCCTGAAGTTCATGTTGGGTAGCTTCATGTCCTTGTTCTCCTCCTGATCATCTTGCAGCCTTTCTAAATTCTCCCTCTTTCTGTCCTTGTACTCTTCATAGCAGCAGTCACCGATGATCTCAGGGATGATGCCGAAGAAGGTCAGCTCCTCATCGTAAGCCGAGATGCACTCGTGACGAGGGTAGTGGAGCTTCCCTGTCCGGTAGAAGTTGAGGATGCTTCTGAAGGCATCAGGATCCCGGTCAAAGAAGTACTCTTTGGTTTCCTCGTTGTAAAAGAAGTCCTTTTCAGAGCTGCCCAGCAGGGTGTCTGGGTAGCGGTCCAGAGTGGTTCTCCAGGTTTGAAAACGACGGCCACTGACATTGAGGATGATCAGCTCATCCTGTTTCTTACTGTTGTCTCTGGGTGCAACAGGCATGGGGCAGTTAGCAACGGGCATCCAACCAATTGCTGCTGCCCTGGCAAAAGGGAGCCATGCTGCTACTCCTGTTGCCATCGTAAAGAAGAGTCTTGGAAGTAGTCCTCCTCACCTTCAGACTCGACTTTCCTCAAGATCAACTGACATCTGAAGGATATATGGCAAAAAGAGAGAGGGAACAAAGCTGAAAATTAACAGCAGCACACTAGAAGATCAAACAAATTGCTATCACTGTAAATGAAGCAGCATGAAGCTTTTGACATTTGAAGTTCAGAATGAGTTTTTCTCTCTATTAAATTTCCAGTCACTCTCTGTGGCTTTCAGTCCAAATCCAACAGAACCTGCCTGAAATGTAACAAGTCCTCCTAATTAAATGACCACATAGGTCATTTGTACCTGCACTCCAGAATGACCCATAGGAGCATAATATGCCGCTTTACAAAACCGTTACAAATCACTGTTAAAAAATAATTATGTTTTATGGTGTGACAACACTGTGGTTAAGGTCTGGTTAGGTTTAGGCGCTCATGGTTTGGGTTAAAATGATCACTTGAAACGTAGTTAAACATGGCAACTGTCGTCATGGCAACAGTAAAAACCACGTTACAGTTTTTTAAAATATGTCCCAACTCACTCACTGATCATTGACAGTCAGTGATCATAACCAAGTCACCTCATACTGATGTCATCTGAACTGCGTCACTTCCCTGGGTCATAATTACTATGGCCACTAGATGGCGTCTTTCACTCAAACGTAACTATAGGTCGTTTTTTGCCAACTGAATTTATGACCTGTACTGTTGTTTTTCTTGGGAGGACATTGTTCAGTTTTGTTCAGTATAATTTCAGTTATAATGTATTATATCTCAACATAGAGTTTAGAATTTATTCTTGTATCTAAAGTTTGTTCTCACACAGTGATTCATACCAGTTTGTAGGGTTGCATAGTGAACCAATTTACTTCTACTGGATCTAAGCTGACATTTGCTACAAATATAAATTAATAAATTTTGATATACAATGAATACGATAGCCTAAATACTATGGATGTAAACTTTAACATCAATCTATCCTGAACAGCATCATTAGACTGGTCTACAAAGAGGAGCGCTGTCATTTACTGAAACCTGTTGAATCGGAATAAGGAGGTAACCTGCTCCAGATTTATCTGAGTGGATATATTATTTTACAATTTTCGGTGGTTTTATTTAAAGACAATTAAATTAGTGACCTAGAATTCTTTTAGAAATAATCAACTGGTTAGTTTATTTGTAATAAGAAGTACAGTAAATTGCCTATGTTTACACATATCAGTGTAAAATATTCAACATGTGGGAAAAGGTGGCTGTCTGAAAATACTTTTTCTATTCACGTAAGTTACTTGACAAAATCAAAGTTTTTCTGCTTAAAACTGATTTGTTCACCTGTCGTATGGTAATCTTGAAACGCGACTCAATATATCCCAACACAGACATGCATTTTTTTTGGCAAAAAACCCACAAACAAACTCACCGATAAAAGTGAAGCGGGAACAAAATCCCAAATGGTATGTGTTTCTACGAAGACCGAGTCCTCAGTTACAAGTGCGAGAAGAAGAGCCCGGATCCATCCAGCGAGATGAAGCAGCGCGCAGCACCTTTCTCTCCTCGGTCGGTCGACAGACTCCTGCACCGAGCAGAGCGCCAAAACGCGGCTGGTGGAGCAGAATATATCAGCCTCTCTGGGACACAATGACTACAGGACTCAGAGGGAGCTGTCTGTAGCACGGATTCTACATCCTGACTTCTTTGTTTGCCTGTTGGTGTTTGGAAAGTGAGACGTGATGGTGAGGAGCAGCGTGCGCTTCCTTTTCTCCAGCTCAAAGTAAAATGTGCGTCTCTCCCACTGTGCCAGCTCTGTGTCATCAGCCCTCCTTCCCTCTGCCTCACTTCACCATCATATATGACAGACTCACCCTGTTGTCACTTCTGCTAAATTCAATTATGTTCGTGCTGCACTGCTTACTAAAGCAGAGCACAGCACAGTCTGGTAACGGTTAGGATACGACAGTGATACAGGAGATTAAGAAAAAACAAAACAATACTCACTGCAGTGCAGTAAACTCACTATAGAGCACACTGATATTATAGGCATATTGTGGTGAGTTACAGACGTGGCTGAAATTATTGGTGGCCTTGCATTTTATTAAAACAATGAACTTTTCACACTGAACAGTGTTGAAATTAAAAGGTATTTTATCATCAATGCATGTCTATGTTTGGTTTGCAGTGGGACAATAAAGTTATGAAAATAACTGAATTCATGCTTATTCTACAAATACATTCTAAAATAGCCTGGACAAAATTATTGGTACCCTTTATAGATTGTAAGAAATAATTGATTTGTAGTGATACTTAAAGCAGACTATTATGTTTTAATTATCACAGGTGTTTTCAATCTTATAATCACTCATGAAAAATACTCTGCTGTTTTCTGCCACTGTGTGCATCACATTAAACATGGAAAACAGAAGGAAAAACAGACAGTGGTCTGAAGACATTAGGAAAAAGGTAATATCCAAGCATGGTCAACATAAAGGTTACAAGACCATGTCCAAAGAGCTCTATGTTCCTGTGATCACTGTTGTCAATATTATTAAGAAGTTTAAGGCCCATGGAACTGTATCCAACATCTCTGGATGTGGTCGCAAGCGGAAAATTGGCCCGAGATTGAACAGAAGGATTGCTTGAATGGTTGAGAAAGAACCAAGGAAAACTTCAATACAGATCTAAGCTGATCTTCAAGTTCAAGATACAATAGGTTCCAGTCACACCATCCGTCGCTGTCTGAAAATGGGCACCATAGCAGAAGACTCAGGAAGACGCCGCTTCTAAGAGGGAGACACAAAAAAGCCAGACTAGACTTTGCCAAAATGCATGTTGACAAGCCACAGTCCTTCTGGGAGAATGTGCTTTGGACAGATGAAACAAATTTAGAGCTTTTTGGTAAATCACACCAACCCTATATTTACAGAAGAAAAAACAAAGCTTCAAGTAAAAGAACACCATGCCTACTGTGAAACATGGAGGAGGCTGAGTGATGTTTTGGGGTTGCTTTGCTGCCTCAGGCACTGGGTGCCTTGAATCTGTGCAGGGCACATTGAAATCAGAAGACTATCAAGGCATTTTGGAGTAAAATATACAGCCCAATGTCAGAAAGCATGGTCTTCCAGCAGGATAATGACTCCAAACATACATCAAAAAGCAGCCAAAAGTGGATGAGAAGAAGTGGCCTGCTATGGTTCTTTATCTGAATCCCATTGAACATCTGTGGAACGAGCTGAAACTTGCAGTTGGGAGACGGCACCCATCAAACCTGAGAGAACTGGAGCAGTTTGCTCAAGAAGAGTAGGCCGAACTACCAGCGGAGAAGTGTAGAAACCTTATTCAGAGTTACAGAAAGAGCTTGACTGCAGTTGTTGCCTCCAAAGGCTATGCTACAAATATTAAGTTATGGTTACCCATATTTTTGGCCATGCCATTTTCATTTGTTTTATCGTATTAAATAATATGTTAGGTTAACTTAATACAGAGAAAATTTTGTTGTTGTTTTTTTTTAAAGGTGGAAGGGTACCAATATTTTCGGCCACGTCTGTCAGTACCAGAAGGCTGCAGAATTTACTGTCTTAACTAAAGTAAACACATCCTCCCTCACAAAGTACAGTAGCCCATTCTTATTTTCCATAACGGATTTTAACACTGCCAGATGAAACCTCTAGGAGGATCTTGTATAAAAGTGAGCAGTGTAATAAGTAATGTAAGATCTTTTTTTAAAAATGGCAGATACTGTACCGGGCAATCATCAGGAGACACATGCACATCCAAGTTTTTGCAGATGCTGCACGACTATAATCTGCACAAAACAACAAAAAAGTACCCAAACACTGCAATCTTGCTCCCAGTTCCTCTTTAAAAGATATGGCTGGCAGTTTTCTATATTTTCCTTATTGTCAACAATCTCATTTATTGCAAAACCAACAATGAACTGATCCTACTCAGAGGTATTGTGTAACACAAAGTCAAGATTGTGATATGTAGCATGAGAAACTAGCGAAGCATCGTAAATGGAACTGTGTCCCTGAGCACAAGGAACTTCTCTCCTGACAGTGGAAATGTGACCACTGTTATTAGTCTTTGGAGCCATTTCTAAACAAACGACTGTAATCACACTCTTTGGGGATGAAGGAACATGTCACTCAATGCAACGTTGTGGCTCATTGATGTGTTTTTAATTGTTTTTTGGACAACAAAAGAGGTTTATGGCACAGGGGAATAATATCAGGCTTTGGATACACACATAATACCTGTCAGTAGATAAATTCATTGTTGGTTTGGCTCTGTACATAAGATTTGTCGACAATAAGACAAATATAAAAGTCATTATAAAAATCACCAGCCTTATCCTTTAAAGACATGACAACGTTTCAACCAGTAATGGTTCTCCTCAGATAAAGGTGAGAGTATGAACACACATGTATGGATGAGCTGTGATGACATGTCATACCATATTGGTATTATTATTAGACTGCCCTATAAAGCAAACACTCCCTTTTTCCAACACCTGTTTTTGGGAAATGTTTAGGATAAAAAACCCTTTATTAGTCCATGCTGGGAAAGTTTCCCTGAGATATAATTAGTCCAAGAATAAGATAATCCTTGTCCTTGAAGCCTCGTCTTTTCTCTCCTAAGAGTGAAAGATGAAATACTTCTGTGCTTCTATGCTTTTGACTCATTTTCTCTTGCAAATAGCAGCATCAAGGCTACAAATAACACATGATGCAGCACTCTCTTAATGTGAAAAGCTCACTCTGTAATGCAAGGACCAGTATTCACTCCATTCAAAAACAATATCTGCTGTTGTGAAAAACAACTGGTTGCTTTATCTCTGTCTCTGCTTTGTCCTGGAAACCAACCCGCACTTCTTTTAAAACAAGTACAAAACTAATAATTCCAATCTTAAAACTTAAAACAGGACCCATCTCATGCCATTTATTGCTCTTTAGTCGTGCATATTCCTCAACAAATTTTCAATCATATTAGAAAACAACATCGTATGTATTTTGAGTAATAGATGGCTGTGGGAGGCAATTTATTAGAAAATCAAACTGACTTTTTTCAAATTCTTGTTTATCCATAATTTCCTTAAAAAATGATATGAGTTAACATATTATACAGCTGATCTGGAAACAAAATAAATTCAGGCCTGCCTTTTACAGAGTTTGAGCTATATGGCCGCAATGCAATTAGTAAGAACTACTTTATAAAACTTCTTCGTATGAACAACTAGCCACACACTCCCTCCCACCAATGCTAAGTAGTAGTATTAAACCACAACTAAAAACATCCGCCATATTTTCTTTCTCAAACAAGCCTTTATCATCAAACTCTTAGCAAAGCAGAGGGTGGGTGTCAAAGGAAACCCTATAGAGCCTCATCATCAGAGAGGAAGACGGAACGAGCCCCTCTGGCTTTCCCTCCCATCTCTCACTTCAATCCCAGACAGCATAGTCTCTACATAGGCACCTTTGGGGACTGCTGTGACTGGATGAGGAAAGCCTTTGAATGGATGGCCTTGTGTATGACCGTTAGAGGAGCGAGGCAGAGGCAGAGAGAGGCTGTGTGGCCTGGGTATTAAGACAGATAGGCTATTGATGGACTCCAGTTCATTCAGATGTTCAGATGAAGTTCTGGCACATCATGTAAAATATTCATGAATTGAGTCTTTGAACATTTTTTTTTAAGTTGCAGGGGTTTTCACACAAAGAGACTTCTTTTTTTTATCTATGGTCTTATAGAATCACTGAGTGTATGAATGAAATATTTTCAGGTATGTTTTCCTCTTTTTTCCCTTTCTTTTCTGAGTAGTTACTCTTTTTCAGTGATGCCATATCAACTCTGACACCATATCATGAAGAAATCACAAATTCATACTATACTAACAGCTTTCCTTACATTGCTGCCTTTCCTGCCTTTCCCACTCGAGAGAAATATTAGCACGTGCAGCTAAAAAAGGGAGAGATGAAACAATAAAACCTGAATTTTTGACATCACCATCATCTCCAACAGATTCAATCTTTTATTTTTTTTATTTTTTAAGGTATCACCTCAATCTGCCAAATGCCAGTATAATCTTGTGCTGCAGATCATTTTTCCCACTTTTATGCCTTTCTGTGACACGCTCAAACCTCTGGGGTGGCAGTTGAACTTTAAAGAACACTTACGTGCAATTTTTCACAGCGCTTTGCATGAGACGGTGACAGTAGAGGCTTTCAGAAAAAGGAGAATATGTTAGGAGGGTAAATGCAAAAGAAGAGACAGAGAGAGAATAAACATCTTTCCCAAAGAAGGAAACTGATATGCAAATAACATTGCAACCAAATGATTATGTCAACCATTATTTAAATGCAATGTCCTTTGAGGTAATGCAGTTTTGTTTATTGCGGCGTATTTTCTTAAATCCTTGCTAATCCATCAGGGGTTTTTCACAGTACCTCGCCAACTTTATCTCAAACTATATTTCCTCATGTGTGAGGAAAAACAAGACATTAGTTGGTGCTCATTTACAATAAATTCTGGTTTGGATACATTTTGAATAAATTCAATTGTTGTGACTTATATAAAAAGCATATACACGCATAAATAAGGGTTTAGGTTCTGGCATACATCATCTAAATATGTACTGATGAGACCAAATTTCATCTCTGCAGTGCTTTGGCATTTAGAAATGCTTCTACAACCACTGCTCATCATTCTGTATTTACGTCTTACACGGTAGTTGATGTCACGTCTGTAATAGTTTATCGTCCAATTTCTCTTGACCAGAGAGCTAAAGCAACAGCTGAGATTTTAAGGTGTTTTTCATTTGGCTGTCCTGCACCTGGGGCCACTACTTGCTGATTGGATTGATTGGATGAAAGCCAGATTTGATAAATTATATTCCAACCCCCCACAATCACACACACACACACACAGACACACACACACACACACACACAAAGACACATAAAGACTAACTCCATGAGAGTACAGAACCTCATACAGCCGTCATCTTCTGTCATTTATCAGAGGTGTTTCTCATTTTTATTGAGACATTTGAATTAGATTAGACTGCCACAATAAGATCTTTTATTTAGATATTTGATCATCATTATGTCCGAAACTGTTAGTCGGGGGTTATTTCTCTGTTCAGCCCCCCATCCTTCATGGTTTTCATGGTCTTATGAGCATACATTTTCTTCTGCGCTTCAGTTGTGGCACTTGGTCCACAGGGGAAGCACAATGTCTGCCAAGTCTTAAAAGCATAAAGAGATGGTTTAGGTGCAAATTAACAACATTGATTGTACTGCCAACTGTTGTTAGCAGTGCAATCCCAGACTCCTTCATTAATGACAGAACAGGATAAAGGCTGTTCTTAACTTATGCTCTGGGCTGATGCTGCTAGCAGAGGCTATTGAGAAAATGTGGAGTTAACCTTTTTGTATTGTATTTGAATTAAAAGAAACTAAACCATTTAAAGCTGCACTAATCAATAAATTTACATCATCAATAGATGAAATTACTTTTTATAATTTGTGAGATGTGGGGCATAGAGAATAATTACCCTACTCTGCAGTTTTCCTCAGCTCTACAGAGCATTTTATGGACTTTCAGCTCAATATTTTGGCCTTACTGTCCTAAACTTCACTGTTTTGTCTTTGTGTACATGTTTTCTTTATGTATGTCCTTCTTTCAAAATTCAAGTAAAAAAACAAAAAGAAAGAAAATCTTAACTGTTTTGATTCACTCTCATCAGCCCTGTTCTCAACCCCAGCAAGTTGCTGTATAGTTCCTACCCAACACTAAATAGCAGAAAAGGTTAGAGACAAGCTTGTGAACACAGAGGAGCATTTAGCAATCAATTAACACACAGATTCAAAGTTTCAAGTCTAAAAATAAATGGATGTTGGTTGGTTTCTAGATAAATCTTTGCTAATAACTCAACTAAATATGTTGATCTACCTTAGAGCAAAAGTATAAATGTTGTGTTTTTTCCAAAAATTCACTCACCTGTTCATTCATTCAAATCAGTAATGACAACACTACAGCTTCTGAAAGGAGTAATGTCTTGTTAATTGAAGGCTTGGAGCTTCACTCCTAAATGTAGGTGCAAAGTTGCTTTTAATATCACAGAACTGTCTCCATGCCAAGATGAAAACCAAAAACATCCTGTAGCTTCATAATTTACTCTGCGAACATATAAAACATCTCTCACTCTGTGACCCACGATGATTACAAATGATTTAGTATCCTGAAATCTTTCTCCCAATGAATATTTATAATGAGCAGAAGTGCTGTAAATATAGAGGTTTTGATATCCTTCTCTGTCTGAGCCTACAGCCATTATCCATCATCCATTCATCAGTAAAACCTGATATAATACTGTAAGTCATCAGATAGATACAGTGGAGATTCAGTTGGGAATGAAGGTAGATGTCACTCTTGTTAAATCAGAATATAATGTATCTCATTTTAACATTCTTATAAATAGAAAGATAGATAGAGAAATAGATGGCTAGATAGAGAGAAAAAGACAGGGACATGATGGTCAAGGAAAGGAAGTACAAGTAATGGGGTGGACATGGGCCACAGGTGTCCACTGAACAATTACAGAGCATGGACAGCTGGAGAAGCAGTGGGCCTGATAGGCTTAAAGAAAATAACAAAGGGAATAGCTAATAGAAATACAGTGGAGCCTGAATCATTGTATGTAAAATGAAAACTCACAAGAGTGTGCCTTAAAGTGGGAAAAGCAAGCCAGACCATCCGTCTGACAGACTATAGACCCAAGGAGAAAGTGTGGGTGTGGATAAATGAGTTCAGATGAATGCCAGCAGCATTGATTGTGTTTGAGCAGTCATTATGTGACTCACTTATAAGGGATCCAAGCCTGGCCTTCATTATCCAAAACACAAAGCACGCTACAAAGTGACATGCATGTGAATCCTGTTGATCCAGTGCAGAGATGCAGAGAAAATGCAAAAAATCAGAGACAAAAATTTGGATGGATAGCAGTGTTGGCCAACATTATGGTCAATAACTGTGTTTTTGTGTAAAGCAGCTGCTCATGGTAGCACACCACTTAGAGAGAAATGATTTTGGCTCTGGGAACCTCTTAAGCTTTGAGCAGCACAGCAAATAAACACCACATGAAAATCCTGTGTGTAATTCACAGCAGCCAAAAACACACAAAACGCAGGGAAAGAAGGATGAATTAGCATATATATACTTTGTCATTAAGCTTTTTATTCATCATTTTAGTGAGACTTGTGGCAGAGTTTCAACACTCATTTGTCAACAGCAAATTGATCCAGAAAATGCAGGTATGTTAAAGTTATGGGGCATTTAACCAATTATACATTAAAACTGTGCTGCTCCTGCACTGTCATGTGGATATAAATGATTCTCTGTGAAGGTGTTTTGCATTCAGTTCACATTTACACTTTGCTTTTAAAATTTAATGGCTAAACATGTGCTTTTAAAGTATAGACTGTAGCATACATAAATGCAAATGACTAACCTTTTTTAAAAAGGAGTCCCTCACTGAATATGAATGAATTTCATTGAGCTGTCATATTACATGAGGCTTTAAATGATTTAATCTAATCACTTGAATGACAGTCAAATTTGCAATTTGAAAAATTAAGAGGTAAATGTGTAAAGATGTACACAAAAGCATATGTCAACATGGTAAAGTAGCCCCTAAGTGCTGATTGTACTTTATTGTCAAATGTGGTGACACCATGTACTGTGCAACACACAAAAAAAGATATAATGTTTCCCATTATATTTCACTGCCCTTCAGAAAATAGCAACGTTAGCATAGTTCAGTGTTTTAATTAAAACTCTAATGAGCGCTGTGAATGGTCCGAGGACTACAAGGCTGATTTATGACAAAGTAATAAATTACATACAGTAATGAATATTTTCAATTATAGAAGGCCTGGCTGACAAAAAGCCTCAGTGGGTTTCAATGAGACAAACTTCTTATAAGAGCTCAGATTGGTTCTGTGTAAGCCAGTGATGTTTTCTGTTTGTTTTTGTTCATGCTTGCATTTATGCCCTTTGCAAAAAAAAAAAAAAAACACAACCCCACACACATGCACACAATGCTGTGCTGATGTGACAACAGAGGGAGGTAAAAGTCCAACTGGGTCTCTCCTGTCTTGACCTAGTTACTGTATGATGGTTTGCATCATTATCTGCAACACAGTTATTCAAAGACTTCAAAGCATTAAGCACACACACATAACCACTAGATTTTCCTGGTAGGGAGGCAAGCTGAACAACAAATTTAAAGAAATCTACAATAAAATTCCTAATATTATATAGTACTGACACAATAACTCAATTAATCAATTAGTTGATTAACAGAAAATGAATCAGCAACAAGTTTGATAATTGTTTAATATTTTGAGTCATTTATTAAGAAAGATGCCAAACATTCTCTGGTTCCAGCTTCTCCAATGTGATAAATTGCTGTTTTTTATATTTTACATAAAAAAATGTATTTATTTGAGTTTTGTACTGTTGGTATGACAAACTAGAAATTTGAGGATGTTAACTTGAGCTCTGAGAAGTTTCAGTGGACGCTTGTCAAAATATTCGGACATTTTATACACTAAATGATGAATTTATTAATTGAACAAATAATCAACAGATTAATTGATATTGAATATAATTGTTAATTGCAGCCCTAATATCATATTTAGTGATCCATTAGAGCTGATACGTACAGCGGTGTATTGTTTCCACCTTGATAAGAAAAAAATTGCTCAGTTTCTCAATATAATGTGAAAACTTTCTTGATATAACGAAAAAGTATTTCACTATATCCAGAAACTGAGCTTTTTTTTTTCATCATGGTGACAGCAATATGCTGCCGGAGATGCGTAAACAAAAACTGTCTTGGATATAATGTAGAGAGTGCTGTGCACAAAAACATGCAAAAAAACACTAACTTTTTAAAACAGTAAACTTTACATTTTTTAAGAGACAATCTTCACCTTGGAAGGTCTAGGATACTGAAGGTTTAAAACAGAAAGGGTGTGTGAGGGACATGGAGAGACACAAAAATCAGACAATATAAAAATCAAAGAAACTGGTACAGTAGGCACCAGTGTGTGAAACACTGGTGCCAATCAGCCACGGGTCAGCGACCATACACACACAAAGAGATGTAAGGCACTGTATGATGTTGTGATGACATTTAGCTGATATTTTCATGGACAAAGTTAAATTTAACTTGAAAGCTACATACCAGCTCTGAACCTGATGGGCTTTAAAAGTCAATTTAAATCAATGACTTTGATGAGGGAGGTGTGGGTTTCTGACATAATTCTCTATTCAACATGTAGTCTGAATTGTTGCCTTCCTGCCATTAATGGAGTCATTTATTCAATGGACTCCATTATGTACAAGATTCACAACATTAATGGTAAACAAGATTGCTGTTCTTACATTTATGCGCAATTATTCTTTAAAGACAGTAAATTCTTTTTACATTTAAGTGTTAATGTATGCACTCGAGGCGAACACACATAATGTATCATTATATTCTCAAGCTGTCCTCCAACTGATCTGTCATTTCTCACAAAAAAACAAAAAAACAAAAAAACAAAAACACTATGCACACATTACATTACTCCATCTAGGGGTATTTTACCTTCCATAGAACTTGGCAATCCTAAAACTGACTTGATGATATCATTACATCCAATTTTCTTTGGCTATTATTATACCTCATTTATAAAAGCTCTGTCACTAACCTTATTCTGGGGCTTTAATTTCCAACTCAATTAGATTAGAGTGAAGTATGACGGAGTACTTCAAATTTTTGGGAGGCAGGATTCAGACATTTTTGGCTGTCAAGTATCCTCACTGGCGTGGTGTGTGATATGGGAAATAGCTTATCTAAATACTTACATCTATTTGGATGGCATTTCTGTTTTAGGTTTGACTTTTTTAAGGCCTTGTCTTATCCCTCCTCTGCTATTATGCTTGAATTCATTTAAACTCAGTTCAAATCTGTTACAAAACTTTTTTTCATTTTCTTCAAGTTTCTCATAGTCGCTGTTCCAAATACTGCACTCTACAATTTGTCTGTCATCTCAGAGGTTCCAATGTTCTTTTTACTGATGAAAATGAGAGAATATGGTGCTTACACTAAGGATCTTTGCCACACTGAGAAATTGTAGCCAATTTCCAAGACTGAAAGAGGGCAAAGCACAAATCTTACCCAAAGCCAGAGAGACATATAAACAAACAATCTACTTCAACTGGTCTGATGAGCCTTTGAATCAATCTGTCTGGTGGTGAGTGATAATGACAAAGCTGGAGGTAAACACTGCACTATATGAGCAGTCACAGCCTGTGATTTCACTTCTGAGAGAGAATTACTTCACTCACCTGAAAAGTCAAATGGTGTTTACTGAAAGCCAGCAACAGATCAGTTTGATTATGTTTAGCTCACAGACTTTGGTGAGTTCAGAACATCTTGTAAAGAAAGTGGCACAAAACTAACAAATGTACTTCGTTTGGACTTGCAGGCATTGTTTTGCCTCAAAAAAAAAAAATCGTTGTCCTCTACTCAGACAGTGTTTCCTACCTGCTGCTCATCTGCCTCAAAACCAATCTGTCATTGATTTCTTGGAGTATTTGCCCAGATTTGGGTTTTCTTTCAGAAATACACCAACAAATGCCCACAAACAGATCTTTGATACAGAGGGGGGTAGAGAGATACTTTGAAAGCCCTCACCGATTGTGTCTCTCAATCGATAGTGCCACCATTTCAACATAAAAGTAAAATGCCTGGCTCCCAGAGCCGCACCGGCTGAATGACACCATGCCACGTTTTGTCCTATGGGACACTTCCACCTGCTCTAAAAGCAATCTATCCTTTGACTATTGATTAATTACAGCCAAAATCTGTGAGAGGGGAAGTGACCACTAAAGGGACCACTAAATGTATTTTATGTTCACTAGGGTGATAAACATACACATTAAAGAGAACATCTTATTTAGAAGAAAAAAAAACTGGCATTGCTTTTTGAGTCAAGGTTCTTTTTGTTTCATAGTTTTTTTGTTAACTATTCTGTAGCTATGTCATGCAGAACTTGCATGAAACAGCTTGACCAAATTCTGATACAGGTAACTACTATATTATATTACTAACTTAATGGTGTCATAATAGCAACAGCTCAGTATCCCTGTGGTAATTTTGTTCATATCAGACGATTCTGTGCCTCACAATTTACACCCAGTGTTAACACATGAATTGAGCGTTCATTCCTGAACAGCAATTGTCCAATCAAACCTTAGTAACCATAACTAGGCGCAGCTGGCCTGTCCAGTTTTAATGAACTAATTAACTAATTTCTCAGTATGTTGAAGCGATGTGCATGGGGCTTTAAGCAATACACTGTATAGGTTTGGAAAGTGGTGTCTTCTATTAAAGCTTTTCAGAGGCCAAAAACACAAGAATAAAAGTGTAAGGAATGGATTTAACTGTGTGTTTATCTGTGCTAATGTAGGCTGCAGTTGTTAGCATGTTGTCTGGCTAACTAACTAACAACCTACTGTAGTAATCAATCATTACTTCCAAGGCCTGGAGTTAGTATATCATTTACATTAGTTTGTGCAGTTGCAGGTTACGTTAAAAAAAAGACCCTTTCACGACTAGCACATAAACTGTATTATTTCCCCACTATGTGGAAGCCAGAGATGCTGTCTGAGTTTAGGGTAATGTTAGCAGCTCTGTTCTGCACTTACTGGATTTGGGGAAATTTACACTATAACCCCAACGTTAGCCAATATAAAATAACATTTGCCAAACACATCAGTTAGTCATAGGTCCTCATCATGCTTATAACACCATTAGGACTAATAAGCTCTATGCTGCAACAAAAGAACAATATTGTTTCTTTATTTCTATGTCTTCTACATGGATCATTAACTGGTGAGGATGCTGACTTTTTGCGTCTTTTACCACAACATCATGTATGTAGCTGCCTATTTAAAGCTTCAACTCCATTAGCTAGCTAGCAAGCTACTGCTCAGAAAATATGCTAGTAATAGTTGTCATTTAAGCTGACATGACATGCTTTTGTCCATCTCTGTTGGAAACCAAGGACACGTTGTTTCAAAAACTACCAAGAATTTTGACTGGTGAATCTGCTACCATTATCATTGAAAACTGCATTTATATCAATATTTCTTGTGTGGCAATTGGGTTGAATACAAGGGTTAATTATGTATTTCTGTGCAGACAGCTGTTGAATATCATGACTGATGGACTGAAAGCTTTTGAATCAATAACAAATACTGCATGAACTCACCTAATATATACCCTGACGTTTTATAAAAAGTCACTTCTGGCGGAATTCTCTGCTTATTTTAAAAGGCTTGATAACACTCATCTGTCTCTTTGAATACTCTATAGCTTAATGTGCACTGTAAAGCAGGAGAAGAAGTGATAAAGAGCCTTTCTTGAATTCTTATGACTTAGATATTTCCTATGAAGTAGATAATCTAATTTAGTTTTACAGTGTTCATATCCATGCGCTCTCCTTTGAGTTATTATACTGAATCCGCCGAAGATCATTTTCCATCAGTCATGAACAGAGTTGTCTAAGATGGAATAAAACAATTATCCCCAATACCCATCATTAAAATTCACACTGCATACTTGTTACAGAGGAGCAGACACAAGGAATTAGACTTTTGGAGAGTGTAGGAGCCATTATGTGATTAAATTACGATTCATAATTTTGTTGTGCTTTTAGCCTGGATGGTTGCCTGCATAAACAGACCGCCTCTTCCAACTGAGATATGTGTTTGTGCCATATTTATTCAAATAGCAGTTTTTTTGACAGCACTTTGAGTATCAACAGGAAAGAGACATGATATCTTCACACTGTCACATTGCCCTTTTGACTTTATGGCCTAGATAACTGACAATATTTTATTAATTTTCTGCATGTATATTGATCATGCATTGCAAGCTGCAGTGGGGAAACTATTTTTCTTTTCATGCCACTACATCCAGACCTTTTCCTTAGATTCAGAGAGATGGAGTCAAGAATTAAAGTGAAGTACTGAGTCTAGCAAACTTGGTTTAGCTCAGCTGCTTTGATGAGGGAAAGCAATGACCCTTTTCATTTCTTTGTAAACAACTTTAAGGACTCAGTAAGTCACATTTCAAGGTTTCAGGGCTAGTTAGGTTGAAGAGTATTTGAGTTTAAGATGGCAATCATTTAATATTGTAATGACATATTAAATCAAACGCTGTTGCCCCTACAGTGCCTCATAGCTGTCAAACACTGCTGATGTATTTCTACCTGCATATTTTACAAAAAAACCTTCACCTATCACCTTCAGGAAAATGAGCTGAGTTATATTCAACTCAGACAGAGTCATAAAACTCTCCAAGCCCCACGCTGATCAACATGCTCTTGGTGGATGACTCACAAGCCTTGAAAACAAAGACTGTAGTGGACATCCAAATTGATGGGGTTGGTTTGTCTAGTTGGAGGAAAAGATTTTTGTCAAAGAGTTGGTCACCCAGGGTGCTGATAAATCACATTTAACATCCCAAACTGCTATTTGACTGTGTTCTCTTGTAAGCCTATGATTTGTAGCAGGCACCATTTTTGTCAGCTCATACCCAAGTGGGCCAGAGTTTGTCTAAGCTCTGAAATTTCGTGTTGTCTCAATCATAAATTAGAGTAGTTATGTATTTTTCAGTGAATCCTTCCAGAGATCTTTTAGAGACTGAAGTCAACATACACAATAACTGAGATAACAGAGAACTCTTGTTTAGTTTTGCACACTTTTTAGGGTACAATCAATGCTTTCCATCAAAGCTGTGTAAGTAAGCAACTTGCCCATATATACAGTGAATAAATGCATAACAAAGCAGTCGTTACATATTAAATTTGGCAGCAGCATCAGCCAGCTGCTGCCACTTGATTAGAAAACAAATACATTGGTAACAGTGACACAGCCTACTGCTTTAAGACACATCACTACTCTGGAGATATGCAAATGATTAATCAGGACTGATTCAAGGTCAGGCACTCGGACAATTTACATTTAACATGGCCATTGGCAAAATGAATCAATTCTTCAACCTTAATCTCTTTCACAGCTCCACATGCAATCAGGTAAGGTGAGCAAAGGAGACACAAGTATATTACTGACAGACTGACTCACTAGGGAGTATTGAGAGGGTACATCCTCCCACACTCTGGAATGGATCCTCTGTATGGGGAATCAGATGCAAAAAAGTGACAGATATGGAGCAATAGATGAATAACTAAAACCCCCACAGAACTGGGTGCCAGGCAACAGATGCTGATAACTGCCTCAGATTAGGTCCTAGATTGTCATCAGCTCCCGCCAAGACTCTGATGCTATATTTACTCCTCCCTCTCTCCATCTCTCCTCTGATCATGTGTGCCACTATGGTGTGTCATCTCCACATTATGTCTGGCATCTACAATGGAGTGCCAGGTGTGAAATGGAGATGAAATATTCATTTTGAATACCAGAACACTTTCCCCTTAAGCAGGGAATGATATGGCAGAAGTAAGAGAGATTGAAGTTTTGTAGTATGTTCACTCAAACTTGATTGGGGCCCCAGATGTTGGGATTAAATATGGCTTCATCCAGTTTTAAAGGAACTTTTGAAACATTTTTTCTTTTGAAAGAGCAGCTTTCACTGTCACAGCTGCATAGACCCCATCTGAGCATACCATAACCTTTAGGGAAAATATTCTTTATCATTCAAGCAGCTATTCTGAAAGTGTACTTTTTTCAAAATGTTCTTTCAGCGCTGAGCTAAATGTCAATGTTCTGTTTAGACTTAAATACAGGAACTCACAGAAAGCCAGAGTACCTTGGAAAAATGAACAATGGAAAAAAAAACACACACCAGTTAGTGAGTATGTCAATAGAGGTAAGAAAGAAAGTGGTGTTATGTGGACGTTGGAGAGAAAAAATACAAAAGACCAACAACAACAAAAAAAGATGTTCTGACATAAAGATGTTTTGACGTGTAGATCATTCTTTTGAACAGGATTTGTAGGACGTCAGGGTTTAAACATGACATTTAATGATATCACTTATTAATGGAAATTATTTATGAGAAACACACAACCGTAAACGAAATCTAAAATTGAAATCTGAAATGTATGATATACTTGATTATTCAGAGAAAACAGATATTTTTCTGACAATTCCATTTTCCATTAACCACTACAAATTGGTTTTGCAGACCCAAACTGAGGAAATCTTTCTAGACTGTAAAATTTTAAACCCCTGACCTCTGTGCCCACTTTTTTTGGGGGACTAAACCAAGCTAAATGGAAAACTTTAGCATGGTAAACTGTTTGGAAAAGGTAGCTGAGGACACAGGACAAAAACTCGAAGGACACTGATTCTCCACAGCAGCCAGTCAGCAGGCTGAACAGAGCGGCTTAATTGAAGAGCCTGAAATAGAGACTCTCTATTAGGGCTGAAGAGGCTCCCTGCACCAGCAGCCTATCAGGAGCGGCAATTATCTGACTTTGCTCTGTCTATACCCTCAAGATAGCAGAGTGAAAGAAAAGGGACACCAAATCAAATAGCACAGAGATGCTACATAGTCATAGATAGGAGGCTCCGTTGTGCCAATTTAGTGCTGACACCAGGTTTTGTGACTTGAGGCGAAATTGCTGTCTAACACCAAAGTGCACTTGTGTTTGCTCTCTTCCAGCAGCAAGATTGCAGTGTTATCTTTTAAATCACACTTGGAGTTTTTGTCAGATGATCAAATCTGAAGTGACTGATCATGAGTGCATCAGAAGTATGACCTTTATGGCCAACATTACAACCAGTAATAGTAAAAGTGCTGCATTGTCTGTTATGTTCATCCAAAGTTTTTGTTTTTATGAAAAGCCAACATTTTCAGTACTATCCCTGTAAACTGGATGATAAAACTGGTTTAACTTTGACTTGAATTGTGTGAGCATTGCACTCTACTGGCAGCTATTATGTATTACAGGAGGGGCTCCAGCTTGCAGATAAGACAGCCTTACATTTTGTCTCGTCTACAGTATAGCAAATACCTCATCTGATTTTTGTCATCTGGAGCTGTTTGCCTAACAGCTGACGACGACAACAACAAAAACAACAACACAGCTGTATCCTCCCCCCTGTGGAGTTAGACCTCCGGTCTGTGTCGTTTCTGAGTGCCACTAATGAGATACAGGAGTTGTGGGAAGTCTGTCTCTGAAATCACATAAAACGCAGATTATGTTACCGTAATACCTGAAATTGCTTTGTTCCTCTTCTGAGAGCTAAAAGTGCTTTTAGAGTTTTACGCTGTCTGAATGTCACATTAGCTCATCTACAGTCTGTAAACCTTTTGATTTCCCAGGTGAGCTCAGAAATCCACTGACATTTCTCTTGCTTCCTCCAAAAATCACAGAGATGTCTTGCACCTCTGCAGAATAGGTCACACTGGCTTTTACAGTGAGTATGCCACCAGATGGCAGTCAGTAATACTGTAATCCCACAAAATCCAGGAATCAGTGTAAGATATGCTTTTGCTGGAATAATTAATAATGCTGGAATGATTCATATAAGGAGATAAATGGTCAACAGACGGGTTATATGGTGACATTTATAACATTTAATAACATTTAATGCATCTTTTATTGCCAATGTGAGATGAAAATGACCTATGGCACCTTTATAGTTTTAATGTTTTTATCCTATTCATGCTTCAATATTTTACTTTTTTTTTTTTAGGTCTTTGCGTGGCCATGTATTGGCCTGAATCTGTTTTTTATTTTTTTGTGTCAGTATTTGTACAAGTATGTTATGCATATGTTGTTTTATGACAGAATCAAATCAAATCAAATATTTATCCTATCAGTGGTGGAAAGTACAAATTTTACTCAACCTAAGTACAATTTTGAGGTGTGTGTTCTTTACTTGAGTATTTTCAGTTTATACTCCACCACTTTTCAGAGGTTACTGTTAGGTGGAGCGGAGCAGGTGGATCCGAATGCAGGAGACTGTAGGCAGAGCAAGGCTGAAGAATAACTTCTTTATTGAGGCTTGAGTGCAAGCGGAGCAGAATGAACTGAATAGAACTGAACTTCACAATACAGAACAAAGCATTGCAGAACAAAGGAACCAACAAAACTGAACTGAAAAAGAGGACTTACATATAAATTAAACTGATGAGGGGATGAGGTGCAGGTGGAACAGGAGAACAATAAAGGAGGCTGGGAAGTTTAGCACTTTAGCACTTAGTTCCAGTGAGAATCAATATAGAAAGCAACAATACCTCAAGTGGTCCTTAAATATAATCTGCAACTTCTCTTATCTGTTCTTCTTCCCATTCAGTCCAGTCTTAAACAGGCAGAAAAAAGTTGGAGGGACATAGAGCCAGACTGGGATAGAACCACTACATTTATCTAACAGTTGTAGTTACAAATGACTTTTCAGATTAAGATTTTACACCCAAATCTTGATCAAATTATAAAATTTGATGCATTGTTACAGATTCAACTAGGTACTTAAAATATGCTCCATCTTAACCAGTAACAACATTAAAATGCATCAATGTTATCCCAACAACATAATAAATACAACGCTTTTAACTTCATACTTTTAAGCATATTTAACTACCAATACTGATAACTGAAAGTATTTTCACTTAAATCAAGATGTGAGTACTTTTTCCATAAATATCCTGTACATACATCAAATACAAATATTAACAGCATAACTCTTAACCATATAAATAAATCAAAATATCATCTTATCATTATAGAAATGTTATATAGGAATATTATATATAAGACCTGTAGAATACTGAACAAAAGTATATTAAAGTCAATGAAGTCACTATTTAGGACCATAAACATACCATAAGTCTTCGTGGGAATGTTACAGGATTTTACTGTCATATTTAATCATTTCGGCCCACAAAATACCTGTAAAGTCATTCAAATAGCTCTCGGAAAGTTCCTAACGTGACTCTTTAAGAAGAGGCAGGGACTCAAGAAATACTAAACAAAGAAATCCATCCAAATCCAGGAGGTGGGACGTCACTGTCCCTGCCCCCTTTTTCCAGAAGCTCGTCTCTCATTGGTCAGCGCTCAGAGCTCTGCCTCGTCTATTGGCTCACTCGGCTGCCAGTTATAAAGTACTTGACCGTCCAGTGTTCCGCTGCGTCGGGATCAAGAGGACGCAAATCAAGTGAAACAAATCTTCTGACAGGAGAAAAGTTCATGCTGGAGTTTTCCGAGACCTCAGAGGGCCATATGAAGGTAAGAGGACTTGAAGTAAACGTTTTCGTGTCGGCGGTGTGAAGTTAGAGGAGATAATTCACAGTGTTTCATCGTGTCTTAGCTACTTTTTTTGGTGTAAAAGACCAGAAAAAAATATGATGTGAAGTAACGTTAACTTTAGTCAAGGCTGCAGGCCGAACCGTTTGGACTTTTTAACCTTTTAACATCAGATGACACGAAGATATGTTTGCTTTGTTTGTCTTCATCAAGCATCTTTTAAGCGAGGAAGAAGAAAAGCGACAGTGATGTCATCTCCTGTGGTCAGACGCTGATGACTGTTTGGTCTTATTTATATCTTATTTTATTCAGGCTCCAGTTGTTTAGTAGCAGCAGTGTCAACACTCCGGCGTTTTACAATTACTTTATAAGTTTTTATTATGATCTTCTTTAAGACAAGCTTGCAGTAAAGCCATTCAGTAACAAACTGAGGGAGCAAGTAGGTGGCTTACACAAAAAAATAGGTTGGCCACCAAATCCAATTTAGTATCCAGACATGCTGCATCTGGTCAGTCGTCCTGACTAACAGGACAAGGGAAATAGTCAGACCTCACAGACGGTACTTCCCCTCAGTTGACCCTCATCTCATGGCAAGATATGTGGGCCAAAGAGGTTTCAGAGTCCCTTTGTGTCCATGCTCAAGTCTCAGTAAAAGCAGCAAGAAGTTGAGGTGATAAAGTTTCACACACTGAAGAAGTTTCTCTTAAGGCAGTTTGCTAAATTGTACCCACATCTAGAACTAGACTCATAATAATTCTAAGTGTGGTTGTATTACAATCTAAAATACTCCAGAAATTGTTGTTAGTGTCAATTTTGCTGAGATTGAACATGAGCATTTTGACTCAGGAAGTGTCCTCAAACCAAAAAGGGGGAAAAAAAGTGGATTTTTGATAGACTTTGATATAATTTGGGAGAAGGATTTTTATTTTCCCCTCATACTTTTCACAAGCAGCTGCTCACAAACCGAGGGCCTCTCTGCACTGCAGCAAAGCGTATGTTTTTGCAGTAAACGCCACTGTGTGTTTTTAATGAGTTTACAGTGTTGCAGACGAGGCACATGGCTGACTGGGCTTAAAACAAACAGGGATAAAAAGGATTATGGACGCAGGGCTTTCGTCATCGGAAGTGGAGACACCAGAACGTGTGGGAATATTTGTGTTACCCGGGCTACCGCATGGTGTTTGTCTGCCCTCAAGATTACAAACTCTAACTCAGGGGATTAGGTGAAGTAATATCAAAATGAAGATCTAAACGAGCATGATGACACATGTACTGTAGGCTCCTGCAGGGCCAGACATTTCTCATAACACACTCTTCTCACAGTGATTACAGTGGCCTGTGAAATTAGCAAGCGAGCCTGTAAACCAAAACCAAGGGAGGTGTGTATGATGTCGTTTAATTAGCATTTTGCCCCTGTGGTTAAGCCACAGACCATGAGTGCTGGTGAAGGCAGAACTTAAAACACTGTGTGCCTTCTTTGTGAGAGGACGCTGCTGTAGGGATCAGGGCTGTTCCCCGGTTCACACGGGGCCAGAGAGGAAGGAGTCTAAATGATCATGGCTATGTCAGCTTTTCACTTCTGCATGTGGCTCTATGTACGTGTCACAGTATGTTTAAATGCTGAAATTGTGCTCGTTTGCAGCGGCACTTTCCTGTCACAGCACTTTTCACAGTCAGGTTTCTCTGGTGCAGATGTTATGAAAGATGCCGGGGAAATATTGTAGCTCCCAGCACTGATGTGAAAAGCCGGTGGCTGCTGTCTCTCATTATGCAACCAGTGCTCCACGAGAGCAGCCCACCCCCTCCTGATGACTTCATGATGTGGAAAGTTGTGGTGACCACAGAGTGCTCAGAGCAGGGGCTGCCTCTGTTGAATGAATGCTAGTTTCAGGTGCGGATCACAGCTCAGCAAACAGAAGTGAGAATAAATATTTTTGTGATTCGAGCCGGAGTACCGTTTTTGTTATTAAGTAGTCAACCAGCGCAGTGTTCATCTATCCTACACGTCCCACATGATGATTCTCATTTGAAAAAAGGATGCTTAGTGTACTCACATCAACAGCTTTGATCTTATTTCAAAGAGGGGCCCGCATACGTTCAGTTGGTCAGAGCGCGGTTGGATGTTTAAGGTGTGGACACCACAGGGCTTGTCAGCAGAACCAACACAGCTGTGAGATTAGAGTGCAGAGACACTACAAAGAGACCACATCACATCTCCAACACCGAATGACCGTCACAGTAACCATTATGAATGGGACACGCACTGGGAAACCAAAACAAAGTGATTTGATATCATATTCAGTATTGAATTTAAAGGTTAAGTTATGCATTAGCTTTACAGATGATGGAGCAGCTTGGCTACTGGAAGCTGAACTGCCTCTTATTTGATATGCAATCCATCTGTCAGCTTGTATTGTTGCCATGTTTGTGTCACTTCATTGAGACAAAAATATGTTTAGAAAATAAATAGATGTATCCAAAACCTATTAGGAAAATGAAATGAGCAACCTTAATGGAAGACATAGCCCTCAACATTTTAGTTGTACCGTTGCAGTTGTAGATTATTCTGTTGCTAAAGATGCCTGGCAGCTATTTTCTTTTGCTTGATTGTATTTTGATGTGAATGTCCTCACCTTGTGCTTGAGAGTAACAAATGCACTTACTTTAATAATTGTGTAACCTGTTCAGTTTCTTTCCATACAGGAGAAATATTTTACTACATATTTTTGCTCAGTGGTTCTGCACCTCAAAATTACCTCCTTCTAAGATAATAACCACATATCCACATAAAGCTCATAAATCAGTGGGTTAGAGCAGATAGATCAGATGTCTGCCTGGATGTCTGATTTAGGAAAAATGGGGAAAACACAAGGCTTTGTTTTAAGAGGAAATTAAATAACTGAGAAAATAGTTGTGGGAAAACAAACAAAGCAATGGTTGATTGTTTCTAAGTGTGTCCTCTTCTGGAGTGGTATAATTAATCTTGTAGAATAAATTAAATGCAGTTCAAGTAGTTATTTATATGAATAAAAATAACATAAACCTTTCATTTTGTCCACTTGCATCAGTTTTAAATAAAATTAAGTACAACCAGATGTAGAGTCAATTTGTCAACCAAGTCATTTCTCTCATCTTTGTCCTCACAGTCCAAGCTGAACATGGAGAGTATGACCAAGCCAGAGTTGCTGATGCTTTTCAGCATCCTGGAGGGAGAGCTGGAGGCACGGGACCTGGTCATTGATGCCCTAAAGGTATTTAATCATAGTAGCGGGTAACATAATTATGATATCTTCTGTAATTCTGTACCGAATCAATTTTTTTAATATATAAAAACATTCATCCCTCTTTGCATGAACGGTGACTGTTGAAAGTTGGTCGTTTTGTCACAGAGAACAGCGGCTGTGGTCAGGGTGAATTCATGTCAGTTGCAATAAATTCCAGTGGTGATATGTTTTCACA
The DNA here is from genome assembly GCF_963924715.1 of Thunnus thynnus. NCBI lineage: Eukaryota > Metazoa > Chordata > Actinopteri > Scombriformes > Scombridae > Thunnus > Thunnus thynnus. Next base: position 13,988,940 of record NC_089520.1, on the reverse strand, counting down.
GGGGAAGACAGTTTCAGAATTGTCTACAGAAACTTCTGAAACCACTCCTGTGGCATATCCCGCTGTCCATTTGTAGCGTATGCTCGGTATGTTCCAAATCTTTATATTTTCGCCACAACAAGGCTAGCGTCTTTCTAGTTTGCATGGTGAGCCGCTTATGTCGGTCATATGTGAAAAGCAAGAATATGACAGTTGAAACAGATCATGCTTCTGTAGTGGTTTGCGAGGTTTCTGTGGCTATTCTGATATTTTTACTCTGCTGAAACTGATCACTGAACATCAGACTACCAACTTTTAATAGACACTTTTCAAGCCTACAGGTGGTGGGCCTACACAAACCTTAAATGCCTGTTGAACAATTAAGAGTTAACCTAAGTAACCTGGTTAATTGCACCCATTTCCTCCAAAAACTAAGTTCTTTGCATGTATGGAAATGTGTAACGCCATCCATCTGTGCCTGTAAAGCTAATATTCCTCTCGATCTATCCAAAATGCTCTTAGCAAACTTGTGTCAGTGCTTCTGGAGAAAAGTGAATGATATGGGTCTCATAACAACATAAGTCATCCCTCTTCAAAGCTTAGTGATAGACGCACCCCGGTGAACTTGAACATAAACTCATTTAGAAATAACTGCAATGTAGAGTACACACTGTCAGTTTGACACGGAGCAGCTAGTTCCAACTTCAGGATGACTTACTTTGGTGGGGTTAATGCTGCATTTCAATTAAAGGATTGTCAGGCTATTTTCCCACACTGTGTCTTGTGCTGTGCTGTGTGCTGCAGGGCCACATACTCACGCTTTAAGTGACTCTGCATGGTCTTTAGGATGTTTTGTCATTTATAAAGAATTACTTTCAATACCGCTGTCACCATGACGCTGTCGTGAAAACCACAAACTAAAAGGCGAGCAGTGAATAAGCAACTTATTGATGCAGCCTTTCTGCAAAAAAGGTGCCTGCACCTTTTCTAAAAAAAATGCATACACTGCAGACTTCATTCTCACTACTAAGATTTGAACTTGGTAGATTTGTAGAGCCGTTATGCTCTCGGTGTTTCCTGGTGTAAAATGCACAGTGCAGCCTACTTCTGAATGTTCATGTGTTGTGTCTAGACCACATTCCTACATCTCTCCTGGGATCTGGCCATCTAAGGCAAGAAGAGTTACAGCACGCTGGGTGCCTGATGACTCAATGTGAGCGAGAGTAGGAGTGAACAAATAAACACTGGCCTTAACTGGAGCTTGAGGGGAATATGGCTGTGCTTCTTTCATGGCTCCACCGGCAAATACTGTTAACCCATTCAGGACTGGGATTGGATCAATGCAGCAGTGTTAACTCTTATGGCACTTTAATTAAGGGTATAGTCACTAACCTGCAGTAAAATAAATAAAAACTCTCATGGTGAAAACTGACGTTAGCTGCTCAATCTTTAAATCCAGCCGTGCACAGTCAGAAGTTTTTTTTTTTTTTTTTTCACTCTTCTGTGCAGGATTTATGATTTTCAGAGCGAGTTAGCCAAGGTGAAAACACAACTTCACGCCTTTCTGCTGTTAAGGAATCTGAGGTCTCGTCCTCACATGAAAATAGATGGTTATCAGAAAAAAACACAATCCTTTTGTTTTTCTAACAACAAACCTGCACTAGGACGTACAGTCTACAGACGTGCAGTCATTAGAGAAGTACACCCAGATGTGTTACTCATGTCGGTAATGACTGACGTGTCATTGCCACACCAAGTGTCATGTGAGAAATGTTAAGCTTAACAGCGAATCATCACCATGGTAATAACACCGTACAGTGTCGAGTTCTTTAAATAAACTGTTTCTCACATGATAAACCGTTCAGTTTGCTTTTGTTCGTCTAGTTAAAGCATTAATAATAATAAAAATAATCTTTAGTCTCCATTCTTTGCATTTTTAAAAATCTCCCATTCTCATCAGTGATTTTCTACAGGATATAGTGTAAGCACAGGATGCGAGGTTAATGATGTGGTTTTTCTGTGGTCCTGTATATTTAATTACGCAGAACTATCATTGGCATTCTAACTATCTACTGCATTTTTCCCCCCCCTTATGACTCACTTGTGCAGCTGCTCACTTCTCCCTCCACGCTGTGGCTTTCAAAAGGAAGTTAGTCTCTGGCAACACTCGTATTTGGCACACAAAGCCCTGCAGTGATCCAGTAGTCCCTTTTGCTTTGGGAAGGAGTATGTGTCTTAACTTTAAGTTCAAAGGGGACTCAAACATGGAAATGAGCCTTTAATTAACTGTTGGGTTAACACGGTGTCGTTGACTAGAGCTTCCAAATCGAGCTACTTCAAACAGGTTTACCTTGTGTGTTCTTTGGTGACGGGACAGCATTGAAATAGGAGAAAATAGATGCATCTACTGATTGGACTCAGTGTCAGTCACTGTAGCATTCTTTGCATTTCATCCACAGTCATGTGATTACGATGATTAGTTCTCTCCAAATATCCACTGCTTATGCAGATCATATTAATTACATGCATGAGCGTTTCAGTGTACTTAGTGATCTGCCGAAGCAGCACTGAAATATGTCGGATTCTAGGGTAAAAAGTTCATATATCACCTTCCCAGAGAACTATACAGATCTTGTCGCCAACATTGGACGTCTGAAAGAGTCCAGGCATGTGTCAGCAAAAGATAAGCTGGATTTGAACCAGTGTAGCCGTGGCACAAAGGCGGCTTCCTGAGCAAAAGCACCTGGGTTGCCAAGAACTGCAGCCAACAGACAAAAGCATGAATAATGGGGGTAGAGTGTGATGCATAACAGTCATGTACTGGATGTTTATGGGTATTGTATATAGTACAGTATGCTGTAATGAATAAGCTCTGGTAGATTTGGGTGTTAAGTATTAAGTAATGTTAGAAATGTTCCCTGTAATCCCTCTTTTCACTTCCTCTAGCCTCTTTTGCAGCAGCGGAGGATTGATGCAGAAGCAAACAGCCTCCCTTTTGTGTTAGGGAAGTGCACGTCTGTCTGTGCATTGAAGGGGCTGGAAAGGGAGCTGAGAAAGAGAGACAGAGTCTGTGTTTACGAGTGAACTTTTGCGTAACAGAGGTCTTTTGAGTTCGAAAAAAAAACCAGGGAATTTTAAAGCCAATTATCTAGTTATGGAAATGTGTGCAGACTGAATAAATAGATGAAATAAGAAATAAAACAATGAACAGTCCTGGGAATGGGAAACTTCTTAAAGTCACAAAAAAATACATTGAGTAAGGTTTTTTTTTTTTCTTTTTATGTTTCAAAATGCTTTTCTCCTGTATGTGAAACGGCTTACAAATGAATTCACTCCGTTACAGTGTTTTCTTTCTGCCGCTATTGCATGCAACTTCAACGTGAGTCAGAGTGTATATCCTTGAGTAACGTACGTGTCAAGAATGGAAATCCTGATCTAAGCTTATTTAATCTTTGACTGTAAAGTGACACATCAGAGCAGACAGTCTCTGACGGGAACAGGAATAGGCTGCAGGCCAAGTCTGTAGATAGATTTCTCTTTAAAGACTTCATCAACCATGACAAATTTATGGACAGTGTAAAATCTTACTTGCTTAAGATACGCTATTTTTTTCATTCAGTATTTGTATAAATCGCAGGTATGCATTGCAAAATAGAAAGAACATAACATTTCTTTGATAAAATGTCTAAGTGGATCATTAGAACTTTTCATTCCTCATACCATCCTCCTGAAGGTCAGATGTGGAAAACTGTATTAAAACATAGTGAGGACATGACTACATGCCACATTCACTTGATATCCTACATCGCACACAAGACGGTTGTTGAGGTGCTGAGTGGTCATTGGGCTTTAGATAGCGCCCACATTTGAGAGGCATTTTTGAATTCTCTCGGGCACCGTGTGCTTTCCTGTTTCACCCCTGCATGCTGTTTGATCCGCCTTCACACCATCCTCAGAGGACTGGATCAAATAACAGCAGCGAAGCTTCACAGCCTTGCCCTCCTCTCTTTGTGCCAGATGATCTAATACCGTAGAAGATGACAATCACTAAACCTTTAATCTGTTGGGGAAGATTGTTTGAGCTCTTGTTGTCTGTCTGTATCATTCTCACTTGTATGTGTATGCAAGTATTTTCAAGAATTTTTAAGAAAAGACCGGGTTAGAGCGGTTATAAATCAATATGTTTACATTTAAGTTGGATCACATGAAAGGAGTCGCTTGGAGAGATGAACCTGCAGAGCATTGCCATCAGACTCGGTAGTTCCCTTGAGCATTGTTTTAGTTTTCTGGTCCACAGCTTTACTGTTTTGGTTCACTCTCACCGCTCTCATCTCTGTCGTTTTCAGCTAGAGAACATAGTAGAGCTTTAAGCAGCTCGATTTTTTCCCACAGGAGTTTGTGTAGACCAAAACAGAGACTTACATTAATTTTCTGTAAGCTGCTGTTTTCCAACAACATCAACTTGAAGGGCGATAATATGTCAGTGTTGTGTTTAGTTTGTTTCTGCAGCCCCTAAGAGGCCAAAAATATCAGTTTTTGCAGGTTAAACTCAGTTACATAAAGTGTTTGTTTACAATAATAAGGCTTGTTCAGTTCTAAAGATGATCAATATCATTATGGATCTGGGTGTTTTTAACAGTTAAATGTCATGTCTCAATTACTGCTGTGAATATCAGACTTTTAATTTAATTATATGCATTGTCGTCAAATTATTTGTAAATTATCTCTCATATCTCCTTATAATGTTATTCCAGGTTGTGATTTTCATGGTTCCACTCTAATATCATGCTGTTTCGGGAGTCATACCTGTGCATAACTGTGTGCTCAACACCAACCCACACAGTCAGTAGTTAAAGGCTCAATAAGAACAGCAAAATGGCCGCGTATTGCACTACAGGCCCATCCACACTCTTGACTACACTTTAAACCTCTCAAGTAATCTTGGTATCAGTCATCAGGAGCCCTGTCTTCACCCTGCCAGAGAGGATACTGTTCTCTCTAATCTCTTGATCCTCTTTTGTTGAAACCTTGCTAAGACACATTGCCAGCTCGGCTGCAGCCCTCCTCTCTCTCTCTCTCTCTCTCATACACACTGAAGCCCCTTTTCACGGCAGGCCCAAAGGCATCTGTTGAACCTGAAATGTCTTGCTGCTATTATCCCTCCTTTGTCACGAGTTAAACAGAGAACAGGTCTGCCTTGGCCAAGGCCCAGTCCAAAGCAGCTGTCCTGCTAAAGATAGACAGACACACACCATCTGTTGCTCCTCCTTCCTGCTAGCACATTTTCTCTTGTATTTTGTATGCATTTCCTCTCTATCTCTTCCCCTTCCTTTATCTACTGCATATTTGCCGCTCTAGTATTACAGATATTGATCATAGTATGCACACAGTCTTCGATTTCCTGTTTAAATGGGAGAGAAATGACAGTAGCATGTGTTAACTAAAGTCATAACTGCCTGTTCTGTGAATGCGGCTTGTACTGCTTTCTAAAATGTATCTCAGATAGGATTAGATTTGACCAATCCATTTTATGGAAACAGAATGCCATTATTTTTTTAAACTATTTTATTTGTTTTTTTAATCTAGTTTTTATTTCACTCTATTATTGTTATTATTATCATAGCTTTTTTATTTCTCGTGTGTATTAGTCTCAAATTGTTTTACTGTCTATTGTCTACATTTGTTCTGTCCTATTATTGGCTTGTCAGTCATCTGTGAAGCACTTTGAATTGTACTTACCTGTATAAAAGCTGCTTTTGATTGTATACTATACACCGGTGTTATCCCTAGTTTGCAATTCAAGGGAGAAGGTAGACCAAGTTGAGAACAAGAGTCTACAGTTGTGCTAGCATCTCTGTGAGACTGTATGAAGGCATAGGGGTGCTTTTAAGCTAAATGCTAACACCAGCAACATGCTAACAGTGACAATTGTTTTTGTTTTATTTACCAAAGTATTGGACAAATTAAAACCTTGACCTGATGATGAGGCTATATGAAAAGTCAGGGGATCAGTTAAATATCCCCTCCAGACACATTTTAGGACATATAAAATCCTCTGCTTGGAGTAATACATTATTTCTATTATGTTTTTTTGCACAAAAAGCTCAAATACCTTGTTAAAAAACCTCAAAATCCAGAATCTATGAATATGCAAATGTATTTCATCTCAAAAGTTTCACTGTTGAACACAAGATCTCTCTTGTCCATTCTCAGTGCATGTGCACTGGAGGCTTTCAGTTTCCACATCACACTCAATTGTTTAGGTTGTATACTGGCCCTCGATTGGCTCAAAACTAGTTGTGATGTCACAATGTTTGAGACTGAAACAAGGCTGATGAGCCAGAAAAGTGATCCAAGAGAAGATTCACATACAGTACCACAGCCATGTTGCAACATTTCTGTAAAACAACCGATCTCTGTTCCTCTCAGGGAGCCATCTGACTCGTCTCTCTCTCATCTCCTCAGGCTCAGCGAAAAGAGATGTTCATCCAGGAGCGATATGGAAGGTACAACCTAAGCGACCCCTTCCTGGCCTTGCAGAGAGACAGTGAGGTGATGGGGGGCCAGAACAAGGACCCTGGCTGTTCCTCCTCCACTTCTAATCCCCTGGTGGTTCTCAAACTGGTGGTGAGCCACTGCAGGAGGATGCAGGAGAAGATGTTGGCCCAGCTGGCTGCAGCTGAAAGCAGGCACAGAAGGGTGGGTCTGGATGTGTGGTCCTTAATCAAGGGAGGCAGAAATGGGCTTGTTTATTATGCAGATTTAAAAACATCATTTCTGGGAAACATAAAAAAATAACAATTAGCATCAGTGGTGGAGAATATTTAAAAGACCACGGGGGGGGGGGGTCAGGAAAGTGCAATGCTGTTAGCACAGTGTGAGTAAAGATTTTTTTTTCTAATTTATGAAAATAAAAAATCCAACACTGCTGGCAACAAAACATTGGTACATAAAATTAATAGGATTAAGTTGTCCTTTTCCTTAAAAACATTTTGTCCCCAAAATGTTTTTCAGCAACAGCAGACAAACAGCATTGTTTTCATCATGGATTAGGCACACACACATCCAAAAATGTTTCAGAGCTGCTGGGTAACAAACACACTTTGATTTCTCACTCACATTTTCAGTTGTTCTTGTGTTTCATGTGAACATGAGTTGAGTGTGTGAACACGTGTATTTATAGATAATGATGAAACAAAAACACGTCAATGTCTCCTTATTCATTATGAATTCAATATATGCAGAAGGAAAACATGCCCAATCTGTGTGATCACAATCACTGTAAATTCATGTAATATTACAGTAGTTTTACATGAAATACATTAGAATAGAATATATATAAATATATCTTAAAACTTTGCTGTGATGCTGGACACAGTGGCTTTCCAGAAGTCCCACTTAAATATCAAATATTACAAATATCTGAAAGGCCCTTAAATACCCTTTTTAAGGGCGTTAAAGGTGCAATATCTAAGAATTATGCAAGAAATTTAGTTTAAAACATTCAAACGTTAACTAAAATTATCAACAGAATATGAAGAAACAGTAAAATGAGACCTTCTCCGACTTTCTCGGTTGTCTATAACAGTCTGTGGACTGATTTCTATGTAAAGGACGCAGGATGGTTTTGCTGGGAAAATCCAAAGGATGTGACATTTATGTACGCTCCTGAGTGCCTTCCCTCTCTCCCGTCCCCTTACTGTGCCAACAGGATGCAATAATAGCTAACGTTAGCTTAGAATAGGAGTCTGCTAATTGGACAGGTAAGCTAACATTACTGCAAAGCATGTGAAACATATTGTGATATTGTGGTTTTAGCTGGCTAATGTTAGCGCCGCTGCTCGCTCATGCTGGAGGAGTGTGAACACACGGACAAGCAGCAGGATGCTGACAGCAGCTCATTTAACAACCATTAGTGTCATTAATGAAAAATATATTGCACTTTTAATACTTAACAGACCAAACTTATGTGATTTCATTTCTGACTCTCTGTCTCCCCACTGTGTTTGTTTTAGGTCATTGCAGATCTGGAGGAGGAAAAGAGGAGGCATGCTGAGGACACAGCCGAGGGAGATGATGTCACTTACATCCTGGAGAAGGAGAGGGAGCGCTTACAACAACAGGTGCCCTCTAATTAATAATGACGTGGATCACACTGCAAATATTTGTCCGTAATGTGCAATATAAATCAAATAGGGGCTAGTGTTTTCTTGGCAGAGTTTTGGCAGAACTGGTGTCGAAAGATTTGAAGTGCACTCACAAATTTGACACGTCATGTCTCTTTGTAGCTGGAATTCGAGCGGAGCCAGGTCCGGCGATTAGAAAAAGAGCAGCGGCGGATTACTGACCAGCTAGAAGAAGAACGGGCTCAGCATAAACAACTCTCTTGCGCTTTGGCCAAAGAGTGCAAATGGGCAAGTGCCAGGGCTCTTGAGGAGGGTCACCGGCTGACTGAGCTGAGCCGTAAACTTGACAAGGTATTAATATTTTGAATCCAAGTTTGGCAATTTATTTATTTTTTCCCCTTTTTCAAATGTTTTTCCTCTTCAACCTTGTACAGGGTGTTACAGGCTTGGTCAGATTTTTCACTCTTGGCTGACAGACTTTTTCTCATTCAGGAAAAGGAAGCTTGTCAGGCCCTGAGGAAGGAGCTGGAGGACGAGGGGAGGAGAGCCCTGAGAATGGAGGCGAGAGTAGAAGAGCAGCTGGCTGAGTTTGACACGGAACGAGAGCAGCTCCGCTCACGGCTGAAGAAGGAGGAAGCTCACTGTTGTCAGCTACAACAACAGGTGTGAACACTTTGACGCATTCATCGCTTAAGTGGCAGCAGAAGTTATTTCATCTAATAGTAATGCGAGAAAAGAAAGTGAGCTTGCATTTTACAGCCAAATTTCTACTTAAAATGTATATTTCTCCCATTTTGTGATCAGGTAGAAGAGCTGAGGAGGAAGCTGGAGGAGGTGAATATGACGAGAGAAGTCAAAGGGGCGGTTACAGCGTCAGTGGAGGCAGGAGGAAAGGAGTGGGCCACAAAAGTCGTTACAGGAAAGACGACAGTAGACACTATAAAGGTCGAGGACATTGAGGAAGACAAAAACCAGCAACCTGTGCAGCCAAAAGTCAACGGTTACCATTGTTCAGTGGAGACCAATGGGCATAACGGTCCAAATAGCGCCCTCTCAGAGAAGAGCTTACAAAATGGGAATGACAATTCTCCAGTTCAGACCAAGACTTTGTTCTCCTCCTGCAGTACAGTCGCCTCCACTCTCCCCCCTTCCTCCCCCTCTGCATCGCCTGTCCTTGCCAAACGCCCACCAGGCAGCCCGAGTCCTAGTGGCTACCAGTCTCCCTACCAGGCTGGGATCAACCAGCGCTTCCACGCCGCTCGTCACAAGTTCCAGGGTACCATTGACCCCGAACCTCAGCCCCAGTCCACACAGCCAGCTCTTCCCCTCTCGCCAAAGGATCCCTCCCCCGTGCCCAGCAGTCCCTCCCCAGAAGCCAGCCCAGTTAAGCAGATGGCCCGGAGCACCGTCACTCAAGTCCTGTCTCGCTTCACAACCGTCCAGCAGAGCATCACACCAAAACTTACAGCACCGAACAATTCACCCTTCGGTACAGACTACCGCAGCCTGGCAGCTCCCTTGTCTCCAGTCATCGGGAGGGCCGCAGGAGCACTTTCACAGGGGATCAGATCACCCACAATCCCCAGGGCAGAGAGGGGCAACCCTCCACCCATCCCCCCTAAGAAGCCCGGTCTGGCCCAGGCCCCTCCCTCTCCGGCCGCGGTGCCCAGGTCTGCTAGCCATTTCTCTGACAGCCCCCTCTCAGGCAGCTGTGGCCTCACCTCCAGCCAGGAGGGAGTCAAAGAACTGGACATGGTGGTTTCTTCTAATTAACTGATCATTTGATCCATCAATAAATTAGTCAGTTGCTGCTCTGCTCGGGAGATGATGGTTTAATCCACATCACATAATTATGGTTGAGGTATTGTCCTGTACATGACAGGATTTATATCCTGTGCTTATTTGAACTTCAAACACTGTTATGCTATTTGTATTTATTATATTCTTTTTTTAAAATATGCGCTGAGGCACTATTTTAGGTAGTCTTTAAGGGGCTGGTACTAATGAGCAATTATAGCTGATATTTTTTGTTTCAAATTGTGCCAATACTGTTTGTTCGGCGCAGCATTTTATCTTTTTTTTTTTTTATGGTGTCATATTTACAAAGAATGCAAACCGACTTACTAACTGAAGAGGTGTTATTTCTCCCGATACTTTGTCTCAAGTATGTTGCTTGTTATTATAAACAAATTATAATCAGACCAAACGTAACAAGTAGTCCTTGGACCAATGTATGCTGCATAGTCTCATTTCAGTGCGCACTCACATAAAAATGTTTTATAAATGTTTCTCAGTTATTAATGTATAATAGTTTTATACAGCTAACTCAATGTTTGTACTGTGTTCATGTATTACTTTAATGTTGCATAATTATGATACAGATCATATAGGTGCTGATTATACGCAGTCACCATTGTACAATATATTAACATATAACAATATGTTGGTTTAGATGAGTGATTCTAATTAATTTCATGACTTTGCCATTTATAAGAAATCATTATAAAACTTTTATAGTCAATAATGATTGTGATTAATATTATAACAATTGCCATGTTTGTTATCTCTTCTTTTATCACACCTTTTACAGTACTGTATATGCTGGAAAGCGACAAATTGAATAAATTAGTCTGAAAGATTGGTATGTATTCATCATTTGTTTGTTTATACTGTTGCCCCCATGCAGTGGTGTAACTATTCATGCCAACAATAGTATAGAGCTAATTAGGGAAGGCTGCTTACAGTTTGTGGTATGTAACAAATTTTAGGAATAGTAAGTAAATAGAATAAGTAAATAACTTAATCTGTATTGTGCATCATATCTATATCCAGACAGTTCCACTGAGATTGTAAGCATTAGGAAATGTTACTGATGACTAAGAGTAGCATACAATATGCCAAGCCACCTAAAATCTGATGTCATGTTGAACTTGTATATATCTGATAGATACTGCATTTAAAAAAAACAGTAACTTGATGACTTAAAAGGTTTTTTGGCTGAGAAACGATAGTGTAACTAGTAAATGAATCCCATAAAAATATCAATGTGTTTGAATAGAAAAGTTACAAGTCAGCTTTTATTTCAACAGATCACCTTCAGATGTTGATTTACATATTGCTGACACATATTTTCTATATTTTTCCACACTCAAAATTCCACTGGTGTAGTGTCCTGCAGTAGATTTTAGCACTGTACACCCAAAGAGTGTCCTCTAGAGGTCACTATTTGATTAACAGCAAAGTAGCTTTCAGCAGGCCATCAAAAGCAAAAATCCTTGAATTGTGACTCCTCAGATATTTGACATCTACTTTTGTTTCTTTCATACACAATAAACTGGATCTGGATTATTTTTATTTATAATATTTAGTTGATTGTATCAATGACTACTTGATCAGTTGGCACCATAAAAGGAAGCTGTAAAAATGCTACGTTAAGTAAGCAAAAATGTAGTGCTGTGGATATGTAAAACATAAGAGACAGAACTATATCTGTGACTTTATTCGACCATCCTGTGGAAGCATTGATTCTGTGGCCCTCGTATGCACTGTTTATTTCATATGCATGACTGTTAAATATTTCTGTACTTGTGTGGATGGTGTCTGACTATTTGGATGCTGAGAAGAGGAGTGTCACCTCGCCATTCTTGTTTAGTTAAGAAGAAAAGTTTTGAAACTCTTAAGTGGTCTGAACTGTTATTTTGCGCCCTGTGTTGCTTCAGCTGTAAACAGCGTTCTTGCGGTATTCTGTGTAAGTGGCATCACTCCAGATTAAGAGATAGAAACTGGTGAGCTGATGGGTTTGCAGTTGCGAAAGTGCACGGAAAATAGAGAAAGATGCAATAACTTCTCTGGGGTCTGTACTGTCACATTATATACATATACTGTAGTGTCTCTCTCAATCAGTCAGTGCTGGTCAATATAGCTTGACATCCAGATCAGCACATATATGCAGAGCACAAGCTGACTGGGCTTAATCCCCCTCCTGGTTGTTGGGGAAGGGTTGGCTGGTTAACGGGACGGGTCACCTCTTCTCTGCTCAGCTCACCTAATTAACATTCCAGTGTAGGACAGCAGGACTGCATCCCAAATCCAGCACAGGCATGCCTGGTCCTCCAGCAAAGCCCCATCTTTCTCAGCCTCCATAAACACAGGCTCAGGTTGATGAGCTGTGAGGGGCCACGTCCTAGCTGCCGTCACTGCCAGCATGGCACTGTAGCTACTCTACTGTAACTCTGTCGTCTTCTGCTGGGACTCACTCCAAAACACTGAGAAGAAGACCCAAAGCTCTACACTTTAAAGCCATTATATGATTGTTGTGAGAACTTTCAGACATTTAGTGAAAGAAAGCACACAAAATCCTATTTTATGGTGAGTTTTATCTTTGTGTGAGTAGTACAATTTTTCTGGAATAATAATTTCTCTGGTGAATAGTTAAGCTTCTCTTTCAAAACTTGGATGTCTTGCATATCTGCACTGAATTGAAATGTCTTAACATGCATTAATATTCACAGTCTGACTTCAGGCTTAAGGCTGCATGACTTGGATAAAAAACTATGCCTTTTTTTTAAAAACTTAAAATTTATTCCAGCTATGGATCATAACCTAAAATGGGTCTTGGCTCTCCTGTTAGGATTCCACACTACAAGAGGGGTAATAATTAACTGTTTCATAAGAAGAAATCTCTAAGCAGAAGATTACATTTTTGAGGTGCCCAACCTCATAAATTTGGCGAATGCTGTTTTTTTTTCCCCCTAGATTGGACGGGAAAAAATCCATATTGTTGCATTTTGTTCTAAGACTGATGTAGATTTGTTGGATCTTTTCCCTTTAAGGTCGTGTGAGACGTGCTTGTGGTAAAGCAACGTATAAATAAATGAACTTGAACTCGAACTTGAAAAGGATTGCTGTGGCCACATCCCTCCTGGGTGGATCTGGTAAGCGCTTTACTTTATGACTGCATGGTGCACAATGCAAGACATACAAAAAGTCCCTAGCTCTCATGGCTGCAGTGTCATGTTGTGTGAATGAGATGACAACACTGAGATTAAGGTGGGAGCACGTAATTTGTCATGAGTTAAACTGCAAAATTTACAGCCCTTTCATTTCAGACCTCTGGCAAAAAAGCGAAATGTCTAACCGTCCAGCTCCTTGTCTGTCAGTAAGGAGGTGATCGTCTCTGTCACCACCCCAGTCCAACAACAACGTCGTAATCATCTTCATCTGAGAACTAATCTCCGTACCACTTTTTCCTCATTTTCTTGCTTCATTTCTCTCTCTGTCCTCTTTTCTCCCTGTCACCCTCTTTTCTCCTTCCAAAATTAGCCCGGGCCATGAGATGGGCCTAGAATAGGAGCCCGGGCCCCTACACTGAGCCTCTTAAAAGACCACAGCTGGAGCTGGCTCAAAGCGAGACAGAAGGAGAGGGAGGGAGGGCCGGATGGCTAGTGTTATCGCCACCATCACCTGCTCCCTGTAAAGCAATTTGTTATAGAGTTGTCACTGTAAAATCCATAGCTTGTCCTGGGGTAAAGAAAGACAGGGTCACGTGTAATGAGGATCTGAGTGTTGCTCCAAATCCAGATATGACATAACTGAAGGACAAACAGCTGGCCTAAGTGTGTCAGTGTCTGTGTGTGAGAAGAATGAGAAGAGAGAACATCCAGTGAAAAAAGGCCTCAACACTTAATCTATATCATAAAGTACACAGTGTCATGTAAATTTATGTGTGGTTTGGGGGGAAAAAATGATAAAAAAAGAACTATTTCCTGATAAGACAATGTGTAATTTGGAAGATCCCACCGAATTCCAAGATGACAAACAGTTTACATTCACATTTACGCACACAGACACACAGACACACAGACACACACACACACACACACACACACATACACACACACTACTACTCCATTCGTAGTCTGTGCTGTGGTATTTTTAGGCAGCTGCATTGTTATTGACCTTTACTTAGGTCCCTAACTAACACCCCTGGATTTGCACTGATTAAAATGACCTCACACTCTTATATACACATACTGTATTGCACATAGTGTCTAGCCAGTGTCTTTATCTACCTGCTGGACACACACATACACACACACACACACACACATACACACACACACACACACACAAACACACACTGCACACTGACAGAAGTCACAGGGATAAAAGCCAGAAATGTCCTTGAGGTGGGTCATATGTTTCCACATTGGCTGGATGAGACAAACCTGTTTCTGGATCGAGACTGTTGATATGAGCTGAACTACAAACATGCACTCCAGTGGCATTGTAGGAGAGGTTCAAGTGCTTGAAGTTGGGAGGAAGATATTTACTCTTCTGTTTTCCCATGTGGCACAAAGGCAACTTTTAAAAACTTATTAATCATTTTCTAACGGAAAAAAGACTAAATTGGGCCCCATACTAAATTTGGAGAGACCAGGGAAATTATGAAAGCTATGCACAGTAAGCAATGTCAAGAGTCAACCATGAAGCAAATGTAAGAGACTTCTTCCATGCAGCTCACCTGAGCTGTCTCTACAAAACAGGGACAGGAGATATAAAAATCTTGTTCGGGACACAATTTAATTGCAACACCAAAGTATTTCCTCCACCGTGTCTCAATGGCTGCTGATGGAAATTTGAATTATTTTTGTCTTCCTTGTCAAATATTTGTTTATACTGTATCTTAACACCAGTCCAGTTTGAGCTTGAATTTAGCCTCACCTCTTCAATTAAAGCTTATTGAGGCACTTTTATGATTTTGGAATATATAAATAAAATTGACTATACTTGACTGCTTAGATGAGACAATAGAATATGGCAACTACCTAATGAAACTCTTGAACAAACTCTGCATGAAACAAGTAGTTTTTGGACTGAAAATACAGCATCTTTACAACCATGAAACTGCCTCTGAGTGGGTTTCTTGAGCCTGGTCTCACACCGGTTAAAATCTTAGAAATGCAACAGCAATGGTGTTTTGATGTGTTTAAGGCGTTGAATTGAGACAAATCACACTGGACCTGCAGGCGTATGAAACAATGTCTAAAATGCCCCCTGGGAAGGATTACCTATCTCTATGGAGACACCAAGTTCCTGTTTAATGATGTGTCAAAGCATGAAAGCTTGACCCCTCATAGCTGAAGCTTCCCAAGCAAAACTTTCTCCTCTATACTGATGACACAAATGGACAACAGGCATGACCTACCTGCCTACCTTTTATTCAAAATTGTAAACATCCAATGTTTGGTCTATTAATTAGTTACATCATGCAAAGTGTTTTTCTGTTCATTCACTGTTAATACATCTTTGTGAATAAATGAATCATTTAACACAGTTAACACAGGGGGCTTTTTAGTTCAGTTGCATACTGTGATCTTCTGACCATAACTAGAAGTGCAATGATTGGTCCATTAATCGATTAGTTAATAGACAGAAAATAAATCAGCAACTGTTTTGATAATCAAATAATGGTTTTAGTCATTTTTAAAGCAAAACTTTGCTGGTTGCAGCTTCTCAGAAGGGAGGATTTGAAGCTTTTGTGTGTCATACGTGAGAGTAAACTGAATTTCTATTGATTTTGGACTGTTCAGATAAAACAAGACATCTGAAGACGTCACCATGAACTCGAAGAAATTATGATTGGAGTTTTTTTTTGTGGCTATTTTCTGACATTTTATAGACAAAACCATTAAATGATTAATAAAGAAAATAATCAATAGATAATAATGAAAATAATAGTTTGTTGCAACCCTAAGCATAACAGCATCATTTACGGTTTTGAACTCAGAGGTTTTAAAGTTTCTGGAAAAATTTAGAGTGGAAATTAACAAGAAAATATTTTAATTTAAAAGAAAATATCTTCAATAATGTTTTAAACTTTAGAGAAAACTGCCCTCTTATATCAAACTCTAAGAGCAGCCAGCAGGCCCCTGGGGAAACTGTTATGCTGTTGGATATAAAGTATGATATGATCACTCGAGTGCATACACCCTCTCCCTCCCAGTGGGAATATCACTATAAACATTAGGCCTATAGGCCATAGTGATTATTGGACCGCGCTGTGTAATGGTTGTTCTAAAGTGGTAAAAAAGTTGGATGTGTTGAGTTTTAAATGAGACACCACAGGCAGGGATTACTTTCCATCACACTAAATATAGCCTAAACACCTCCTGTCCTGCTGTCCGTATGTTTACATACCGCTACTTGTAATTTTCAGACAAAGGGGGTGGGGGTAGGGAGGGGGTCACAGACAGCTGACGCACAGGAGCGCTGCGCGTTTCGGTGCGCATCTTCATTCCCGGCTGCAGGAGGAAAGGTGCGCACAGTGTCTATCCCATCCTCGGATACACGTCTTCCACTCGACTCGTGTCTGATATAAGCGACGTCCTCTCACAGCATCGGATTTTGTACATTACAACTTCCCGCAGCTTCAGTCACCTTAAATTCGGTGCGCAACAGCTGAAGAAAGAGTGAATTTATTGCTAATGCAAGACTTTTTGAGACATCAGAGACAGAGGACCAGCTCAGCTCTCTCATTAAATACAAACTCAAACTCCTATGAAGATTATGGATGCACTCACAGAAAATCTGCATGGCATTATTAAACTAGGAGCAGCCGACTGATGAAGTTTAAGAGCACTTCTCATCCGTGTGAAGTTCTTTTTGTTCCCCGATGATGGACGGCGGACAATCGTCAAGGACTTTCACACCTGATTGTGCAGCCTTAGCCAATACATGAAAGGAAGAAACACGTTTTTTCTGATGAAATCTCGGGGCTTATCAGACTGCAGCAGGGCTATGGGGATCAGAAATGGGACAAAAATCCACTCCAAACCCATCTCTAGAATATACTTCATTTTTATTTTACTCCTGCTTATTTTCACACCAAGAGTGGATTCATCGTGGTGGTGAGTGAGACCTTTAAAAGTGCATTTCGTGACGTTCAGATCCGTTTAAGAACAATCACTTTTAATCAGTCGATTAGATAAACATCTGTAAAACTAATATGTGAAGTTAAAGATGCAGGTTCTGCAGACGTTCTGATGCACATGACAACAACAAAATGTTTGCAACTCAGTATACACACCTTTTAATATGTCTGTTTCAACCTGGGTATCTTTAATTTTTGTGTATTACCACTATAAATCTAGTTGGGATTCTCTCTCATGCACGAAGATGGGAAAAGGTCTTGAAAAAAGGCAAAAGAGCTCCATACATAACTTCCAAATGCTTATTTGACAAAATGTAATCCAAAACTTTTATTATAATGAGGTCACTCTGTCGCTTTTTTGCCAACCTATCAAAAAAAAAAAAAAAATCAACTAATGAAATATCTTGTCAAAAAAAAAATGGTGAAAATTGAACACTTTCATCTTAGTTTGCCTCTGCATGGGAATTTTCTGAGTGTGTGTTGATGTTTTTTTTCTTTTGTTTTTTTTAAAACGTCAATGCAAAGTGAGATGTTCAGCACAGCAATGTGTGTCATGTGTTTATGAAGATTAATGGTGTTAGGGGGAATCTCCCCTATCCATCCATCTTGCCCAGAGTAAGTGGCAGGTGCAGGCGCTGGTGCATGAATAAATGCCCCTTGATGATTTCTCTTGAGGTTTTAAACGCCCAGAGGAGGGTGAAAAAAAAAAAAATAGGCAAGAGGGTTAACACCCCCCCTTATCCCACCAACCTGAAATAGTTGTTCTCATGTGTCAGGTCTGACTAACAGAAAATATATAGGATGTGTATTTAGCGAATAAATAGTTTCTCCCTTTATCTTTGAATGATAGCTTTGCACCATATAACAATCCGCATCTGTTTTACAGATGGATTTAGATTAAAAATGCAGCCTTTGTAAATAATATTATGAATAGTAATTTCCCAGGAGAGTCAAAAGCATATATTATCCTATTTGCTGTTCTGTAATCCCTTTGCTGCCTTACGCAAATACATTATGAATAAACTGAGAAATAAAGCTGAGAAATTCCAGAGAAAGAGAGAGACATGCAGAGAGGGAGAGGCTTGGAAGCTGTGTGTCCAGATGATTAATACTTATTTAATCCTGGTTTGTATTGTTAAGGCCTATTTTTAACTATTGCAATCATTTAGATGAGCACCATGTGTCTTGCTGCACAGGACCCCCTTCACTCTCTCTATGTGTGTGTCCTCTTGGAGACAGTCAGGGGTCTTTTGGCACAGCCGATATGTACAACACACAATAAACACAAGTAGTGCTTCTGCTCTGCTTTACTGCTCAGGCAGATAGTCGCGGTTAGGACGGACTGGGACAGCCATAACGGGAGTGGAAACTGCCTGCTACGTCTGTTTCTGTCTCGGTGGCCAGGCGACACAAATGTGCCTGCGATTAGGGACTATAATGATATCCGGATGGAGAGTGGAGCATGCAGGCTTAAAGAGGGAGGAAGGAGGGGGTGTACGCCATCATATGGTTGATCTGTGAGGCTGGGAGGGAAAGGCCTGAGCGCCAGAGTTTGAGCAGTCACTTGTACTGTAGATGACTGTCCTCATGTCCTGTTGATAAGAGGCCCCCCAGTGTCACAATACCACCAGCATGTGATCCGCTCTTTTAAGAGTTGCTACAAAGTAAGGGATTATGCCTGAATAGAGCAGGAAGCAAAGGCCTGTCACAGGGAAAGAGGTGCTTTTCACTGAACGTGAGGAATTTAATAATCTCTTCTACATCCTGAATATCTGATTCTCAAGTAGATGAGTGGTGTGAGATGTGAAGACAAATAAGCACACCAATAGGAATCCACTCAATAATCTAGACTTCAAGGAAAAGTTTGACATTTTGGGAAATATGCTTATTTGTTTTCTTCCTACAAGTTAGATAAGAAAATTGATACCATTTTCATGTCTGCATGCTAAATATGAAGCTACTGTCAGCAGCTGGCTAACTTAGCTTAGCACAAAAACCTGAAACAGGGGAAAACAGCTAGCCAGCTTCTGTCCAAAGATAACAAAATCCACCTACCAGCACCTCTATGGCTGACAAATTAACATGATACATTTCATTTGTTAAATCCATACAAAAAAAGGAGTGTAAAAACAACTTGCCATTTTATGGGGTGGAGGTTACTATTTCTTGGTCAGGACCACTGGAGTCTCTGCTGGTAGCCTGGTAACTACTCAGAGCCAAGAAAAAGTTTGGCACATAACCTCTTGTACTATGCAATTTGTCATTTTTACACTTCATTTTTTGTAAGCATAACATAAACGAGATAGGCTTTAATTAGCGACCATTTGAATGAGCATATTTCCCAAAATGTCAAATGTCCCCAAACATTTCCTTTAAAGGGGTACTCCAGTGATTTAGTACAGTCTGGCATTTCCATAAAGTTTGGGGATTTTTGAGAGAGAGATTTAAAAAAAATAATGGTCAAAATCAAAGCAGTAGAGGCTGAGATATTTTTAGTCCACAGAATGCACCAAATACATAATGTCTTATGTTAGACCCTCCCGGTCTGCTAAAAATCCATGTTTATCTCCACACCCCCAGTTTCTGACACAGACTTTCTGTTATAAATTTTTATTCCCCAAATACTGCGTTCACATCATATCATTCAGCCTGAATTTACGAGCAGCAAAGTGGGGAAAAACATCACATTAACCCCCAACATGTAGTTTCGAGTCAGACGTTTCAGAAATATCTGGCAGGTATGATAGAGTCAAGAAACCTATGGCAAAATGACTAGAAAACCACCATCGCTGACAGATAAAACAAAAATAAAATTGAATATTAACACTAATACAATTGATTCAGCTAATTTAAAATGATGTATACACAGTTTGGTTGTATCTGGTTTTACTTGTTGTGAACATATGACACAGAAAAGTAGTTAATTTAGGCTGTTTATTGGTGTGACTACAAAGTTAGTAGAAGGGGATAACCAGCTTGGAATAATGCTTGAATACTCTCAAAGTGAAATTACTTGCAGTTTTACCATTCTTTCCATTCTCCCAACATTTTAGCACAAGATTAATAACCCTGATGACATCATTGTGACATCTTCAAGGGGTTATTTTCTCAGACTTGACAAAGTTTCTCCAGAGCCAATATATAACTTTTACACAGACTAGGCAGTAGTCATAGTAAGTAGTAGTAGTAGAGTAAAATGACCTTTATATGTATTATGTATTATAAACACTGTTTGTTGGATCTGCAGGTACATTGGAGCGCTGGGTGCCCGGGTGATCTGCGACAACATTCCCGGCCTGGTGAACAAGCAGCGGCAGCTCTGCCAGCGGCACCCAGACTTGATGCAGTCCATCAGGGAGGGAGCCAAAGAGTGGTTCAGAGAGTGTCAGCACCAGTTTAGACACCACCGCTGGAACTGCAGCACGCTGGAGCGGGACCACACTGTGTTTGGCAGGGTGATGCAGGGTGAGTCTGCACATGTGCGACTGGGATCTCTATCTGTGTGGTTCTTTGCGTGTGCGTGACAGCGGTTGTTTATGCCCGTGACACTTGAGTTAATCATCCTCGTAAATGTCTCTTCTGTTAGCAGATGAGCACAGAATTAATAGGTGTTGTATTAATTCAACTTTGCCCTGGCATACAAACAGAAAGAGAAAGTGTTGTGTTTTTTTTTTTAACCTTCTCTGGAATGAAGGAAGATTGGGAAAGTAGATGTTCCCCGAAAACAAGTAGCAGATCGAGAGATCCACACTGGTGATGTATAAACAGTAATAGGAGATGTAAATATTTGGGTAGATGTTTCTGGCAGCCAGACAAAGCTTTACTCCCTGACATATCGCCTGTGTTCTGCTTCATTGCGTGAGCAGGAATGAGGACGGGAGGTGGGTGGGAAAGCCAGACCAAATAACCCCCAAAATCTCCTCTACTCTGAAATGAAAACACAGCCCAGTGACTGAGAAAGCTGCCATCTGTGCAAATTAAAAGGTGAAAGAAGAGTCTGGACTGTGATGTTATAGCTGACATGCTGCTAACTCTGTCTGGACCATCCACCATAAATGGACTGATTTCTGTGCTCCTGCTGTCTGGAATATACTTGAGAAAGTCTGCTTTACTGAATGGTAACACTGTGAATGTAGGCACTAAAAGAACAGCTTGAATCTCACCAAAGAAAGCAACAAAACCATTTGTGGTGTGGTGTTAGCCAACAATCACAACACCGTCATATATCAAAAGTAAATAATCTTCCATGCCTAAAGTAATACATTATTTTCTGATGATGTAATTCTAACACCTCTCTTTCCTATCTGCCCAGGCAGCAGAGAAGCAGCATTTGTGTATGCCATCTCCTCAGCTGGAGTGGTCTATGCCATCACCAGGGCCTGCAGTCAGGGGGAGCTTAAGATCTGCAACTGCGACGGCCACAAGCGTGGGCAACACAGAGACAGCGAGGGCAGTTTTGACTGGGGTGGATGCAGTGACAACATCGACTACGGCATAAAGTTTGCTAGAAAGTTCATAGATGCTCAGGAGAAGATGGTGAAGGATGCTCGTGCGGTGATGAACCTGCACAACAACCAGTGCGGTCGGACGGTGAGCAGCAGCTTTACTGTTAACACTTGAGCTGTAGCAGCACTCTATGCTACAGTTTGGAGATAATTTTCTAGACTGTTAAGTAATGAAGTAGTAAACCTACTTCCTACTATGAGAGACTACAAGGCAAAAACTGATCTTTTTTTTTACAATGCATGTACATGACTAGTAGAAATGCTGTGCTGTGTAGCTGTATTCAGAGAAAAAAAAACACTGAAAATAACTTTTATTGAGTAGACACTATCAATTATTTACCATTTAAATTGAACAGAAAACATATTTAAAATATCTCAATTAGGGTTGAGTGATATGGAAATGTTATATTATTTTCTCAATCAATTGACTCATTGTTTAGTCTATAAAATGTCAGAAAGTAGTGAAAAATGCCAATAACAATTTTCTAAAGCCCATAGTGATGTCTTCAAATTGGTTGTTTGGTCTGACCAAGAGCCTAAACCCCAAAGATATCAATTTGCTATCACATAAGACAGAGAAAAGCAGTAAATTCTAACATTTGAGAATCTGAAACAATGTTTGTCATCTTTACTTGAATCAATAAATTATCAAAATAGCAATCGTCTAATCAATTAAAAAACTGTTTGTTACATATATTTCAATTGCATGTGCACAAAATTCATCATGGTGAAAAAATGTTATCCATATTGCCTACTACTAATCTCTGTGCTGTGCTGTTCCTGAGGTACTGACTTGAATCGGCTTTTTGAAGAGTAAAATTAAGTCTAGGTTCTTATAAAGACAACCACCTACAAAATGAGATTAGACCTCCTGACAACATTCCTTTTTTATGAGTTTGCTTTGCTATCAGTAGATTTTATGTCCAATTTTGCATCAAAAAAAAAAGTCTCCAAAGTAACATTACTTGCAGTAAAATCTGGTCAGAGTGAAGAATACTTAGCTAACTGTGCTAGCAGGGCTGATCACACCTACATCATGCCACGGGCAACATCACAGCCTTAACACCCTGTCACCTTTGACCTCTGCTCTAGGCAGTGAAGCGCTTTATGAAGCTGGAGTGCAAGTGTCACGGGGTCAGTGGCTCCTGTTCTCTGAGGACCTGTTGGCTGGCTATGTCTGACTTCAGGCGAACGGGAGACTACCTTCGCAAGAAGTACAAGACGGCCATCGAGGTGACCATGAACCAGGACGGGACAGGTTTTATGGTGGCCGACAGGGACTTCAAGGGAAGCACCAAGAATGAGTTGGTGTATGTCGAGAACTCGCCAGATTACTGTCTCATGGACCGTGCAGCAGGTGAGTGAATGAGGAATGAAGTTGTCGCCACTGATAAGTATGATTATGTCTGTAAAAAAGGGTGAAAATAGAAGCATTTGTATAGATACTTCAGGTGCACATGAATAAAAAGAGGGGCATAAAGTATAGAAGACAAACAGTGTGTGGCTGTAATTTTACATGATATGTAAGATATTCTTAGCTCAGTGTTGTTTTTCACATTTGAATCATTATCTTGTGTAAGGGTTAGTTCGTCCAAATCGCCCAAACAAAAACATTTTCCTTCTGGTATGTAACTACGCCAAAACCTTTGAGATATTTTGGAGTTAAAAAATCCAATAAATACATATAAGCCAGTATTGATTTCATTGCATTAACACATAACATTTATTTTTAGATAGGGAACCATTGAATATTGAAAATTTTCTTATGTTACTGAACATCACCAAAACGTTGTTAATAAAGTGAGAATAAGTGATTGATGGTGTGCAGAATTTTTGGTCCTTTCACAGTCCCAGTTTACAATCGGACGCACTTGTCCACAAGATTTTCTGCAGTGCAAGAACTTTGTGTGTTACTACCATTCGTTTTCTTGTACTGAGCATTGCACAGTTTACAGTTGAAAAATAAATTTGTCAGTGCTCTCTGGTGGATAAACTACTGTATGTTATATCTTTACTGTCTCTAAATTTCCATTTTGGTTCAGCAATGTTTTGTTGCCTATTAGCCAACATATATGGCAATATTTATCTGCAGTAAACCAGTATCATCCAATATATATCACCCAGGTTCTACTTTTTCCACTAGACTTCTGCCACCAACCCAATACATTATAGGTAATCAGCATTAAAAAATTACATTGGATAAACTCAACAACTATGTTTCTTAACTGCATGATGCCATGGTTACTTGATTACCTTGCTGTGAAAAAAAATCATTGAAAATTGTTTTCTACTTATTGTACAGTATGTGGAATATTTTGAGATATCAGCAAAGCATCTTCAATCTACATTCTGAGATTCAGTGAAGCACTCTTGAGTTTTTTTTATAGGATTTTAATTATTTTAATTTATTTTTAATTTATTTTAATCATTTTAATTTTAATTCATAGTAAAATTGAGCAGATTCTTTTGAGACAACACAAACAGGTGGTTGATCCCATGTCAGTTCTGAGAAATCTATGAGAATCAGACACTCGTCCATTGAGGGTTTGCATTCCTTCACAGCTTAAAGTTCAATGATTTGACCTTTAACATCTCCTTTAATTCCTAGTGTTTGCTTTGCCTTGTTAAGCTCTGTCTCTCTCCTCCAACCCAGCCCCTTCAATGGAGCATGAAGGAGTTCACTAACTCACTGTTAATAGGTTAGTTAAAGAGATAGCATAGTGTATGTGTGGGGGGAACATCATGGTACTACCTTAAGAGATTTTTCCACCCCTTCATACAGTTACCTTGGTTGCAGGTTGATCTGAGGTATAATGAAGGTGTGTTCACTCAGAAGGACAGGCTGTCTTTCCTTGTTAAAAGGTGATCTTAAAAAGGAGCTTATGACCCTCCTCACCGCTAATCTCTATTGTATAGGAATTCACAGCCTAAGGATACATGCAGGCTTATTTTTCAAATCCTTCCTTTGGTCAGTATTAAGCTCCACTCCCTGGAGCCTGAGGGGAATATCTCCTCTTATCCTTTTCTCTTTACTTCAGGGATGCTCTGTTATTAGACGTGGCATCTGATCTTAGGCTTAGATTTTACACCTGAGTACATGAACACCTTTGTGTTTGGGTCTGAGACTATTCTGTCGACCTGTCTGGAAGCCTATACTCCGATGAACAATGTGGGAAAAGTGATATTTCACTTTGGAAAAAGAGTTTCAGTTTTCAGCATCAACATCCTCACTGGTGTTCAGAGGTGCCAACTGTTCTGTAGCTGTTCTGGACATCTATGTCATCACTGGTGGTTTTCCAAGATGTAATTAAGTTGAGCTGATATCTGATGATGTCAAATAGGTAGCCAACCATTGAAGAATACAGTTATTGTACTGAATGGTCAACAGAAAGGGTACATACATGTCCTTCCAACTTCAAAAGTAGAAGTGAGATTACTTTAGCTGCAGCAATCAATATTTTTAAGTTAACAATTGATCAAATGATGATAATTTACTGTACGTTTTATGTAAAAAGGGTTGGTGCAAAGAATTACCACCCATCTCTGCTTTCATCATGCTTCTTTCCAGTGAAAAAAATCACTTTACACTACCTGCCGAGCACATTAACGATAGACCAAGTTAGCAACTAGCTGGTAAACACAGTTGCATAAGCACCTCAGGAGTTGGTAGAGAGCAATACAAAGCTAAACATAGAGTGACTATTGGACTTAAATTTGTCAAGTTGCCAGAAACAAGACTCCAAATGAATGCTAATGGCGCTCCGTGTCTGCTGGGTGTCAAAATAGCAGTAGGAGTATTGAAAATGAGACATCATCTTTATATGTCAGCAGGACTTTGAGCTTTGAGCAGGGACAGAAACACGCATCAAGCAACACTGTACTTCCATTCAAATTTGATGGAGAAATCTATATGTGTCACCGTCTAGTCTACCCTTTAGATTCTTTAGGCTCATTGCATTGGTTATATATAATCCAATTTTTACACTTTTACACCACACCTACAATTAGGCTATGCTTCAAAATTCCATCTTTGAATTTGAATTCTATCAGTAAAGACATTTTTTTCTGTTCACAAAAAAGAAAATGATAAGGGTGATATGTTTTTGTGAAAAAACATGTCACCCTATTTAATGTAAAAGTGATTTGTAAGATATCATGTCATTATGCTTCATTATTCATTATGCTAGAAGAAAAATCATGATTTTCTCTGTAACTATTTCATTTCTTCTCATTTCTTCTCTTTACAGGCTCCTTGGGCACAGCAGGCAGGGTGTGCAACAAGTCCTCTAGAGGCACCGATGGCTGTGAGGTCATGTGCTGTGGGCGGGGCTACGACACCATGCGCGTCAAACGTGTCACCAAGTGTGAGTGCAAGTTCAAGTGGTGCTGCGCCGTGGAGTGCAAAGACTGCGAGGACGTGGTGGACGTACACACCTGCAAGCCCCACAAGCGACCCGATTGGCTGGACCAAACCTAACAAGGAGACCCGACCAATCACAACCACTGATTCATTAACATGTGCGCTACTGGCTGCATTGTATTATGGGATATATAATTGGGATCTCTTAACAGTAATACCTCTGGCTTTTGATCCTTTCACACTTCCTGAAGCAGAGACTTCACAGACTTTTATTGAATGATGCTAAACTGGAAAATAAGCCCAGTTACTGATCATGCGCTGCTTTAGTATGTGTTTCTAAAAACAATTTATTGAGCTTTTTTAAAAACAAAGTTTGAATCTTTGATACAAAATGGCTGAATATTATATTATTCTGTTGTAAATGCACCCCTGGTTGACACAGAGATATGAGTTTATGTCTGTTTTATCGTATGTAAAGAGAGTGAGAGTACATGACTTAGCTTAAATTGATAATAATAATGACAATAAAGTAATATTTAGCCAAAAGAGAGAGAGGTAAAGGAAGAAAGATCAAGAGATCTTTTGAGATATTGTAAAAAACACTGACATGGTACCGTTTAAAATGACAAATGACATCATTGTATGGTACTGCAATATAGCATTTAAAATACAACAGACAGCTGCTGCAAATGAGTGCAACTGTAACAAACTAACAAAAAGTCTGGAAGGAGCTTATGAAATAATTCTTACACATTGAAAGTCAGAAAATCACACTGTGATCCAATCCAAAGGAACCATTAAGAGCTGAACAAGCAAGGACTTATGGTTCAAGAGGCAGCACATCAGCCGCAGAATTGGATTTTGGCAGCCCTCTGTAGAAAAAGGACACAGAAAAAGCAAAGTTTGATGTAGACTTTGGACAGTATTTGTTCTCACACATTAGGGTTGCGTTGCCTTATTGAAAACGTATTAATTTCTACCTCTGGTTCT
This sequence comes from Thunnus thynnus, assembly GCF_963924715.1. Lineage (NCBI taxonomy): Eukaryota > Metazoa > Chordata > Actinopteri > Scombriformes > Scombridae > Thunnus > Thunnus thynnus. The sequence goes on along the minus strand of NC_089520.1, from coordinate 13,962,048 downwards.
TTGTGCTACACAGACAGCTTCAAGCAGCTTTGAAACTGCCCTTGTTCAAAGGCAACAGCAGTGCATAAAAAATGCAACCCCCCCAATTTCATTTCAATTAGGCCATTATGTTGATGCAGTTGGGGTGCCATGATAGAACGCTTCAGCAAAAAAATGCAAGACTGTCTGGCAAAAAAGTTGGTAAAAAGATGGTAATCAGATTTACCAAATATTCTTGGCAGATTACTTTGTATGTGAATGGCAAAATCCTACTGTTTACCTGGTGATTGTTGCGATGAAGGATAAAATTCCACCATGATAACTTTCCAGAGTTGTAAAATCCTATAATTTTGTGTGTGATAAGCCTTCAAATTAATGGATGTATAATTCAAACTGGCCCTCCTGGATCTTACATCATCGTCTCACTTTAAAAGATACGCCCCCATCATCACCATTTTTTTTTAACCCAGAGCTGTTTTCAGTCTGAACGCCCCGTCAAGCTGGAATTATGCGTCTTCAAAGATACACCTAACAAGGGGAGGGGTGTTGTTATGGATAAGACACAGAGGCTCTTGTCGGGAGGTGTTTCGAAACAGAGACCAAAAAAAAAAGTAAACATCATTCTTGTTGTACGTAGTATGAATAAACTTCCGAGCAAACATCTTCCAGCCACCCCCATGCACATTCGCCTACATGCAGCACAGAGAACTGAGCATTAGCTGCCTTTGCTGCTCAGTGCTTGCATCCATTGTTGTCAAGATTTGGCAAATGCTACTTTTGGTTACAGTTGTTTCTTAATCTTCATCCACGCTTAATGTCTCTAGTTTGGCAGCAGTGATTTCTTTTTTTGTTTAATCCTACAATACTTGTTAATGTTTGTCTTTCCTCACCAGTATAATAGCCTCTAAAACAAACAGAACCAGCATAAAGGCTGTACAGTTTATCAAGTGTTTCCTCTTTGTTTCTGTAAAAATATTGTAGATGCTGTTCAAATAATGGAAAGTCAGTTTTTGAAGCTGTCGATTATTGATGGTGAGACTCATTTAGTTATTTTAAGATGATATTGGACTGATCACTGTCTAGGAGCTGTATGCTCAGATAAATGTGACTTCTTTCTTCTGCAGGCTGCTGGGTCTTAATGGTAAAACTGGTCAATTTCATTGTTCTTAAATAACAATAAGTTGTGATGAAGGCTCATCAGTACCGCATTCTGGTACACAAAAAAAATCCATGGATCTCTTTCTTAACTAACTGTGATGCTTCTGCCCTCAAAATAGAGAGCCTCATATTTTACATTAAAATCCTCACAAGCAGTTATACGCTGCAGTATTTTCATAGATCCTCACAAAAACTGAACAGCAAGATATGCAAGCTGAAGATCCTAATTGTGTATGCCTCTCAGTGGTGGACTGTATCTTTTTTTAAGATTTTAAGAGCATTTCTCATCACTCACTTCAAAGGCCAGCACAGCATGTTTCTTCTGTCATCATATTGTGACAGAACATTTTTACAATGCAATCTTATGCAACTGTGCTTTTCAGTCCTTTGTGCACATATTCTCTGGCTCTGACTGGTTTGTGAGAACTTAAGTATTTCATGAAACCAGGCCAAGACGTTGCAAAAAGAGCAATGAAGTAGCTACGGACCCTGAATTTGACTTTTCAACATCTGGTTATGCAGCCAGACATCATGTTGGGCCATTTGAGACACAACCCTCAGAGGGATTTATAGATCTAAATGAAGCTGACAACAAGCTGTGGATGCTATGAGTCAACAGATTTTTTCAAGTCCATGTAATGAGGAGGAGAGCCAAAGTAAAGTGCTTTGAACAAGGCCAAATGACACACCGTGTCAAACGTTCACAAGTCAAAAGTTAATTGCAAACAAAAGAGCCTGTTTTGAATGTAAATTAAGAGTATGTTGGCTTTGTTTTTCTTAAAGATTAGAAAGGTGAGAGCTGTTCATACACAGAGGGGGCCTCAAAAAATTCATTCTTCTATTCCCCAGTTTTACTGAGTGTAATAAAGCACAACAACCATGATTTCAGTCTGTTATAAAATTAAACATCTTATGCCGAAGCCCACACTGAAAACAACCGGGTCTGCACAGTCCTGTACCATGGATTTTGATTGATTGAGGGTAAATATTGTAGCTACTTCAGTTGGTTTGGATCTAGTCACCACTTAGACTTTAAATTTTTTAGATGAAGCCAACAAAATAAGTATTTATACCCGGATACAATACAGATTTAACAAGAAGTTTTGTCTGTTCAATAAATTAAGACTGGGGCCACATTTTTACATCCAAGTCAAACATTTAGTCAGTAAGGGTTTGGTGCAACAGTGTCCCGGTGTGTGTTACTGTCTAGGGAGGTATTTTCACCTTGGAAATGCAGGACCCAAAATACCTTACTGGTTCTAAATTAAACCTTGTTGATCCACCCTCTGTCACTCCCATTAGAGGTCTTCCGTTCTCTGGCAGCTTATATGGTCTCCTATGCTTTAGCCCTGATTCAGTTATGGTATGGAAAGGATAATGCATCCGCCCATGTTGGTGTTTTAAAGTTCAGTCAGTTCAATGTCAGGTATATTTTCCAGTAACGTAACAGGACTGGCAGATGGTGGCCTTGGATAGCAACACGGAATACAGGTACATCACAAAATATCACCAAAAAAGATTTACTTCAGTATCTGAAGCATAATGACTTGTTGTTCACAGAGAGTAGATTAGTAACACTTTGCTGATCTTTAAATCTGTCATAGTATCCGTGCCGCTTTGTCCTCCATGATGTGTGATCCAGTTGAAGTCTGTAAAAATAACAAGAGTGGCATCGCAGGCATTCTCTGTCATCATAGTGATATCAAATGGGCATCTCAATTTAACAACATTTCAGGGCTAAAATTGGCCCAGGGGGAGAGACTAACAGTGTGGTCCACATGGATGTTTCACATTCAAGGAGACCAGAGGAGGGAAATGTTGTAATGAGTCAAAAATGATTCGCTGATGTGTCAGCTTCATACTAAACATGTTTAATTTTCTCCTTGAACTTGTCTAACTAGTCCTCCAGTCCAAAACACTCTTCCGCAACCAATCATATGATTAATATCTATGACGTGCAGCGGTATGGGAAATATGTTGATATGTATACATTGTGAAATCGTTTGCTCTCTGGACTGTTTAGGAATAGTGTTGAAAATCTTTGGCAAAATGTCCCAGTAGTTTCACTGTTATTCTTGGAAGTGAAGATGGCCCTTATGACCCTATCAGCAGTAATTATGAGCTTTATGTAGACATGCAATTGGACATGACTAGCCGCTATAGTATAGTGTATTTATTGTCCATGCCAGATGACATCATTGGGAGAAAAGAGTAAAATACAGATATAAATCTCACATATAGTGTGTTTTTGTAGATAGAGGAAAAGACTCCCAGAAACTAAAAGATTATAAGATGTAAATGATCTTTATCAGTGTAACCCCAATCTAGTTGACCCCCATAGCTGCAGTGACATACAATAAATGAGCATATTGGGGTTCAGTGTGTTTCTCAAGTTTACTTCAGGCACATGGTGACTGATGCACATTGGATGTTTCTCAAATGTATAATCCTTCAGTTCATTCAGCCAATTTATACCACTACACTTTATGTAGGCCAAATATCTCTGTCCTTGTCACTCCCGACAAACATACAGAGAGCTCCACATAGCAGAGATCGGGGAGTGATGATAAAATGTTCCCCCTAAAAGCCACATTAAATACAGAGGCCAACACCAGGCATTCAGCACCAGCTGCTGCGTGGCTACTTTCCTGGTAAGCACCTCCAGACAACGAAGGGAGCATGAGTAAGTAAAGGAGAAAATCCAACAGCTATTCACCAGTAGATTAAAACAGGCTGAGATCCTTCAGCTATGCAGCAGATAATTATGAACTTACTCATTAAACTCACAAAATAATTCATGGCTTGAGTAGACAATGTCCTCTTATGAAATGTCAAACACAAAGATGAGCACCAGAAAAGATTCAGTACTTGAAAACAATAGAATAAAAGCTCAACAGTTTAGCTGAAAGTATATGAAAACCAGTAATTAATTGAATTAGTTAATTAATTGAATAGTTGATCAACAGAAAATAAATCACCTACTTTCTGATTTTGATTAATCAATTTGAGTACTTTTAAGAAAAAAAAAACAAAGTTATCTAGTTCCAACTTCTTAAGTATGAACAGCAGTTCAGTGGTAGATTAAAACAGAAGGAGACACGTCAGCTATGTAGCAGATAATTATGAACTTACTCATATTAAACTCACAAAAAAACAAACGGCTTGAGAAGACAATGTCCTCTTATGAAATGTCAGACACAATGACAAACAGCAGAAAAATTCAGTACTTAAAGGTTGACAATGAGTGTAGCTGAGGGTAGCAGCAGTGTGAACAATACAACAGGAACTCAGCAGTTTAGCTGTAAGTATATTAAAACAGTAAAGGATCCTGTCACATACTGCTTTGAATTGAAATATTGTGGCTATGTTATAGGGCTGGGCAATATAGCGATATTATATCAACATCGTGATATGAAACTAGATATCATCTTAGATTTTGGATATTGTAATATCGTGATATGGCATAAGTGTTGTCTTTTCCTGGTTTTAATGGCTACATTACAGTAAAGTGATGTAATTTTCTGAACTTACCAGACTGTTCTAGCTGTTCTATTATTTGCCTTTATCCATTTAGTCATTATATCCACATTACTGATGACTAATTATCAAAATGTGTAAATATGTTTTGAAAGCACCAATAGTCATCCATACAATATTGCCTAAATATCGATATCGAGGTATTTGGTCAAAAATATTGTGATATTTGATTTTGTCCATATCGCCCAGCCCTACTATGTTATATGACAAAAGCCATGTTGAGTTCACTATGAAGCCAATATTAGATGGGAACAATTATGTGAATTGGCAGAGTGCAGAGTCATGTTTATCTCCCTGAAGCCAACATACAATATTGAACTCTACTATTGACTTTGACTTTGTTTACAGGGGCACAAAAAGGAAACCACCCAAACAACAGCAGCTAGGTCAGGAAATATGCCACAAAACCATTTTAGCCCTTAACACTCAAAATACTTTTATTTCACGACTACAAAATGAAAGCATCATAACTCAGTGTGCCAAACAACAACCAAAACGATGCCTGGCACTAAGAAACTGTTCATAATCAGGAATGCAGGAAAGCAACAGGACAGCCAGCAGCATCAGCAGTGTCAGGCAGTGTCAAGTCATTAATGATAAGCATTTTAGCAAAAGTAGAAAGCATTTACTTTGTTGAAGGGAGGCAGTCTCTGTGGAAAATGTAACCTTTGGGAAGAGTCTTCTGGTCCCCATACTGTAGCTAACACCGTGACAGGAAAATGACTTCTGGCTTGAAATTGGGGGCGTTTGAGGCCGACATATTTGATTGATAAATTGAGTAGTTGGCATCCAGCAGGAGCAGCAGGATAAGACAGGATAATTAAGCTATATAACTACATCAAAACAGTGTAACAGTGTAGCATAGGGCACAGACAGTTTAAATACCCTGCCTTTTTGAAAAGGCTGTGTTGGATATGTGTTGCAGCATGTCACATCTGAGTGTAGCAGTGCAACAGTGGCAGAGGAAGTACAGAAATCTTTTACTTATGTTAAAATAGCAATACCACAATGAAAAAAAGACTCCATTACAAGTAGAAGTCCTGCATTTAAAATCATACTTAAAGGTATACTATGCAGGATTTCAATGTATAGACTCGTACAAAAGTAATCCCTCTCAATCCACCAGAAGTGTGTGGTGGTGTATGTATCTGCAGAGACTCTGCCCTCTGCCTGTATTTTCTTATTACTTTGCTGTGTTCAGGACACTTCTGGGTGTCAACCTTTGGGCAGTAGGTGCGTAGCCCCTAGCCAGTAACACTGTGCAGGGTGTGAGGTTGGGACTCGTAGCGTAGCGACCACGTTACATCACTGTCTCTGTCTCTCTCCTCTTCTCCACTCTGCTCTCTGTCTCGGTGTCACGGATGTATAAAGAGCTGCAGGTCTGTGTGTCTGCTTGACTGAGGGCGGGGCTGAGCTACACACACACACAGAGCAGAGAGGCCACAGTGAACAGCTCTGCATTCACACAAAATCTGGCAATGCTGCACCTTCCTGCAAGGTTGCGCGGAAGTGTGGACGTGTTTATTTGTGCTTTACAACATAATGCCGTGAAACAATCAGAAAATAATGTTTTAGTTATGTGATTCACAGCTGTTCTTACCAGCACTGCTCCCTCTCTTCATTCTGTCTCTCTCTCTCTGGTCAAGTCGGGGAGGAGGGGCCAACTTTGAATGCTGTGTGTTTACAAACACCAACCGACAAATCCTACATAGTATACCTTTAAGTAAAGGTACATACTAAGTAGTGGTGGCAAAATATACTGTAAAGTACCCATTATGCAAACTGTCCCCATTTAGAGTGTTATATCAAAAATCTATTAATGGAATATTAATATTGATTTATTGACATGTACATGTAAGCAGCATTTTAAAGTTGTCAATGTGGACCTAATCTTAACAATCTATACTTTTGGGTAGTCTAATCTATAACAATGTTATTTTATAGTTATTTTATAAAGATGATCAAGATGATGTTTTACATATAAAATATTGATCTGAAAATAGCTTGTAACTATAGCTGTGTAATAAATGTAATGAAGTACAAGGTAAAATATTTTCCATACTTAGTTACATTCTGCCGCTGCAGTGCAGCCAGAGTAGTCTCTGTTGGGTTTTACTGTATCAGACATGATTGTCAGTTAGTGTGTGGGAGGAAGAGAAAAGGGCAGCAGTTTCAGTTTGTTGCCTGTCAGCTCACTTGGTGTTTTCATCAGGAAATAAAGTTGGTTTGGTTGGTTATTGTCATAATTCAAAAATATACAAACCTACCACATTTTACACAGCAAGTTCTTGGAAGGATCAATTTGTACACACTGAAACAGACCTATGGACACAGATCACACACCTGCCCATGTGAAAATTATGTTCTTTGATTTTCTGATTTTTAGTCTAACACATACTGTATGTGACCTTCAGGGACACACTTGACACAGATTGCAAGATCAAGAGTTTATTTATTCATCATGCTGGTGAGCTTACTGGATTGGCAGCAGGGTATTAGCACACAGAACCTCTAATTTAGTGGGTCACCTGTCAAGCATACATCTTTCCACTGAAGATTTTGTGGGACATCACATCAGCCATGGTCTGGTGTTTTCATGCAGAAAAGGTATGATGGACAGCATCCTGACAGCATGAGGAGATCAAATAAAAGTTCCTTACATTACCTGCCTTGTTCACATTTTTGTTGACGTCATGTTTATCCTTTATTTTCTTTCTACTCTTTCTTCTTTGCTCTGTTAGCCTGACTTTCAGACACTCCACCATGTAGGTCAGTGAGCAATACAAGTTTCAACATGCTGCATGAAACCACGCTCTGGCACTGAGAGCAAACACTTGAGCACCCATCAACAGCCCTCAACAGCGATTTTCATTACTGCTGCTCACTCACCACTTAAGCATGAGTGTATGGAGTATGATTATGGAGCCAGTGGTTCAACGGGGACATGCCATGTAAAAGCATCCGCTGATGGTGGCAGAGTGGTATAATCATAATGATGAGCATGATGGCTCTTAGCTTTATATAGTCCAGTAGCAGCAGCAGGGTGGCTGAGTAAGTAGTTTGCCCTTGAACAAGACACCGACTTCCTATCAATACTGAGGTGATTTTAAAAGATGAAGGGAAATAACATCCACCTTAGAAAAGTAATGTATTTAAATATATCTCATCTTTTATGCTGAAAATAGTTTGCTTTAGTGATTACCTGGAGAAATTGTTGTGGATTTATTGATCAGTGTCCAGTCTACACTACAACTGAAGCTAGGGCTTCAGTATCATTTATTAAATATCAATTAAAAATAACTAAAACAGTAAAATGAAGGACCTCCAGAACAACAAAAAAAAGAAAAGATTAATCACAGATGCAAGGAAATTTCACAGAAAATGTTATTTATTGAGTTTAGCTTTCAAACTCATCCAGGGGTAGTTACAGTTGTTCAAACATTCTCCTGTCTTCAGCATGTACTCTTACATTTAAGCTGCACACTCTATAATTAGAATTTTAACAGACATACATCACAAAATACTAAACAACCAGTTTTGAAATTTAGATTCAAAAACTGCCATTCAGGGTTACCCACAAAATAATCCAAATTTGCAGCATAACAACACATGTATGTGCCTTAACATCAACACCAGCTTAGCCTTTTCTACATTTGTACAAGCATGTTTGTAACTTGGCCTCTATATCTAGTTATGCTGATCATTGGACAATCAATACAACTTTTGAAGGCATCTATTTATCACATTCTATCCATCCAAATTGAACAAAGTTGCCACTAAACTTGACATCAATATTGTAGGTGTAATAAATGCCAAATGCCAAATTTCAGCCAAATGCCAATTTAGTTTGTGTGATGCACTAAGAAAGGCACTTTATCACAATTTTTTTGCAATCACATATGGAGTGAAGAGTTGTCAGTATAATGTACATCCTCAAGTATGAGATCTAGATTGCAGTAGTCACAAATAATGTAAGAACTATCAAGTAACATAACTTGACAAAAAATATCAAAATGTCCACCTCAGATGGTTTTAAACTGTAATAAAACCTGTTCATGTAATAAACTGTTGGACTAGTGCGACATCACAATGTTATTGTACTTAACTGTTGACGTATTTGTTTCCAATTATTACATTCTTTATAGTCTTACTGTATGTCTGTGGTGTTGGATAATCTGCATTTATATTACATTTACAGGCTTAATTACGATTTTTAACAAGGCACATTTGTTTCTGACGAGTTACACTCAGTTTTTACATTATATCACAACTAGGTGGTAGTGGTATCTCAGGGTGTTTAGTTTGATTAAACAGAGATTATATATTTCACAGAGGGGAATAAGTATCAGAATCAAACCAATTATGGCAAATTTTAGCAAAAGGAACAGACAAAGGCAGGGCAAGAGTACGTACTGAGTACTTTTGTACATCTTACTTGGCACAATGTGTCTGTAAATGTCTGTTAATTTTAATCACCAACTCCAAATGCTACTGAGCATACCTGCAGGCAGTGGCTAACTGAATATGCTTGGTGCATATGAGGGTTTGTCAGGGTTGATGTTCCTCACTAAAAAAACTCTAGGAAACTAGGAATTGCTGTAATCTTATGTATTACATTGACTATGTTGTGTGATTCTTGTTGGCCAGTTGACCGTCACTGTGACTTTTAACATTCTGCAGTGCAATCGTCAGAAATGAGCAATGCCACAAGAGGCCTTATGGTGACCAGTGATGATCCCATTTACATTTCGATGTTGCGGGGGTGGTGGTTGCCCCAGTGATATAGTGCTGAGGTGTCATGCCATGGTAACAACTGTTGAACTGCAGAGGCGTTGTATACACTGCAGGCACTCCGAGGCTGTAAATCACAGCTCTGTTTTTTAGTAGGTCTCACAGACTGTTAAATCTGCCCTGCTGCATGTCTGCAGGGCACAGAGGGTTGATATAGGACACATAGGTTCCCATCCCAAATACGGCATGGGATCTTTCTGATACAAATAAATAATTATGCGGAAAAAGTGAGGAATAGGATCATTTGTATCAGTAATATTCTAAAAGACAAATACTTCATGTACGTGTCTGTTTTTTTTGACAGTAACACACTACTAAAAACAAACTGACAAGACAATAATAAGAGGAGCTTTAAAATCATGCAGTTTTAGCTTTCTCTTGATTTAATTCATTATTGTGAATCAACAGAGGAGTACCTCTGAGAAATTATTAATTTTATTTTTGTACAAAATTCAGAGTCAAACCTTGTGGGATACTGAAACATTTTAAATTGCCCGTGACAAATGAATGGCCCTGTGAAATTGTTGCAAATGGTATTCACTAAATGTGTTCTTGGAAAAGTTACTGGCAGCTGGAACAGTGTGGGAGAGCATCTTAAGAGTGGTATTGCTGTGTTGATACTACCTCAGCCAACATAATCAGTAACAATGCAGCAAGTGGACAGTAATGCTGAAGACAGGAGAGCAAACACTTTTTGTCTGAGGGTTTGGAGTGGTATTGGTGTGTGTGTGTGTGTATGTGTGTATGTGTGTGTGTATGTGTGTGCAAGCATGAGATGGGGTCAGATCCGAGTCAGCTGGTGCCAAAAATTGGACGGCATGAAGCTTTCCATCTTGTCTGCTAAGAAACCCAGGGGTGCAAAGAGTGTGCTGAAGAACTGGAAGGGAGGAAAAGCAGAATAAGACTTCAGTTTCCCACTCTTAAATAATTTAAAGTATAACATTAAAAAAGATCTACTTCCCACGGCCACTATTTCACTAAAACATTATGGACAGTTTTATCCCAAAGCTTGAGATAAAACATTTCCTCACTCATAAAAAAGCTAATAAGAACTGAACATATTTATTCATGTAATCCAAAAGCTGTTTTGAGTACACTAAAGAGAAAATATCTTGTGAAAGCAACACTTTTTGTTTGTAAAAGAAGTGCTGACATCTTAATGTACTTTTCCAAAGTATCCGTGATTCAGTTGTCAACACACTTTTAAAAACATCAAATGAATCACGCTTTTTTTTCCTCAGTTACTTTCTGTTTCTCTTTTTGTCTCTAAACAGTGATACATGAGGTGAAAAGAAATAAGCCTGAAAAACTACAAAAGGCTGCTGATCATCACCCTTTTGTATGAATTAACAAGAGCAAAGACAGATATACTATATTTGTTTCTATAGTGATATGATACATTACTCTGAAATCATATAAAACAATAGAATAAATCAATAGCATTGCACTCATATCAAACCATTAATAAGAACTCTAAAGGCATGTGACTTGATGAGCTAAGTAGCCCTTGCACATCATATCCACTCCTGATCTAAACAAGATCTTATTAGAAAAGTAAGGTCAGATAAAATTACTAATGACTAAAAAGAGCTATAAATACAAGCAATTGTAGTTTTTATAATTTTTAATAAGCTCAACAAATACTCATCATATGTAAAATCTGAGGAGCAACTCAACTACTTATGGTTTTATGATCACCAGTAGGACATAAATCAACTGGGATTAAGGATATAGGATAAACAACATATTAGGTTTGTGTATAATAGAGCATTTAAAATGCATATGTCAGCGATTTAAAGGTGCAGTGTGTAGGATTTAGTGGCATCTAGTGGAACGGACTTAGCAGAAATGGAATATAATATTCATAAGTATGTTTTAATTAGTGTATAATCGCATGAAAATAAGAATCGTTGTGTTTTCGTTACTTTAGAATGAGCTCTTTCTGTCTACAAAGGGAGCGGGTGCTCTTCCATGGAGCCCGCCATGTTTCTACAGTAGCCAAAATTGGACAAACTGAACACTGACTCTATAGAGGGCCTTTCGTGTTTTTCACGAGTGTTGCCGCCACCGTAGGTTCTCCTACATGCTTGGAAGGGAAGGGTGAGGGGAGGGGTATTCAGTTAGTTGCAATCTATAAGCTTACCGCCAGATGCCATGAAATCCTACACACTGGACGTTTAAGGTAGGTACTAAAAGTAAGATGTCCTCTAAAACATTACAATATGGCTTCACTCTGAAACTACTTGAGGGGTGCTTGATACACTTGACACTTTAATAGTCCCATAAGTGGACCTATACTTCTCTAATCCCATTTAATATATGAAACAAATCCAACTACTATACTATACATGTCTGTTATCCATAAATAAAGGAAAGGCAGACTGCCACCATCATCACCACAGTCTTGCATTGCTCAGGTCTTCATATCAAGAGCAGCAGACTCAGAAAAATCTGTTTTTCCTCAGAAGGCAGTTAGGACCTCTGTGTTCCTCCCTCAATGGTTTTCATGCACTCCATCTGAACATTACACAAACCAGGCTCGCCGACCCTGCTGTAAAAATCCTATCTGCACCCAATCTTTCTCATAACAAAAGAAGAGCACTAGATGTTCTCTGTGGCCTTGTTTTTGCTACATTCTGCAAGTCTACGTAAAGGCAGGCCCTAATAAACAGGGTGACCATAAACAAAGGATTAGCCAAAGTAAAGAGCTTGCCAAACTGGCTAAAACAGACAATACAAACAGTAAAAGGAAGTCATGCATTCGTGGCTCTATGCTACACTGTTGTGTTTTCTATGGCCATAAGATTGCATTGCTCAGCTGTGGTTACTGATAGATTAAGCTGGACTACAGCTTGTTTTGGAGGGAAACACTGACTTTACAGGCCTACGACTCCCATGAGCCTCCAGTGTTACAGACAGTGATGGAAGGCAGTAATTATCAAAAGGGTTAAAAGGTTCATGTTACAAACAATATGCATTAAAACACAGATAGAAAAAAAGAGCCAGAGTTTAACAGAAAAACTAACCACCCAAGTCAACTGACATTCAAGTCTGAGTTCAACTGATAAAAATCTGATAACACATACAAAGTTGACTATCTGAATCAATAAACAAAAATTAAAAGCAACTTTTAAAAGCAACAAGCAACTTTTGAGATTTTAGTTACAGGATTTTGGATGTTTGGTTACAGTACTTACTGCTTTGGCAAAGACACCCATGAGCTCAGGGAACTGATGTGTGAGCATGGCCAGCATGGCAGTGAAGGAGCAAAGGCCTGCTGTGAAGAGGATGAAGAAGGGAAGCTCTTTCTTTGGGTACACGGACACCTCGTGGAATGCTGGAGTAACGATTCGAAAGAAACAGCCAGGGAAAGAGGGAGCAAAACAAAGACAGAACTGGAGTCAAGTTGAAACAGTGAGAGGATGATAAATCACACAATCGAAAAGGGAACAAATTCATAGAGTGCAAGTCGGTTAAGGTTTTTGTACTTCAACTTACAGGGCAGTAGTTCCCTATCTGCTGTTTCTGTGCATCCTGGGTAGGGATAAAACAGATGACCCTTCTCCAGTGGGTAGGGAATTATCCTGAAGGCTGGAAAGACAGAAAAAGGAGCAAAAAGGTAATTGAATTAAGATGAATAACATGCAAAGTATTACTTCACAGTACTGCATGATGTGAAAAATGTTTTAAACAACACAAGAGGTATTTTAAACCATGGCTAGAAAAGGCTGTTTAACAGCTGACATAATTTTCAGTAAATCCTCTACTTAGCAAAATATTATACAGAGAGATAAGACACTAATGAAATATAACAATAACAATCTAATTCCTGAGAGCAACTGTCTAATCCCTACGATCAGAAGTAGAGTATTTGCGTGTGAAAAACTATAACACAATAAGGAGCAGCATAAATGAATGATGGAGATGTCTGAACATACAGGTTATTTACTTTCAACAGAACCAAAAGAAAAGTTAGTTTTTCAATAAAAATAAAAAAAAATCTTCAACACAGGACGTAAAGGTGATACATACTGCCCTCCCAGGTGCAGTGTAGTAGGTTTAAGGCTCCCTCTGCCCTCTTCCAGTGCTGCAGGTGGAAGAAAGCATATGCCACTGCCTCACTGTCACCCCTCTTCAAGATGTGCTCTGGAGGCAGGATCAGGCTCTTCATCTCTAATAAGTACTACACACAGGAAGAGGAAGAAATACAAGACCTCTGTTCAGTACACACTTCAGTATCAATGTATCATTTGGATCCTGTGAACATGGTAAAGCATAACAGAAGTGTCTAGTATAGCTGTACTTTATACTATTGTCGAAGAACTATGCCAAGAGTATACCAATCTCTGTGTATTAGTGCATAATCCGCTTACTCTGTTATGTTACTGTCTTTTGAGTGCTAACAAAGGATATCTGCTTTCACAGCTTGGGATCTTTTTTTTTTTTAAACATTTCTATTTTGTTGAGTTCTTTTTTTTGGCATCGTTCTGTGTGGTTGTCCCAGTGGCTCTCGCCAACCCAGTGGCGGTAAGTTGTCGGTGAAAAACTCTTAACACTTTAGCTGCTCCAGAGACCTTGTGGGCTAAGATGCATACCATGTAACCGCAAAATCCATGGCTTGAACTCAGCTGGTGACATTTGTTGCACGTCATCCTACTCTCTCTCCCTATGCTTCCTGTCCATCTATATTGCATAAAAGGCTAAGTGCTGGACAAAAAATCTAACATCTAGCAAGCCAAAGAAATTTTTCTTAGATATTAGTCAACCAAACCTCGACTAAAGACACCCAAGAGGATTTACATTCAGCAGGTAGCGAGAAAAAGGACTGAAATGAGATGTTGCTTCGTTTGCTGCTTAAATGCTTAACTTAAAACCTACCTCTTCAACTTGGCTTTGGATTGGAATGCTTTATGGACGTTATTTTACTTTATTTTAATCACTTATCTTATTGAATTCTTATCGATTTTATTTGTCATTGTTTATCTCAATCAACCAATCAATTTTTATTTATATAGCGCCAAATTCACAACTCATCTCAGGGCACTTTTCACATATCTATTTTATCTAGTTTTTAATTAACTCCAAAAAATCTATTTTATTGGTTTTCATTACATTTTCAGGTTGTTTCATTCTCATGTGCATTAGTCTCTAAATGTATTTACTGTTTACAATTACTGTCTTATTATCAACTTGTCAGTCATCTCTGAAGCACTTTGAATTGCACTAACCTGTACGCGGGGTGCTAAGCAAATAAAGTTTGATTGATTGATGCGAGTTTGCTTTAAAGAAGTCTGGTCCCATGAGGTCAAAAATTTCTTCATACAGCTTTAATAGTTTCATTCACATTTTCTCCTCGTTTCTCAGTCAGCGCTTCACTTACTGTATCCTATTGTGCAATTCCCTGTGGTAAACTCCCTGCAGACTGAAAACACATTTTCTTCATGTGAGGTATTTGTTGAGAGCCTTATTTTGCAATTGTTCAAGGTGGGAGGGAAAAGCTTTCCAAAGCTCTTGTGTGTGTGTGTGTGTGTGTGTGTGTATGTGTGTTATTGTTACAGTACAGTACATTCATTCCATGAATGTGTAACATCCCCCGCTCACCCCTCCTCTCTTTCCCTACTGTGTGAGTTTGTCCCAGTGAGTCAGTCGGTTCACTGTGCTGACAAAGACCCACATCCCAGAGTTACAACCTATAGAACAGGTATGCTCTCTGAAATAACACACAACAAGCATCTAGAGCATGTTGTGTATCGCTTGTCGGCGTTATACATTTTTACTTTAAGTTTGCTCTGTCCATGGATAAGTCATTAATAGGCCTATACTGACTTTGATGAACCTGTCACTCTATATAATTTATGTCTGTGGTGCCCAGTGTGGCAGGGGTCTGTGTTAAACAAAACCTATGTACAGGGCTGGGGCCCCCTGGGCTGGATTCCCAGGCGGCCAGCTTCACAGCGCTCTGGATCTCAGACTGACACTTTGGGAAGGTTACCCCACAGCTAATCCTGTCTAATCCCTTCCATGGTCACAGGCTCAGCCAGCCATCCATCCATCTATCCAGCCAGCCAGCCAGACCATGCTGCTTTACCCATCTCCCCCTACCTTACCCTCTGT